>NC_092770.1:25743988-26068679 GCF_047496795.1 Chiloscyllium punctatum | reverse complement strand
ATTTCTCAAGAGGCCCCGTAGCCTATTCCCATTTGTCTACTTTATTCCACATAAATAATTAAAGGCTATAAATTCACTAAAACTCTAAAGGTTGAGCCCCAACAACTTTGCACGGTGCTGGCACTGTTTAAAATGTGTTATTTATTCATAAGGAATGATGGCTTCAAAATATCTCTTAGGTCTATCCCTCATTGGTGAGACCAACCCTTTGCTAAAGCAAATCACTGCATTCATTGTGAGTGTGACACATTAAAACAATTGGCTCATTTATCCATCTCCTTCAAACCGTAAATGAACTTCTATGATGCTTAAGGGATATGAGAGTGTATCTTTGATAAAATATTACCATTAACTTTGGCTGCATGTTTTTTTAAAAAATAAAACGCATGAATTATTTATCATTATTTCTGTTCTGTTGTTGGACCATGCTGTATCAATTTACTTTGGATAGATTTCTGGCTGTACAGAATGGACGCAAAGCACTTAGATGAAAATGTTGCGAAGACTTCCCAATTTTTCTTTCACTAATTTACTTAGAAGGCAAACCAGGCAGGTACCAGCGTAAGTACCAGAATAGAGGGGATGATTAATTCATTGCCCCAGATCTTCCAAAAGGAAGTTCATTTTTTGCAGTGGTGGAGATAGGAGTCACATGCCTGGACCATGTACAAGCCCCAATGCAGCTGTCTCTGTGGGATTTGCCCAGAAAGTTAAGACTTAGAACATAGATTACTGACAGTATGGAAGCAGGCCATTCAGCCCATACTGACTCTTTGACGAGCAGCCCACTCAAACCAACCCCCCCCCCCAACCCTATCCCTGAAACTCTGCATTTCCTGTGGTTAGCCTGTACATCCCAGCACAACTTAGCATGACCAATCCACCTAACTTGCACATCTTTGGACTGCGGGAGGAAACCAGAGCACCTCGAGGAAACTCACGCAGACATGTGGAGAACGTGCAAACAGTCACCCAAGGGTGGAATTGAGCCCAGGTTCTTGGTGCTGTGAGGCAGGACTGCTAACCACTGAGGCACTGTACCAATACTTCCCATTATCCAGAGCCTGGAGTCCTCTGAGAAAGTCCACAATTGGAGATGAAGACTTTGGAGGACCTTTGTTCATTGATAAGCCAGGAAAAGTTAGAAGAATAAATCCTGCTCTAATTTCTGGGGAGATATAAAATTGGCCACTGTCACATCACCATTGAATATCATTCACCATAGCCCAACTGCTACTCCCCCTCACCTGACCAAACCCTCACCTCCCATCCCGACTCAACATGACTAACCCTTGATCAGAGACCCCTGATTTCTGCACCCTTATTTCCCATCCCCCGAATTCAACACCCAACATATCTACGACCCAACCTGCCAATGGATCCCAGTCATTCTCAAACTCCTTACACTGAGGTACAACACCACCCAAGCATGAATCAACCCTCTCAGATCACACTCAAACCTCCATGGACCTGACACCCATTGCCTCTTCCCTCATCTGGAACTCACCCAATCTGGGTGTGACTCAACACCATGTGCCCACTGCAACCCATAACCTCACCCTGCACCCCGAGCAGAGGCATCAACACTCACCCACAACAGCTGCACCGTCCCCAATCTCACCCATACCCCTCAACAAAATGCAACTCAGCCACACTTGCATACTACCCCCTCATTCTAACACTTCACCCAACTGCTGCCTTACACACCTACCCTCCCATTTACTCTAAACACTTCTCATCCATATATTTAGTCAATTTTCAAAAAGCTTAATTAGTCAGCCTGTTTTGCCTTCCAATAAAGTCGTGCAGACTAACCCTGATCAATCCTTGCCTTTCCAAGTGTAGATTAATCCTGTCCTTTGGAACTTTATCCCAATAATTTCCTTGCCATTGACATCAGACTATCTGCTCTGTAATTACCTGGCCTATCCCTGCTGCCCTTCTTGAACAAAGGAACCATGTTAGCTATCCTTCAGTTATCTGGCACTTGGCCAGTGAACTATTAAATATCTCTGCCAGGGCCCCAGCAATCTCCTATTGAGGTGTTGTATTGAGGAGGCGGGGAGGCTGCAGAAGGATTTAGACAAGTTACTAGAGCGGGCAAAAAAATGGCAGATGGGGTACAACGTGGGAATGTGTGAAGTCATGCACTTTGGTAGGAAGAATAGAGGCATGGACTATTTTCTAAATGGGGAGAAAATTCAGAGATTCGAAGTACAAAGGGACTTGAGAGTTCTAGTCCAGGATTCTCTTAAGGTAAATGTGCAGGTTGAGTCAGTAGTTAGGAAGGCAAATACAGTGTTGGCATTTATATCAAGAGGATACGAATATAAAAGCAGGAATGTACTTCTGAGGCTTTATAAGGCTTGGTCAGCCCATTTGAGCAATTTTGGACCCCATACCTCAGGAAGGATGGACTAGCCCTGACGTGCGTTCAGAGGAGGTTCATAAGAATGATCCCAGGAATGAAAGGCTTAACATATGAAGAATGTTTGAGTACTTTGTGACTATACATGATAGAATTTAGAAGGATGAGGGGGGAATCTAGTTGAAACTTACAGAATACAGAATGGCTTGGATAGAATGGACATTGGGAAGATGTTTCCATTGGCAGGAGAGACTAGCACCTAAGGGCACAGCCTTAGAGTAAAGAGAAAACCCTTTTAGAATGGAGATAAAGAGAAACTTCTTTAGCCAGAGAGTGGGGAATCTGTAGAATTCACTGCCACACAACCCTGTGGAGGTCAGGTCATTGAGTGTATTTAAGACTGAGATACATAGGTTCTTGAGTATCAAGGGGATCAAAGGTTACGGCGACAAAGTGGGAGAATGGGGTTGAGAAACTTATCAGCCATAATTGAATGGCAGAGCAAACCCAGTGGGCCGAATGGCCTAATTTCAGCTCCTATGTCTTATGGTCTTATGAACTTAGATGGTCCTCCCCTGCCTCAATAACAGCCTGGGTTGCATCTCATCATGCCCTGAAGATTTATGTATCTTTATGCTTGCTAAAACATCTAATACTTCCTCATTATTAATCTTAACCTGTTCTAAATCCTTCTCACTCCATCTGAAATCCCTGACAACAATGTCTTCCTCCTCTGTGAGTAGAGATGAGAAATATTCATTTAAGACCTTGCCAATGTCCTCTGGCTCCATGCACTGGTTGCTCCTTTGATCTCTAGTAGGCCCCACACTTTATTTGATAATCCTCTTCCTCTTAATATACTTATAAAATGTCTTGGGGTTTTTCTTGTATCTGCCAAAGATATTTCCTGGCCCCTGTTTGTCCTCCTACTTTTTTTTAAGCATCTTCCTACACTCTCTATACTTTCAAAAGGCATGCCCTCTATTTAATGTGCTGTACCTGACATATGCTTTCATCTGTTTTCTTTATCATTCTCAGTATCCCTCGACATCCAGAGTTTCCTGGCCTTGCTCTTCACTCTCAGAGGAACACACTGACCCTGAATTCTCACTGTACTACATTCAAAAGACTCCCACATTTTTTAGATTTACCTTCAGAAGCTGTACCCAGTCTATGTTTGCTAAATCCTGTCTCAGGATAATGAAGTCAGTCTTCCCCCAATTTCGACACAACTTCTGTACTATCCTTAACTATTTCCATAATAACTTTGAAACTTACAGAATTATAGTCACTGTCCTGAAAATTCTCACCCACAGGAACTCCAACAACTCGACCAGTTTCATTCCCTCAAATTAGATCCAGCACTGCCTCATCATTCTGTACAAACTGGCACAATACTCTCTCCTGGATGTACTTTAAAAAGTCCACCCATCTAATCCTTTCACACTAATGTAATCCCAGTTAATGTTAGCGAAGTTGAAATTCCCTGTAACTATAACCCTGTTTCTCTCACATCTTCCTGTAATCTGCCTACATATCTGCTCTTCTGTCTCCCTCTGACTATTGGGAGGCCTGAAATAAACTCCCAGCAAAGTAATCATCCTTTTTTTCATTTCTAACGTCTCCCCGGACGGCCTCATTTTAAGAGTCTTCGGGGTCATCGTCCTTCCTTATTCCGGAAGAAGAGTTATTTCCAAACGTCGACTCTCCTGCTTCTCGGATGCTGCCTGACCTGCTGTGCTTTTTCCAGCCCCACCCTCTGACTCTCTAACATCTGCAGTCCTCACTTTCCCCCGGTTTCCTTCAACAATAATGCAATGCCCTCATCTGTTTTATATCACCCCAATGACATCTGAAACTTCTAGACCCTGGAATATTGAGCTGCTCGACTTGTTCTTCCTTCAACCATGTTTCAGTGTTTGCAACAATATCATACTCCCATGTGTTGATCAACGTTCAAAGTTCATCTGCTTTACCATAAACTTCTTGCATGAACATAGATACAGTTCAGCTTTATCATGCCCATGTCTTCTGCTCTTATTGGATTATCCTAGCATTCCTTCTACCTTTGATTGGACCTTGCTCCCGACTTTACACCTACTGTGTGCCCCATCTCCTTGCTAAATCAGCCTTCCAACAGCACGAGCAAACCTCCAAGCAAGGATATTGGACCAACTCCGGTTCAGTGCAACCTCTGTCCAGCTTATACAAGTCCCACCTACCTCATGAGCAGTCTCAGTGATCGAAAAATGTATCGGCCTCTCTCCTGTACCATCGTTTAAGCCACGTGTTCATCTGCCCACTTTCCTATATTCAGTAGCATGCCACAATGGGAATAATCCAGAAATTACAACCTTAGTAGACTTTCTTTAACTTATTACTAACTCTCTAAACTCCTGCTGTAGTACCTCATTTCTCTTTTCACCCATGTTATTGGTACTGACATGTAACACGACTTCTGGATATTCACCCTCCCCCTTCAGAATGGCCTGGAGCTGCTCTGAAACATCCCTGACCCTGGCACCAGGGAGGCAACATACCATTTGAGAGTATTGTTTGCTGCTATAGACCCGCCTGTCAGTTCTCCTTACAATTCAATCCTCTATTATTAAAGCTAGCCCAGTCTTTTTCCTCTGCTGCTATGAAGCAGTGCCAAACATGGTCCACAAATGTGGCTGTTTCTGCCCTCCCACAAGAGGCCATTTGCCCCACACTAGTCAGTATTGTACATCTGCTTGGGAGGAGAATGGCCACAGGGGAGTCCTGCACTACCTGCTCATGGTTACTCCTCTTCTTGGTGGTTACTTGCTGTTTTTCTGTCCGTGTGATCATTGATGCTCCACAGCCAGTTCATCCACAGCTCCAGCCACACCATGTAGTCAATCAGGAGGTGTAGCTGAACACACTTCCTTGAAATGTGGTCACCATGGACACTGGAAAATGTTCCTGATACCCCACATACTGCAGGAGAAGCATTCCACCAGCTGAACTCCACTGATATTGCGAATCTTCTCAATTACAGACAATAAACTAGCAACCATCAAGTAAAAAGCAAATTACTGCGGATGCTGGAATCTGAAACCAAAAGAGGAAATGCTGGAAAATCTCAGCAGGTCAGGCAGCATCTGTAAGGAGAGAAAAGAGCTGACGTTTCGAGTCTAACTGACCCTTTGTCAAAGTTCTAAATGTTGCTCTGCTTCAGTCACAGCAAATTGTGACTTCAGTACAAATGGAAATCCATGATCAAACATTCAGACTCTAATCGGGTTATGGAGTGTAGTCAGATTGCAGAGTACCGCCTGAGTAAGTATTTTGTTAAGGAATATACTGTTACTTGTCGTACTGATTGACGATGGAACGGACTATGGTTGCAAAGTTAACTGAAGTGAGTTCTGAATCAGCCAGAACCAGACAAAACAACTTTTATCCCACATTTCCCTGCAACGCAGTGGGAAGGTCAACCCATTGCTTTCGAAGCGTGCTCCCAGAGTTTGCTACTACAGAGAAACCTGTTTATAATGACCACCCTTGGGACTGCATTCAGGGTCTTCAATGAGGTCAGTCAGAATAATTGCGGCGTGATGAATATTTATATCACACTTATGCGATTTGCTTCAATAATTGAAGTGGGAATCTAACAGCAACAAACAATTTATCTGGCACCTTTAACATGAGGCAGGGTCCCAAGGCACTTGACAAAACAGCCTGAGGTTCCCAGCCAAGGGAATGAAGCAGATTGTGAGGTTTTGTTTATAAAACAGAAGGAAGGAGAGGTATAGGAATTTTAAGATGGGGGTCCTGTAAATTGAGAGACAGCTGGTGGTGGAAGATGGTGCAAGCATGACAGACTGTGATCTTCTTCGAAACACTAAACTAAGAATTCTTGGGAGAGTTTTCCATTGAAAGTTTGTGAGAAGATTTCTAGCTCGGATGCTCGTTGTTGTGGTTCTGTTCGCCGAGCTGGGAATTTGTGTTGCAGACGTTTCGTCCCCTGTCTCGGTGACATCCTCAGTGCTTGGGAGCCTCCTGTGAAGCGCTTCTGTGATGTTCCCTCCGGCATTTGTTGTGGTTTGAATCTGCCGCTTCTGGTTGTCAGTTCCAGCTTTCCATCACATTATATGGAATAATTTGAAAACTTTTTTTTTTAAGTTGCACATGGTCATTTGTATCAGTAAAATTGAGGCAGAATTGATGATACTTCAACACAGCTTGGGCAGGATTAGATGCTGAGAAGGTGAGGACCGGAAATGCTGAAGGGTTGAAAAGTGTGGAACTGGAAAAGCACAGCAGGTCAGGCAACGTCTGAGGAGCAGCATCCTGAAACGTCGACTCTCCTGCTCCTCCGATGCTGTCTGACCTGCTGTGCTTTTCCAGCATCACACTTTCCGATTCCAAGACTCGATGTGTCTCTCAAGTATAACAATGTATGAGGCCAACATAGACTGTACGCTGAGCTCCATTTCCCTGGTGGACCTAATTAAAATAAACATTTAGATTTCACAGGTTGGGATCTTCAAAGTCTTCATCTGTATCCTGTATAACAGGATTATGTTGCAAACTCTGGTCAGTAATTGCCTGGTTGCCTTTTCCCCTTCCTGTTCATTCTCCCACACACTTGTACAAGTAAATTCCCCCAATGTTGTTCTTCTCAGGTTTATATTCTTACAAGGGGCTGCAAATTTATTTCTTTGGGCTCTGGTCAAGTGGGCTTGTTTCCTGTTGGGATTTATGCTCCATTGTATGAAGGTATAACTGCCACAAAATCTTAAGAGGAATTGTCTTCAGCAGGCCTGGTGTGCAAACTGGATGACCTTTTAATGGAGTCTCTTATTGAGGAAATTCCAGTTACTGCTTGTAGAAATGCACAGTTTTGATCTGAAGTACATCTGCCGTGTGCTTCAGTTTCCTCCCACAGGTCAAAGATATGCAGATTATGGTGGACTGTCCATACTAAATTACCCATAGTGTCCAGGATGTGTAGGTTAGGTGGATTGGCCATGCTAAGTTGCCAGTAGTGTCCAGGGATGCGTGGGTTAGGTGGATTTGCCATGCTAAATTGCCAGTAGTGTCCAGGGATGCATGGGTTAGGTGGATTGGCCATGCGAAATTGCCAGTAGTGTCCAGGGATGTGTGGGTTAGATGGATTTGCCATGCTAAGTTGCCAGTAGTGTCCAGGGATGCGTAGGTTAGGTGGATCGGCCATGCTAAATTGCCAGTAGTGTCCAGGGATGCGTGGGTTAGATGGATTGGCCATGCTAAAATGCCTGTACTGTTCAGGGTTGTGTAGGTTAGGTGGATTAGCCATGGGAAAGGCAGGGTTACAGACATATGGTAGGAAGGTGAGTCGGTGTGGACTTGTTGGGATCAGTGGCCTGTTTCCACACTGTAGGGATTCTATGATCATCACGGATCAAAGGATTCAGCCTGTTCTGCCACTCTCTTCAATGCCTGCATCAAGTCAACAAGGCTTTTTCATCAGTGCTTTCCAACTCTCTACCAGCAACAAGAACAAAGGTAGAAGGCTCATAGGAACATCTTACCCACACATTCCCTTCAAAACAGGCACCATGCTCATTTGCAAAGAAGGCATTCCTTCATTGATGCTAGATGGCTCAATGGTTAGCACTGCTACCTCACGGTGCCGGGACCCGGGTTCAATTCCAGCTTCGGATGACTGTGTGGAGCTTTCACATTCTCCCTCTGTCTGCATGGGCTTCCTCTGGGTGCTCTGGTTTCCTCTCACAGTCCAAGTATGTGCAGGTTAGGTGGTCTGGCCATGCAAATAGAATGCATAATGTCCAGGGATGGGCAGGTTAGGTGGATTACCATGGGAAATTGAGGGTTACAGGGCTAGGGTTGGTCTGGATGCGATGTTCTTCAGAGGGCTTGGTGTGGACTTGATGGACCAAATAGCTTTGCTTCTGAATTGGTGGTGCTGGAAGAGCACAGCAGTTCAGGCAGCATCCGAAGAGCAGTAAAGTCGATGTTTCGGGCAAAAGCCCTTCATCAGGAATACAGCGAGAGACCCTGAAGGGTGGAGAGATAAGTGAGAGGAGGGTGGGGATGGGGAGAAAATAGCATAGAGTACAATAGGTGAGTGGGGGAGAGAATTAAGGCGCTAGGTCAGGGGGAGGGTGGAGTGGATAGATGGAAAAGAAGATAGGCAGGTAGGACAAGTCATGGGGACAGTGCTGAGCTGGAAGTTTGAAACTGGGGTGAGGTGGGGGAAGGGGAAATGAGGAAATTGTTGAAGTCCACATTGATGCCCTGGGGTTGAAGTGTTCCGAGGCGGAAGATGAGGCGTTCTTCCTCCAATCATCTGGTGGTGAGGGAGCGGCAATGAAGGAGGCCCAGGACCTCCATGTCCACGGCAGAGTGGGAGGGGGAGTTAAAATGTTGGGCCATAGGGCGGTGTGGTTGATTGGTGCGGGTGTCCCGGAGATGTTCCTGAAAGCGCTCCGCTAGGAGGCCTCCAGTCTCTCCAATGTAGAGAAGACCGCATCGGGAGCAACGGATACAATAAGTGATATTAGTAGGGTGGAAGGTGAGCACCAGGGGCGTTTTGTCCTTGTTACGGTTGGAGGGGTGGGGTCTGAGGGCGGACGTGCGGGATGTGGACGAGATGCATAGGAGGGCATCTTTAACCACGTGGGAAGGGAAATTGCGATCTCTAAAGAAGGAGGCCATCTGGTGTGTTCTGTGGTGGAACTTGTCCTCCTGGGAGCAGATACGGCAGAGGTGGAGGAATTGGGAATACGGGATGGCATTTTTGCAAGAGGTAGGGTGGGAAGAGGTGTAATCCAGGTAGCTGTGGGAGTCGATGGGTTTGTAAAAAATGTCGGTGTCAAGTCGGTCGTCATTAATGGAGATGGGGAAGTCCAGGAAGGGGAGGGAGGTGTCAGAGATGGTCCAGGTAAATTTAAGGTCAAGGTGGAGTGTGCTGGTGAAGTTGATGAATAGTTAAACCTCCACGTGGAGCATGTGATGGCGCCAATGCAGTCATCAATGTAGCGTTTGGCCGAACTGGTCCTCACCCTTAACAATTTCTTCTTCGAATCCTCCCACTTCCTCCAGACCAAAGGGGTAGCCATGGGCACCTGTATGGGCCCCAGCTATGCCTGTCTCGGAGGAAGTGGAGGAAGAGGTGGGGAGTGGTGCCAATGTAACTACGGAAGATGGACTGTTCTACGTAGCCAAAGAGACAGGCATAGCTGGGGCCCATACGGGTGCCCATGGCTACCCCTTTGGTCTGGAGGAAGTGGGAGGATTCGAAGGAGAAATTGTTAAATGTGAGGACCAGTTCGGCCAAACGCTACCAGTTCATGCCACCGCAGGAATTGCAAAGCCAGTGCCCACACCTCCTCCCTCACCTCCATCCAAGGCCCTAAAGGAGCCTTCCACATTCATCAAAGTTTTACCTGCCCATCCACCAATATCGTTTATTGTATCCGTTGCTCCCGATGCGGTCTCCTCTACATTGGGGAGACTGCACGCCTCCTAGCGGAGTGCTTTAGGGAACATCTCCGGGACACCCGCACCAGTCAACCACTCTGCCCGGTGGCCCAACATTTCAACTCCCCCTCCCACTCTGCCAAAGACATGGAGGTCCTGGGCCTCCTTCACCACCGCTCCCTCACCAGACGCCTGGAGGAAGAACACCTCATCTTCCGCCTCGGAACACTTCAACCCCAGGGCATCAATGTGGACTTCAACAGTTTCCTCATTTCACCCTCCCCACCTCACCCTAGTTCCAAACTTCCAGCTCAGCACTGTCCCCATGACCTGTCCTACCTGCCTATCTTCTTTTCCACCTATCCACTCCACCCTCCTCCCTGACCTATCACCTTCATCCCCTCCCCCACTCACCTATGCTACTTTCTCCCCACCCCCGCCCTCCTCTAGCTTATCTCTCCACCCTTCAGGCTCTCTGCCTGTATTCCTGATGAAGAGCTTTTGCCCGAAACGTCGATTTTACTGCTTCTCAGATGCTGCCTGAACTGCTGTGCTCTTCCAGCACCACTAATCCAGAATCTGGTTTCCAGCATCTGCAGTCATTGTTTTTACCAAATAGCCTTGCTTCCATATTGTAGGGATTCTATGAAATCCTGGAATTCACTTCCTAACAACACTCCATTTACAATCATTCAATGTGCATTTTGATGTCAAGGGATATGGGGCAGCATAGGATTAAAATATTCAGCTCAATGATCATATTGAAGGGTGGAACAGGCTTGAGGGGTTGAATGGCCTACTCCTACTTCTAGCTTCTATGTTTCTGTTGACTGGTTTACCACTAGCTTCTCAAGGACAATTAATAATAGTTTTGCCCAGATTTTGGGATATCTAGTCGGCATGGACGGGTTGAACTGAAGGGTCTGTTTCCATGCTGTACATCTCTATGACTCTATTTCATGAAAGATTTTTTTTTAAAACCAGCCCTTTATAATAGTCCCATCTCTCTGCTGGGATATGTTGCTAACTTCTGGATTCTGCTACGAGAGAAAGTAGTTTTTCTCCATCAATCCTGTCCCGTCCTTTAACCACCCTGTATCAATTTGATTCCACATTAACCTTTTTTTTAATGAATAGAAATACAACATTAATCCATGCACCGTGCTCTCATAATGTAACCTCTTTAATCCTGGTATCATTCTGCTGAACCAGACTGTCGTTCTCTTCAGTAAGACAAAGGATAATTTTCCTTTCACTCTTACTGTCATTAGGGTAATTAGCACTAAATCACTTTTGCATTCATCAACCTGGCAGCTATTGCGATTTCTAGAATTTTCTAACATTTCATAAGTCTTAGGTACATGAATTTTCAGTTTCAAAAGCATTCAATATCTCTAACTTTACAGTCCCACCTCCACCTTCAATCTCCAATTCCTCAGACTGCAGAGGCTTATCCATTCATTTACCCTCATATTTTGCTTCATATTTGGTGATTGTGATTCACTTGTGTTGGTTCAGTCCTATGAACATCTTGTCTGTTCGTGCTTTTGTTTTCTTCACCTCCCTTTACTCCAACAAAACCGATGTCTTTCAACAAAGTTTCTGGTCTCTCCCCTTTGGTTATTTCTTGATCTTAGGAACATTAACATACAGATGGATCTGGGCATGTGGGTCCATAGTTCCCTAAAAGTGGCAATTCAGGAGGCCAAGGTGATTAAAAAGGAATACTTGCCTTCATCTGTCGGGGGACTGAGTACAAGAGTTGGCAAACCATGTTGCATCTGTATAAAACCCTTGCTAGGCCGCATTTGCAGTACTGTGTGCAGTTCTGGTTACCACACTATCAGAAGGACGTGGATGCTTTGGAGAGTGCAGAGAAGGTTCACCAAGATGTTGCCTGGCCTCGAGGGAATTGGTTATAGGAAAAGGTTAAAAAGACTAGGGTTGGTTTCACTGGAAAGACAGTGGCTGAGGGGAGACCTGATAGAGGTCTACCAAATTATGAGAGACATAGATAGGATGGATAGTCAGAAGTTTTTAGCCAGGGGTTGAAGTTTTAATTGCAAGAGACACAGGTTCAAGGTGAGAGGAAGGATGTTTAAGGGAGATGTGCGTGGTAAGTTTTTTACACAGAGAGTTTTAGGAGCCTGGAACACACTGCCTGAAGAGGTGGGGAAAGCAGGCACATGGGAGACATGTAAGAGGCATCTGGATGGTTACGTGAGTAGGGAGGGAATAGAGGGATATGGAGCAAGTAAGGGCAGAAAGTTTTTTTTTTAGTTTAGTTAGGGTATGATGATCAGTACATGCTCGGAGGGCCAAAGGGCCTGTTCCTGTGCTGTACTTCTCTTTTGTTCTTTTGTTCTTTCATCACAACAGCTTTTCACATTTAGAGAATCAACTGTTCTGATTTCTGTTGTTCAGTATCAAGACCAGGTCAGAACAAATTGTGATCAATCTTTGCTGCTCAGCACAGGCCCAGAAATTGAACCAATTATCTCCATTGAGTTTTGTAGAGCAGAGGCTGTCTTTAGATTTAGCACCAGGACACATTTGAGAGAGGTAAGATACCTGTAGGAGAGATAAGGTACCTTATGGGAGATATCAAGTAACCTTTAGGATTGCTATAGGCGTGGACATATGCAAGAGGTGCATAAACTTATTGGAGTGGTCACTCTGAGCTGCCATAGAGCACTGTCAAAGAAGATGTCAAGTTGTCAAGGCACTAAAATATTCTGCCCTTCAAATGTTTTATTTTTAAAAAGTGCAGGGTTAAAAGAGCCAGTTGCTTTGTATTTTCCTCTGTTTCTGTCTGTTGGTCATCCTGAGGGTTATCACAGTGGGATTGGTGCAGCATGGCTGAGTTCATGACCTTTCATTAGCAGTGGAAAATGAGCTCACAATTTGACTGACAGCTCCAAGTTTTTATAAGATCTTTGAAATGGGACTACACATAAAATATTTGCTTTGATAAGGTATTAATGTAACTTAAATGTAGTGAATGTTTTTTCGAATCCACAAGAATATGTTTGTAAATCAATAAAACAAGGTTGTCACAGTACTACTGGACCGTTGGACCGATCTCTCATGAAGAAGAGAGAGAGAAAGAGAGAAACTTGAGGGTTACCGTGACTGAGACAAGGAGACAGATGAGAAGCAGAGTCCTTCATGATAACTAGTACGGGAATTGAGCCCACTCTGTCGACATCACAGTGGCCATTCAACAACTGAACTAACCAACCTATAGTCAACAATAGATACTTAAGCTTTTTTCATCTCATTATGAGTGCTGAGTTCTGCCTGTGCTGGGTACTGGGTGAGTTAGCATTGGCAGCATAAGGCAAAGAGTGGTGGGAGGGGGAACATGAGGTGGCATGGGTTCCACTGTTGGCATTGTGTTACAAAGAGTGAATTAAGGAGCATAGCTTGGCATGGAAGATGTAAAGGATAAAAAGGCATGGGTAGAAAGAATAGCTTAGCAATGAAGATGTGAAGGACATGATGAAGTGGGCAGAAAGGGACAGGTTAGCATAGATGGTGTGAGGAATACTGCAAGTGGGTAGGGAGGGATAAGGTGGCATGGATGAGGGGCGATAAGGTTGGATGGAGGGACAAGGTTTAACATGGAGGGTATAAAGGACTGTGGGGGTTGGGTGGGAAGCATGAGGTTAGCATGGATGGGGCATGAGAAACCTGCAAGTGTCATGGGCAAGGGCCACTTATTACTTCGTTCTTGTCTTCGCCTTCACTGAAGTCCCAGAACACACTCAGGACAATGTTTCCCACAGCCGTCCTTCACAGCTGGCAAACTCAGCAGGGAGCAACATGCCTGACTTCCATAAATCCTGCCACCCACTTGCCAGCCACTTGGATGATATTCCAACCATCCTGGGCACTTACCCCCGCCCCCCCCGCCCCCCCACCCCTACCCCCCTCCCCAACCCCGGTCAGGTTTGAGGAGCTGAGAATTGTTGTGACTCTGCACTCTCAATCCAGGATTAAGTAAGCAGGCCACGTCGTTGTTGGGATCATTGTCTAAGGATATGGGGTAGGATTGAGCTGATGAGAAACATCTTCACCCAGGGAGAGATGATCCTGTGAAATTCTTTGCTACAGTGGCCAAAATTTTGAATGTTTTCAAAAATTAGTTCGATATAGTTTTTTGAGATAAAAGGATCAAAGGTTAAGGGGGGAGAAAGCAGGAACAGGAGATTGTGTTGGATGACCGGCCATGATCTTATTGAGTAGTACAGCAGGCTCAAAGGACCAAATGGCCTCCTCTTGCTTCAATTTTCTAGGTTTATATATTTCTATGGAAGATACTATCTGAGAGAATGATGGGTTCAGTAGTTAACTTGACATTGGGAGAGGATCAGGAATAGGCCATTCAACATCTTTCCCTTGTTCCACCATGTGATGATATCACAACTGTTTTCTATTCACCCTGTCTATATCCCTCATAATCTTATACACCTCAACCAAGGACACGCCCCCCCCCCAGCCTATCCAGCCTCCCTTCATCCCTGAAATGCTCCATCCCAGACAATACCCTGGTGAATCTCCTCTGAACCCCCTCCAGCGCAATCACATCCTTCTGGGAGTGCAGTGACCGGAACTGCACACAGTACTCCAGCTGTGGTCTAACCAAAGTTCTGTACAGCTCCAACATTACCCCTCTGCTCTTACAATCTGTGCCATGACTGATACAAAGGAAGATTAGAGAAATTGAGATTATTGTCCTGGGAGCAGAGAAGATTACGATATAAATTTACTGAGGTGTTCATCATTATGTTTGATCTTGACAGGGTAAAGAGGATAGTCTGTTTCCATTAGTTGGTATGTCCCATGTGCTAGAATATGTTCAAAATATCACTACATGGTATTAAGCCCTTGCCTAAAGTCCCTGCCAGCACTAGTTTGATAGTGTTCCTCTGAGGTACATTGACTGGTGACAGAAATGCTGTACAGTAACTATATTTAAATTTACAGTCAGAGGTTTTACTGGCCCTTCAGCCCATAGTCCACATCAGTCATCAACCATCCATCTATTCTAACCCCACTTCCAGGTGTGTCCTTGGTTGAGGTGTATAAGATTATGAGGGATATGGACAAGGCCTTGTCTGCTATGGCAAATCAATGCCCTTTTAAACCAGTAGTCAAAGTTTAATGGTGGGCGCTGACACCGTTTCTCTGCATTTCTCTGCACCGTTTCCCATTGTTTACTTGATTTGACCAATACAGACAGGAGGTGCTAAATATCAAAAGTGTACCTTGCCTAAAACTAATAAATTTTTCCCTGAGGAAGAACTGGGAGAAAAAAAAAATCATCAATAACTAATTTTAATTAAAAGAACATGCCATCTGGGTTGTTATAAAAATGGATGAAAATAAACTCAGTGTGATAACATGATTGTAGAACATTATTACCATATCCTTGCTACAAAAGGATGTTTGAGAATGACATCTGATCTGACACAAAGCTTGTGGTTTATAGAGCTGTGGTGATTCCCACCCTCCTATCAGGCTCTATGACGTGGACTGTCTATTGAAGACACCTCAACACTGTACCACCAACACTGTCTGTGCAACATTCTATGAATCCGCTAGGAGGAAAGTCACACCAATGCCAGCATTCTTGACCAGGCCAATATCCCCAGCATTGAGCACTGACCACCTTCCCCCACCCCCTAAACCCTTGATTGACTGCGATGGGCTGGGCGCGTCATCCCCATGACTGACACGAGACTCCCCAAGCAGGTGCTCTACTCCCAGCTCTGAAACAGTAGGCCAGCCCCAGGTGGACAGAGGAAGGTATACCCTCAAGGCCTCACTGGAAAATTGCAGCATTCCCACAGATACCTGGGAATAACTGGCCCATGAACTATCTGAAGCGGAGGAGAATCCAGGATTGCCAGCAGCTTGAGGCCATTGGGAAAAAGTGGAAGCAAAAGGAGCGCGCTACCACACCAACGCCCCACCCATCCCTTCCCATGACCACCTTCTCCCCCAAGTGTAACCGAGGCTGTGGAAGCCCTATTGGTCTGGACAGCCTTCCATGGACTCCCTCTGAGAGGGGAAGAGATTCATTATTGTCTCTGGGGGACCACCAATGATGATGATGGAGTATTGTGTTCAGTTCTGGGCACCTTATTTGAGGAAGGATGTTAAAGCCTTGGAGATTTATTGGAATAATACCAGGAATGAAGGTTCTTAGATACAAGGGATGATTAGAGGGATTGGGCTTATTCTCCTTGGAGGGAGTGAGGACTGCAGATGCTGGAGATCAGAGTCGAGAGTGTAGTGCTGGAAAAGCACAGCAGGTCAGGCAGCATCCGAGGAGGAGGAGAACCAACGTTTCAGGCATAAGCTCTTTATCAGGAATTCTCCTTGGAGGTGACCTTATTGAGGTTTTCAAAATTATGAACAATTTTAACAGGGTAAAGAATGATATTCTGTTTCCACTAGTTGGTATGTCAATGACTAGGAGGTCACAATTGTCAGCAAGAGGGCCAGGAGTGAGATGAGGCGAAACCTCTTAATTCATAGAATTGTTCAGATTTGGATTGTGCTGCCTGGGAGAGTGGTGGAGGTGGGTTCCCTGGGAGGTTTCAAAGAGAGCTGATTTGAAAATAATTAAATTCGAGGGCTATGGAGATGGAGCTGGAGAGTGGGACTTGCTGGGTAGCTCTTTTAGGAGTCAATACAGACATGATGGGCCAAATGGCCTCCTTCTGTACTGTAAAATTCTATGATTCTTTGTATAAATTGCCTTCTGTTTTATTTAGACAATAGACTCGTGTAATCAGAAGGAAACGTGGATTTTCAAGATTCCTTTCTATTCACTAATTCAGAGGAGGTGGGCATGGTTGGCCAGGACAGCATTGAGAAGGTGATAGTGATCTACCTTCCTGAGTACAATGGAGTTGCTTTCCAGGCTACTTAAGAGTCAACCACATTGATCCCACATGGAAATTTGAATAAAAAGATCAGATTTCCTTTAAATTGTATCAGTGAGCCAGATGGACTTCTACAACATTCTGATGATTGCATGGTCACCACGATTGCTTTGAAATTTGATTCCAGATTTCTTTTTAAAGTTCAATTAATTGATTTCAAACAATCTGGGGTGGCACGGTGGCTCAGTGGTTCGCTAAATTGACCATGGTGTTAGTTTCGTTAGTCAGAGGAAAATCGGTCAGGGTGGGTTACTTTTTGGAGGGTCAGTGTGGCCTTGTTGGGCCGTAGGGCCTGTTTCCACACTGTAGGGGAAACTAATCTAATCCTCGGTGCCAATGAGGAATTAAGAACTCACATGACCGGATCTTAAATTTTGTCCGCTTGAGGGTGACCCTCATGCTGTTGCAGGCCCACTGCAATGGAGGTACACCGAAATGTTTGGCAACACAGGTTCTGATGATCAAAGACCAGACTGCAATCTGTTTTCAGCTAAAGGGGAATCAAAAAACCTGCTTCTGTGGCTCGCTCACTTTTAAATATACGCACTGCTTTGTGCATTGACATAGGGTTCCAAACTACCTCATTTGTTATTTCCATAAAACATCTCCCTGGTGTTAAAACTGCTCCCTCGAGTCTTGGCGAGACATTTGAGCTGCTTATATAGACTATTAGGGGCAGTTTATCACCTTCAGACAGGTGTTTGCAGTCAGATAATTCTGTGCCTAAAATCTGATCTGTCTGCGATCCCATTTCCTGGTGACAGTTTACAGTTCAGAGCTCTCCTGTTGCAGCAGCTACAAACTTCTTTGTGAATTATTTATTTCGATGCTTTTTCTGGATGGAATGTTTCTTTCAGCTGACCGAGTTGACTCAGTCAACACAGGCGATGACCTGCAAGGGAATAACTTTGAAGATAAATTTTGAAGAACAGTTAACACATCAAGGCCTGGGAGTGGGTCAGGCCCATCATTGTGTGGGTGGCTGGGATAATGAAAAGGCTCTCCTGAAGCCTGAGGCCTTGGGCTTATTTCAATAGCGATGGTGAAGCATGAAGTTGCAACCCGAGATTGGCGTCAGGCCTCATGGGAATGAACAAGACAGCTTCAGATAATTGTTGCCAGGAAACAGGGTTTGGTTGGGAAAGGATGTAAGAATACGCATCAGCAGCCTGGGTTATATAGGATATCAGGCTAGGTGTTGGAGTCAGGGATCATGTTTCATGTTTCATGGTCTGGATCAGGGTCAGTGTCATGAATAATGGAGATTGGGCCCGGTTTAAGTATTGTAGGGTCTGCCATTTTAGACTGAGGTAGGGAAACATTTCTTCACCCAAAAAGTGATGAGCCTGTGCAAATCCCTGCCATTGGATGCAGTTGGGGCTAAAACATTGAATAGTTTCAAGAAATAATTAGATATCGCTATTACGGCTAAAGGGATCAAAGGGTATAGCGTGGAAGCAGAAATGAGGATTGGGTCAGGTGGTCAGCCATGATCATATTGAATGGTGGAGCAGGCTCGAGGGGCTGAATGGCCTACCCCTGCTTCTATTTCCTTTGTTTCTAAGGTTTTCCGTATGGTTCCTCAGGAGTGCTGCACAGTTGGGGATTATCTTTTGGATGAAATGTCAAACTGATCCCTATCTGCCCTCCAACCACTATTGCTACAACACACAATCTGGCCATTTCACTGTTGGTAGCATCTTGCTGTGTTCAGTTGTGTTTCCCACTTCACATCAATGATTACACTTCAGAAGTGCTTCTTCATCTGTGAGATTGTGAAAGGCATGTCTAATGATTAGAATCAGGTCCAGATGGATCTCATTAACTATGAGATAGAACATAGAACAAAGGACAGTCCAGCACAGAACAGGCCCTTTGGCCCTTGATGTTGTGCTGCCCTTTTATCCTACTCTAAGATCAGACTAACCTACGTACCCTTCATTGTATTATCACCCATGTGCGTAACCAAGAGTCACTTAAATGCCACAGAGTCACAGAGACATACACCACAGAAACAAACTCATCGATCCAACTTGTCCATACCGACCAGATATCCCATCCCAATCTAGTTCCACCTGCCAGCACCCAACCCATATCCCTCCAAACCTTCCTATTCACATACATATCCGGATGCCTTTTAAATGTTGCAAGTGTACTAGCCTCCACCACTTCCTCTGGCAGCTCATTTTACACACATACCACCCTCTGAGTGAAAACATTGCTCATTCATTAGGTCTCTTTTATATCTTTCCCCTCTCACCTTAAACCAATGCCCGCTAGTTCTGAACTCCCCCACCGCAGGGAAGAGACTTTGTCTATTTATCCTATCCATGTCCCTCATGATTTTATAAACCTCTATAAGGTCACCTCTCAGCCTCTGAAGCTACAAGGAAAACAGCCCTAGTCTATTCCAGCTCCCATTCCAAGCACTCTGTGTAAAGAACCTACCTCTGACATCTCCCCTAAACGTCCCTCCAATCACCTTCAAATTCTGCCCCCTCGTGATAGCCATTTTCGCCCTGGGAAAAAGTCTCTGTCTATCCACTCTGTCTATGCCCCAAGTCACCTCTCATTCTTCTTCACTCCAATGAGAAAAGCCCGAGCTTTCTCAACTATTCTTCATTGGGATTGTTAGCCTGGGTCAATCGGGGAGCTCTGGCTGACAGATATAAACAGGAGATTCAGCAAGTCTCCTCATTATAGGGCCTGGTCAGGCTGGTCAGAGTCGATGTACTGTGCATGTACAAATAAAGGGTGAGTTGGTGACAGGACACTGGTCTCTGTTCAGTTATTTCAATGTTATACAAATGCAAGCTATTCCTCTTTTGTTTTTGTTTCAATTTAAACTTTTCCACCTATTGGATATGCTAAACACAATCATTGATAATAGTAGGTGCAGGGCCAGATGGATCATATTCAACTGTTTTTGGATTAAGGACAATGGTTCCAAACCCTACTTCACTATCCTTTCGAACCTTCTCAGTTTAATGGGTAAGATGCAATTATCAGTCTCCCATCTACCACCAAACCAGACATAATTGAATTGAATTTATTGTCATGTGTGCCGAGGCTCAGTGACAGCCCCCTGCTTGTGTACCCCTGCAGGATTCCAGCGTCTGCAGTTTTGTTTTTCTCTCAAACTAACCATAGCAATTTATCTAATAAGTCCTGATGTGTGGAAATTCGAGTCAGTGATATCTTGAATGTACCTCAATAAACCCGTTTTTTCATGAGACTGTTCTGCTGACCTTTCCAATCTGTCCTAATTGAGCATCAGAGTTGAGAGTGTGGTGCTGGAAAACCACAGCAAGCCAGGCAGCATCCGAGGAGCAGCAGAATTGATGGTTAGGGCATAAGCCCTTCATCGAGAATGAGACTTGTGGGCCGGGAAGCTGAGAGATAAATGGGAGGGGTTTGAGGCTGGCCCACAAGCCTCATTCTGGATGGAGGGTTTACGCCCAAAACGTTGATTCTCCTGCTCCTCGGATGCTGCCTGACCTGCTGTGGTTTTCCAGCACCACACTCCCGACTCTGATCTCCAGCATTTGCAAACCTTACTTTCTCCAAATTGAGCGTCAACAGCGCGCCCAGCCTTGCTCCAAGTGATAGCGCCATGAAACATGAACCACTCCTTGGCATGCCTCCAGCATGAAAAGCTCAATGGCAATTGTTGGTTAGTTCCCATTACTCAAAACCCTCATTCAATTTGCTCAAATTCACCGAGTCTTTAAAGCAAGCAGCAACTGAGGTCCAATATGAGACTTTATCTCATCATAAGCCTTTCCCTCAATCTAGATTCTTCAATAATAAGTAAGAGTTTAAGATAAACCAGTCCCAACTTTGTGAGTGATAGATTTGGGAGTTTAATTTAGATAAATGCGAGTTGCTGCATTTTGGGAAAGCAAATCTTAGCAGGACTGATGCACTTAATTGTAAGGTGTCTATGATTCAGAGATGCCGGTGTTGGACTGGGGTGCACAAAGTTGAAAATCACACAACACCAGGTTATAGTCCAACAGGTTTAATTGGAAGCACATTAGCTTTCGGAGCGACGCTCCTTCGTCAGGTGATTATGGAGGGCTCGATCGTAACACAGAATTTATAGCAAAAATTTTCAGTGTGATGTAACTGAAATTATACATTGAAATATTGATTGTCTGTTAAGCCTTTCATCTGTTAGAATACAGTGATAGTTTCACTGCTTTCATGTGTAAATCACAAAACCCTTTTTTTTAAAGTTGCATTCTCGGGTAAGCTGTTAAAAATGGTGAGGGAGTGTTGCTGAACAAAGAGAACTTTGAGTACAGGTTCATAGCTCCCTGAAAATGGAGTTGCAGGTAGATAAGGTAGTGAAGAAGGCGTTTGGTATGCTTTCCTTTATTGGTCAGAGTATTGGAGGGATATGGGCCAAGTACTGGCAGGTGGGACTAGACTGGGTTGGGATATCTGATCGACATGGGCAAGTTGGACCGAAGGATCTGTTTCCATGCTGTACATCTCTATGACTCTATGACTCTAAGTGCCAGGTAACGATCATCTCCAGTAAGAATCAATCTATCATTCCCCACCACCCCCCCACCTTGAAATTCAATGGTGTCACCATCTCTGCTTTCCAGATTACCAACAATCTGAAGCTTGCCATTGAGCAGAAACTGAACTGGACTAACCAAATTATTACTGTGACTGCAGGAGCAAGTCAGAGGCTAGGAACACTGCAGCAAATAATTCACCTCCTGACTCCTCAGAGCTTGTCCACCACCTACAAGGCACAAGTCAGGAGTGCAATGGAATACTCCCCACTTGCCTGGATGAGTGCAGCTCCAACAACACTCAAGAAGCTTGACACCATCCAGGGCAAAGCAGCCCGCTTGATTGGTACCACATCCACAAGCATCCAGTCCCTCCACCACCAATACACAGTGGCAACAATGTGTACCATCTACAAAATGCACTGTAAAAATTCACCAAGGCTCCTTAGAAAACACCGTACAAGCCTGTAACCACACTCTGTTTCATCAGTGTGTATTATCTATAAGATGCATTACAGAAATTCCCCAATGATCCTTGGGCAAATTCTTCTAAACCTATGACCACGGCTATCTAGAAGGACAAGAGATATATGGGAAAACCACCACATGTGAGTTTCCTTCCAAGCCACACACCATCCTGACTTGGAAATGTATCGCCGTTCTTTCAGTGTTTTTGGATCAAAATCCTGAAACTCCATTTTGTTCAACAGTTCCTCTGAACATAAGCCATTCCTCACATTCAATCCTTGCACAAAAAGTGATCATATAACCTGGTCAAAGTCAGAGGATGCTGGTCACTGGTAATACATTACCTGGGGAAGGCTACGCGGTAGGTAGCAGGAAGGGAGGTGATGGTCTAGTGGTATTGTAACTAGACTGTTAATCTAAAGAAACAGGCAATATTCAGGGGACCTGGGTTCAAGTCCCAACATGGTAGATGAATTTGAATTCAATAAAAATCTAGATGAAAGAGCCTAATGATGACCATTGTTAGTGGGGGGGGGGTTGCTTTCCACCTGGATCGCTGATGCCCTTGAGAGAAGAAAATTGTTCTCCTTAGACCTGGTCTAGTCAATATATAAGTGCAGACCCATTATAATGTGGTTGACCCTGGGTGTTAAGGATGGATGATAAATGCTGGCGGAGCCAATACACTGAGATTGAATTTTTTGAAAAAGTCCACCTGAATTCATTTTCTCTCCACTTCCCCTACATCCAAACTGACCTACACTGCCCTGGGAACATGTCACCCACCAGTAGTTGCGTGTGTATTAACAATCAGCTAATCGTTAGAACAGTATTTTAATTTATAAGTGTTAACACATGAAATACACCCATGATTAAATGTAGGTGTGGCCTAAAAATGACAGCCCAGCAGGGTAGCTTAGATTCCCTACAGTGTGGAAAGAGACCATTCAGCCCAACAAGTCCACACTGACCCTTCAAACAGTAACTCCACCTAAACCCCTTTCTCTCTGACTAATGCACTTAACACTATGGGCAATTCACCTAAACTCAGGATTCGTGGTGCTGGAAGAGCACAGCAGTTCAGGCAGCATCCAAGTAGCTTCGAAATCGACGTTTCAGGCAAAAGCCCTTCATCAGAAATAAAGGCAGTGAGCCTGAAACGTGGAGAGATAAGCTAGAGGAGGGTGGGGGTGGGGAGAAAGTAGCATAGAATACAATGGGTGAGTGGGGGAGGGGATGAAGGTGATAGGTCAGGGAGGAGAGGGTGGAGTGGATAGGTGGAAAAGGAGATAGGCAGGTAGGACAAGTCCGGACAAGTCATGGGGACAGTTACTGAGCTGGAAGTTTAGAACTGGGGTGAGGTGGGGGAAGGGGAAATGAGGAAACTGTTGAAGTCCACATTGATGCCCTGGGGTTGAAGTGTTCCGAGGCGGAAGATGAGGCGTTCTTCCTCCAGGCGTCTGGTGGTGAGGGAGCGGTGGTGAAGAAGGCCCAGGACCTCCATGTCCTCGGCAGAGTGGGAGGGGGAGTTGAAATGTTGGGCCACGGGGCGGTGTGGTTGATTGGTGCGGGTGTCTCGGAGATGTTCCCTAAAGCGCTCTGCTAGGAGGCGCCTAGACTCCCCAATGTAGAGGAGACCGCATCAGGAGCAACGGATACAATAAATGATATTAGTGGATGTGCAGGTAAAACTTTGATGGATGTGGAAGGCTCCTTTAGGGCCTTGGATAGAGGTGAGGGAGGAGGTGTGGGCACAGGTTTTACAGTTCCTGCAGTGGCAGGGGAAAGTGCCAGGATTCTCCAACAAAGTGCCAACAGTTTCCTCATTTCCCCTTCCCCACCTCACCCTACTTCTAAACTTCCAGCTCAGTAACTGTCCCCATAACTTGTCCAGATTTGTCCTACCTGCCTCTCTTTTTTTCCACCTATCCACTCCACCCTCTCCTCCTTGACCTATCACCTTCATCCCCTCCCCCACTCACCCATTGTACTCTATGCTACTTTCTCCCCACCCCCACCCTCCTCTCATTTATCTCTCCACCCTCAGGCTCTCTGCCTGTATTCCTGATGAAGGGCTTTTGCCCGAAACGTCAATTTCGTAGCTACTTGGATGCTGCCTGAACAGCTGTGCTCTTCCAGCACCACTAATCCAGAATCTGGTTTCCAGCATCTGCAGTCATTGTTTTTACCTAATTCACCCAAACTGCACATCTTTGGATTGTGGGAGGAAGCTGGAGCACCCAGAGGAAGCCCACGCAGACACAGGGAGAATGTGCAAACTCCACACAGACAGTCACCCAAGGCAGGAATCAAACCTGGGCCCCTGGTGCTAACCACTGAGTCACCGTGCCACCTGTTGTGTAGCGTCTGTTTATTGGTGCTAAGCAGTCTGCTAAAGTCTGAAGATCGCAGTCGGGAAATAAGCAAACTTTTCCATCCACATCAGCATTGCCCAACATTGCCCAAGGTGATCTTTAGAAGAGGTGACCTTCATCTGTGTTCAGATAGGGTATGGGCCCTTTGCATGCCGGCAAGAAATAAAATGACCCCTGATTTCTGGACAACATTACTTGGCATTGTCCCAAATCCAGAGCCAATTTATTTTTTATTTCATTTACAGGATGTCAGCATCACTGGCTAGACCAGCATTGGTTACCCATACCGAAACACCTCGAGGCAGTTAAGAGTCAAACATATTACTGTAGGTCACACACAGGCCAGTCCCGGTAAGGATGGCAGTTTCCCTTCCCCGAAGGACATTAATGAACCAGATGAGTTTTTAAAATGACAAACAGCAGTGTTTTCATGGTCATCAGAGGACGCTTAATTCCAGATTTTTACTGAATGCAAATTTTACCAACTGCCACAGCAGGATTATGAAACCAGGTTGCCAGGACATTACTGGGTCTCTGCAGTAATAGTCTAGTGGTATTACCACTAGGCTATCACTACCACTTTGATTGGATCATGTCCCTGTTGTGTTTGTCAGGTAGCCCAAAGATGTTGGGAGTTAACATTTCCCCACAATGTGAAAACCATATCTGCTCGTTCCAACCGCAAAACTATTTTGCTCAACCACAAAGTAAGACTTTTGATGATAATTACACAGAATAAGGGCCTTACACATGACAAGCCTAATTATTTCTCCAGATTAATGAATGACAGGGCATTTGGTAATTTCCCATCCTATTCTGAACAAATTAGGATCAAAATTTTAATTTGAAACAAATCTGACTGTAGTTTAATAATATTCAGTGACTGTTTTTGGATAGGCTGATTTCTGTGGGCGATTATTGTTTATTATCTCTGATTTATAAATCAAGTCAAGAGAGCTTAAGCACTGACTACTACGTTCTCTGGCTCCCAGATAGAAATGGCTCCCATTAATTAGCCATGACCTACATTATCTAGATGTTCTGGATTCTGGATAAGGCAGGATACAGGCAGTCCTTGAGTCATGAATGGGTTCCATTCTAGAGACCACTTGGGGAATTCAATTTATACCAATTCAGAACACAATGCAGGACAACATAAAGCAGATATTCCTAAGCACAGCAAAGCACATATTTAAAATTGTCTCTTGATCAGGATTGCATTCTTTAGTACGCATTTGTATTTGGACATTCGTAAATCAAGGATTGCCTGAAGATAGAATTTAATGCCCATACCCTCCCTGATCACCCCAGGATAGGGCTGGGACGTGGCAAGTATGCCTGGAGGTGTGGCGTGGAGGTGGCTGGGTGAGGGGGCTGATTGTCAGGGTCTGGGACAGGTTCATAGTGGAGGTGTATCAGGATCCAATAACCAGGGTGTGGGGCCTTAGGAGGGTGCTGTGCTTGGGTCGGGAGCAAAGTTCAGGCCCGGAGTCCCTGCCCCTGGTGGTTACAGTCCGGTGGAGCTGTTTAATACAACGGGAAGGTTGTAGGTGTGGACAGTATGTCACCTTCCAGACTCTCTGCCCAGTGATCTCAGATGGGAAACTTCAAGCTCAGGTTTCTTACCTCCAGACCAGCTGAGGCTCTTCAATATCCAGTGAGTGTCCACTCAATGGCTTCCAGATGGGCACATGGCATCCCTCCTGTTTGGACACTCTGTACAAGGAGAGGGTCACAACAGCAGCAATGATTGCTCCCACAGGAAGGCTCCCCTGCCCATTAAACTCATGAATAGACTTTCTTCCCACCAACCCATTCTGGTCCCAACACTTATTACTGAAGTACATATTAGGGCACATATTTCCCAAGCTTCTATATTAATAATAAAGATCAATATACAAATGCCCATCTACTGCCTCATTCATCCTCATTCAAACATTACCATCTATTAAACATATGAAATACACAATGTATAAATGACCCACAATGTTGAGACATTAACAATATATGTGCACACTCTGAAACACTTGACTAATGGCTTTACTCGTGGCACATTGAAATATTATGATTAATCTGACTTGGTCATGTTTGTTTCCAAGAAAACTGAGGCATTTCAAATTCTAATATGTTAATATTCCACAAGTAATCATTTTTTTGTGAAGTGTTTATTAATGCAAGTATAAAATGCTCTGCAGAATGAATAGTCAAAATGAAACCAGGCTATTCAGATTAGACTGTAAATGCAGAACTAGAATAAATTGTGAAACATCAAACAAGATTTGAGAACAGAAAGGTTTCTTTCTTTTCCTGATGTACTAAACAAATGGCATAGTCTTCCAGCTAAAATAAACATAAACAGAAACTGCTGGAGAAATTCAACAGGTCTGGCCAGCATCTATAGAGAAAGAAACAAAGTTAACATTTCGAGAGCTTTATGATTCTTCTTCAGAACTCAAAGAGAGCTGGAAAATAATGATTTTTATGCCTTTTGCATCAAGGAGCATGAGGAGCAATGGGATGTGGATGGCCTTGTAGCATTAGGGGGCCATTACTCCGGAGATTCAAATAATGTGCCATAACGCAGGTGGTGGAATGAAGTATCTACCGATGACAGTAAAATGATTTCTAGGGCCAAAATCCCATCTGGTTCATTAATACCCTTAGGGAAGGAAACCCACTGTCCTTACCTGGTCTGGCCGACATGTGACTCCAGACCCGCAGCCATGTGGTTGACTCTTAACTGCCCTCTGGGCAATTAGGGATGGGCAATAAGTGCTGGCCTAGCCAGTGACACCCTCATCACTGTGAATGAATTGAAACAAAATGAAGGGAAGGTGCCCAACGAAAAAGACCAGAGAGAGTGCTCCTGGTAATAAAGGAAAGGTATAAATGTAGAATAGATATTAATGGTCGGTGTTAATAGCAGAAAATAGGTTAGCTTTGTTGATAGCAAATGCATGCAAACAAGACACAGGGGTAGGGAAGAGGGGTGATGTAAACAAAATGGAGGACAACATTTTTGCACTGAATTTGATGAACCCACTGTTGAATCCTGAAGGTCATGGAGTGCCCAAGTGGAAAATGAGGTACTGATCCTTCAGTTTATCCAGGACTTTCATAGAGGACTGTAGCAGGCCTAGTGTGAAAATATTGACATGAGACCAAAGTGGTGAATTGAAAAGATTAGATTACTTACAGTGTGGAAACAGGCCCTTCGGCCCAACAAGTCCACACCGACCCGCCGAAGCGCAACCCACCCATACCCCTACATTTACCCCTTACCTAACACTACGGGCAATTTAGCATGGCCAATTCACCTGACCTGCACATCTTTGGACTGTGGGAGGAAACCGGAGCACCCGGAGGAAACCCACGCAGACACAGGGAGAATGTGCAAACTCCACACAGTCAGTCGCCTGAGGCAGGAATTGAACCCAGGTCTCTGGCGCTGTGAGGCAGCAGTGCTAACCACTGTGCCACCGTGCCGCCCAAAAGCTAGGCAATTGGAGGGTCTTTCTCATGAACAAGGTGGAGATAGATGGTCTCAACAGTGTGGGAAAGACCACAATGTGAGCAATGGATAGAGTAGATCCGATTAAAAGAAGGAGACTTCTTCATCAGGAAGGTGTTCGTGGGCTTGGACAGTGAGGAGAGAGAAGTTAAAAGGGAAAGTGTTGCACATTCTGTGATTGCATGGCAAGCAGCCATGGGTGGGTGAGGAAATGTTTGGAGTAATGGGGATATGGACCAGAGTGTCATTGAGAGTGAGGTCCCTGGGAATTACTGAAAAGGGGGCGAGAGGCAAAATTATGTTTGGTGATGGCAGGTCAACCATAAGGGAATTATGAAATTGTCAAGGCATTTAAAACATCTGCCATTTAATTCATTGGTTTTTAAAAACCCTGCAGTGTAAATAATCAGTGCTTGCTGTCATTCCATCTGTTGACATAAGCCTAAAGGCAATGAAAGGACTTGATCTGCATGACTGATTTCACAACACATCATTAGCATGGTGGGTCTGTGAGTTCAATGTTTGATTAAACAGATCTGAATGCTTTTAAAAACTGTTGCAAGTGACTGATGTGAATGCAAAAGTTTGTTTATAAGAGGGGTTAAGAGTTGAAGCAGGTAGAATGAATCAGTTTTTATGTATGTGTGTTTTTTTTTGTTCGAATTGGATTCATAAATAAATATTAAGAACTTCATTTTATCTTAGCATGTGTCCTGAGGTCCACCCATATTGGAGATCGAGTAATGATTGGGGCAAGGTGAAGAGTTGATACTAAGTTGGAATAGAGGTTATAAAGGGTCATAGAAGCTGGTTGAGAGACATAGATTCGCATGGGAAATGTGAGGCGGCATGGCAGGTGGGTAAAGAGATAGCATTGGTATGGAAAGGGCTATGGAGGATGTCGTGATTGGAATGAGGGTGGATCTCATTGAGTATGTGTTCGCTGATTGAGGCTGTTCACCTGGGCCAATCAGGGCATCCTGGCTGACAAAAATAAACAGAAGTCTTTAATGTACAAATGTTATTGTTGATGTCTCTTTATATTTTTATATGTGAAACTGGGATTTGAGATTAGTCCTCATGTCCCTGTAAAATGGTTGAATGGTAGGGTTTGGGGCCTGGCTTTGCTGCTCCTCTCCCATGTAAAATTGCTGTCTCTTGTATGCAGCTGTAAATGTAACTGTTTGTTGTAAACTGTTTTTGTAATTTGTTTAATAAAATAAAAAAATAAACAGGAGTTTCAGGGATTCTCTTGACTCTAGGGACTGGCTCTGTGCTAGCTGGCCCGAGTCCATGTACCATGCACGAGTCAATAAAGGGTGACTTGGTGACGGGATACTGGCCTCTGTGAAGGTATTTCAGAGGACAATTGGTGGTGTTTGGAAGGACACAGACATTTACAGGAGATGTGAGATGCCATACGTGTTGTATAGGCTGCCTTGGAGCATAGGGGAGGCTGTGGAAGTGTGTGGGAGGGTGAGAGTCACCATGGACGGGGATGGAGGAAACATTGGGGGTACATGGGGAGTGTGGGCATGATAGTCGGAGGCCTGCTTTTGCTTTTTTTTTTGCATCTGGCACAAAATGGACGAGGACCCAAGCTGACCTTACAACCAGGCTACCACAGCACCCAATAACCCCAGTGGCTGCACTCTTTGGCAGGGCGGCATGTGTGATTCTCATCATCACCTCGTTCCCACTGCCAGCTCAGGAACCAAAATCAGACCAAAAATGGGACATATTCATCCCAGGTTAGGCTTGCAAAACCTCAGATCTCCCCAACTCCTGACCTGAGGAGCAAACATTCAGGCATTAGTGCACTGCTTAACATTGATGAATACTTCTCATCAACATTCTGGACATTGTATTCAACATTGCTGTAATCGTCGTTTTAGCTGGTGGTCACTCCAATTGTGTCTTGCAGATTTTACTTCTTTGAAATCATTTTAATTGGTGAAAACGAAATTACTTCAGGCATTGTGAAGCATTTGACTTTTCTAAAACATCCCTCTCTTTGGTACCTATTCTGATTTCATAGATTAATAAAGCATGATAAAACACTCCTTTCAGTGTCGGTAACCTTTATCAGTTCTTGCTAATAATGTGCTTGAAGGAAGCTCTCAAGTTGTGTTTACAATGATAAGCATTCCGCCTGCAAGGGAAAAAATAGCAATATTTTTGTTTCCCTGAGGGTAATTAATTATGGATTCCACAATGATTTATATGCATCAATGGTAAGAGAAAACTTCAACCTCTGCATTACATTTGGCAGTAAGGGCTTCCGGGTGGCAGTGGACAAGGATGTGAGGATAATTGACAATCTCCTAAATTTAGAATCAAATTTACGGAGCCTTACAAGTTTGTGGAACTGATGCAAGGTAAGTGACCAAAGAATTAATGTTCAGTTTCACTCTATATAGAAAGAGAAAGTTTGGAGTGCATTGCCAGTAATAATTGAAAAGGACTCTTATTGTTAATCTCTGAGTATGTAGAAAATCTTATTTTATACATTAATAAAGGTGATTTGGGAAAAAAATAAACTTTGATTCACTGTAACACAGGGATTAAGGCATTACTCGCAGTAACTTGGTGCCCTAATCGATTTCAGGGGATTGTGAAATACTTGACAGGAACAATGAGGTCCAAATAGTAGTTTAATAATGAAAAGATCTTGCATTTATATCATGTCCTTCACATAACAAATGCCCGATACACTTGAAAAATGTGTTATCAGGGAAAAGGGTGAGACGTGATATTGCCATAGTCTCACTTGCCTGAGAGAGTGAGATGACTGGTGGAGAGTTGAATCTGAGTGTTTAGATTAGATTCCCTACAGTGTGGAAACAGACCGTTTGGCCCAACTAGTCCACACTGACCCTCCGAAGAGCAACCCATCCAGACCCATTACCCCTAATTAATGCACCTTACTCTGTGGGCAACTTAGCATGACCGATTCACCTAACCTACACATCTCTGGACAGCGGGAGGAAACTGGACCACCTGGAGGAAAACCACGCAGACACGGGGAGAATGTACAAACTCCACACAGACAGTCACCCAAGGCTGGATTCGAACCCGGGTCCCTGGTGCTGTGAGGCAGCAGTGCTAACCACTGACCCACCATACCACCCCAATATCTCTGGGAACAGACAGATATCTCTGCCAAGGTTGAGAAGGTGGGAACTTTGTGGTAAATGTAGCTGCTTTAGGAGCTGAGCCCAAGCTGTTGGCATTTCAAGCCTGCCCCATCTAGTCAATCAAGCCCCAGAGAAAAGAGCCACCCTAAGCTGAAGAAGCTGTCAGGAGCAGCGAGCAAACATTTTGATACAGCAGTAGGTTTTAAGAAACATGTTAAAGAAGGTTAAAGTTGGGGGTGAGTTTGTGAATAGGATCCCAGAGTTTTATAACCAACATGGGAGGAGCTCTTGTAGCATAGTGGTAGCCCCACTTGTTGTAGAGGTATGTAACAACATCCCTCAATAGGTTGATTAACTGAAATAACCAAAATGGCTGAACACACAATCTCTCATCATGGGATAATGAAAACAGGGGAAGGGACAGGCAGGCATTTATTGCTGAAGGAATGGTGTAAAACATAAGGAAATATTGCTGCAACTGTACAGGGAGTTGATGAAAGTATTGTATACAGTTTTGGTTCCCCTTACTTGAGGAGGAATGAATGCAATTGCACTGGGGGCAGTTCAGAGATGGTTCACAAGAATGATTCCAGAGATGAGGATGTTTGTCTCACAGAGAGACATTGATGTGGAGGTGCCAGTGTTGGATTGGGGTGGACGAAGTTAAAAATCACACAACACCAGGTTATAGTCCAACAGGTTTATTTGGAAGCACTGGTTTTCAGAGTGCTATCTTTTGCTATAAATCCTGTATCTTATGATTCTGCCCCACCATTTACCTGATGATGGAGCAGTGCTCTGAAAACTAGTGCTTCCAAAGAAACCTGTTGAACTGTAACCTGGTGTTGTGTGATTTTTAAAAGAGAGATTGAGCTGTTTAGCTCTATACTTTCTGGGAGTTTAGAAAAATGAGAGACAGTCTAATTCAGGCATGTTTGATATTAAAGGGGTATTGGCAATATAGATGTTGAGAGGATGTTTCATCATGTGGGGAGATCTAGGACAGGAGATCTTAGTTTTAGGATAAAGTGTGGCAGAAAGAAAGCAAAGATGAGGAGGGATTATTTCGCCTAAAGGGTCACAAATCTGTGGAATTCACTGTTCCTATTTGTGGTGGTTGGAGGGACATTGAGTAAATTTGAGGAGGAGAAAGACAGATTTTTAATAAGTAATGGGTTAAATGTTTATGAGTGGGCAGGAAAATAGAGTTGAGGCTGAGATGAGATCAGTCATGATGGTGGAGCAGGCTTGAGGAGCAATATTACTTACTCCTGCTCATAGTTCATATGTAGAGGCAACATTTGAAGGAACATAGAGTTCTTGGTGCTGAAGGAAGGGCCAGAGGTAGTAAAGATAGGTCATTAGTAAACAGAAATTTAAAACCAAGGCATTGTTCAAATGGGAGCCAATGTCGGTGAATATAGAGTCATAGAATCATAGAGATGTACAGCATGGAAACAGACCCTTCGGTCCAACCCGTCCATGCCGACCAGATGTCCCAACCCAATCTAGTCCCACCTGCCAGCACCCGGCCCATATCCCTCCAAACCCTTCCTATTCATATACCCATCCAAATGCCTCTTAAATGTTGCAATTGTACCAGCCTCCACCACTTCCTCTGGCAGCTCATTCCATACACGTACCAAAAGAGGATGAGTAAATGGAACTTGGTGCATGTTGAGCTAGAGGGTGCAGAGTTTTGGATGAGCTTAAATAGAAGTCATAAGATCCATCCCTTTTTGTACTTAGCTTCTAATTGCTGACCATGCAATTTACTCAGTTAAAAGCCTTGTTATTTCCTACAGCAATCTGGCACATAAATACGATTACTATACGGAAGTAAAGCCAAAAAAGCTACTCATAATTTATTGCACATTTCTGATTGAATTAATCATATACTTAGTCAGAAAATCCAAAGTCACACCAAGGACAAACAAAATTAATGAGAGCAGTAACTGATTTATACCCAACTAAATAGCAGAGAGTGGCATTATGCACACTGAGGAAAGATAATCTTTGACTATTTCTATTAATAGAAAAACTAGTAAAATCACATAATGTATGATCATTAAAAGTCATTCTAAGTTGTAATCTGTAAAATCAAGTCTGCAGTGGGTCTCTACTTAATAGTACTGAGTAATGAGATTCATTTTAAACTGGAGATCATAGCGTTGGAAAAATGGGTCCTGAATTTATTTTACTGCAATCAGACAAGTCGTTTTTCTTTGTGATGGGACGGAATGCCTTTTTGTGGTAGGAGGTTGGGAAATATTTATTATTGTGTCTGATTGTTCATTTTGAGAACATTTCCTGCTTCTCTCTCGTCTAGATCCACTTTACCCATTCTGAGAGAAAAAGTCCTGATCTCCTGGAATGTAAACAGTTGTCATAGACCTACTTTCACACTACAGAGGATGAGAGATGACTGGTGGTGGGTTTAACATGCAGCTCACCAAGCCTCAGGCCTTCAGGGAAAGAAGGCAGGATCTTCATGGTAACCTCAGCCAGTACAGGAACTGAACCTGCACTGTTGGCATCACTCAACCACCCTGGATCCTAGAGTGTAGGAAGTCAAGTTATGCAGCCTCAGACAAGATGGCTTTTATTAGACAACTACCAAAGGACTAAATATCCACCAAGGGCAGGAACAGAGGCAGACAGTACCCTAAAACACCAAGGTATTGCTTTCCATCCTGGTCGACCTCTTTTGCACTTCCTCTCCAAAGCTTCCACATCTTTCCTATTGTGTGGTGTCAACTGCACACAATATTCCAAATGTGGCCTGACTAAAAGTTTTATACAGCTGTAACATGACTTACCAACTTTTATACTCAATGCCCTGACCAATAAAGGCAAGCATGCTCTTTGCCTACTTTGCTATCTTATCCACTTGTGTTGCCACTCTCAGGGAGCTATGGACTTGGATCCCAAGATCCCTATATCAATGTTCTTAAGGGTCCTGTTATTTATTTTAGTCATTACTCTTGCATCTGACCTTCCAAAATGCATCATCTCACACCTGGCCAGATTAAACACTATCTGCCATTTCTCTATATTCATTGACAACCCTCTCCACTAGCCACAACTCCAGCAATTATTGTGCTGTCTGCAAACTTACTACTCAGACCACTGATGTTTTCATTCAAATTATTTATATATATTACAAACAACAGAGGTCCCAGCACTGATCCCTGCAGAACACCATTGGTCACAGAGCTCCAGTCAGAAAAACAACCGCCCACAATTACCCTTAGTCTTCCATGGCCAATTTTTTATCCAGTTTACCAACTCACAGCAAATACCATGCGACTTAATCTTGGGTCAGCACACCATGAGGGTCAAACTCTTATGCAAAATTCATGTAGCCAATATCCACTGCCTCAGCCTCATCAATCATCTTCCTCACATCCTTAAAACTTTGTGAAACAAGACCACCCACACATAAAGCTATGATGACTATCCCAAATGGGTTAACCTTTTCCAAATGCAAGTAAATCCCTTCTCTGAGAATCTTCTCTATTTATTTCCCTACCATTGATGTAAGGCTTAACAGCCCATAATGCCCCAGATTATCCCTATTGCCCTTCTGGGACTTCACTTATGGCTAAGGAGCAGACAAAGATCTCTCTCAAGGCCCCTTCAATCTATTCCTTTTGTATTCTATAATTTTATGGATTATCTCTTTTTGTCCTTACTGCGTTCTTCTCCCTCTCAGGGTGGGGTTTCGGGGTGGAATGAGTGATCTGGTGGAATTGTGTCAGTTCCTGATTCCAAGCATTCGCCACATTATGTTTGATGAACATAACTGATTCCGTTGATTCCGTTTAGGCTCGGGGTGATTGGGATAGATGAATCATAACCATGAAGTCTGTTTCAATTGGAGACAAACACAGAGAATACTGGAGAAACTCAGCACGTCAGGGGAATCTGTGGAGATAGATAAACAGAGTGAATGTTTTGACTGTGGTACAACTTCTTCAGAACTTTTACCCATTAGAACATGGTTCAACGTACCACAAATTCACTCGAGATTGGGTTTGCATGGTTCCAAAAGGAAGTAATTTTTCATTTAAACCATCGTTCTGTTACTTAAAAATAAAAATCTGATTAACATGGTTCAGCTATAAATCAGTTTCAACATAACATCCACTTTATAATGGCTTTCCGTTGTATTTCCATCATATTTGTTTACAGCGCTGTTGACAAAGCTCATTTTACATTGCTTCCTTTCCCGTGTCCTAATAAGGAAAGCAGCAACTTAATTTGACCCGAAACAGTTTTAGACGTTCTAATTAACCGAATAAAGACTTTTTTTTAATTTTGATACCATCAGTAACTCAAAGTCTGCCATGGCAACCATATTTGTGGCAGAGCAAGGAAGTCCAGAGGTCAAATGGAAGATTTTCTTGCGTCAAATTCAATTACATGCTATAAATGAAGTGAATTATAAATTAGTTTTCTTGGAGAATGAGGTAAACACGATGATGAGAAATAGTGCTCCCGGTTCAAAAGGCAGTGTAAAACTCCATTATATTCATGACACCATTTTCAGATTGGAAGCCCGTGCTCCTTATTTGAGGTACTCTGGTACAATAATTGAAAATTAAGAGGACCTCAACATGTCTAAGCCAATAATCTGGGAATTAGACCAGCATTTTCATGAATTCATTTTCAGACTCTGTTCAACTCAAGAGTCATTTTTTTTTCCCAAGGCTGAGTAAATGATTACTGCAATATTTGCAGGCTATATTTTTCAAACTTTGCAAAATGTCTCATCCCAATGTTTGTCATTTCAGGAAATGTTAATACTTGTTGAATTACCGGGGAACCTTGATTATCCAAATGACACGGGCTGGAAGTATTTTATTTGGATAATCGAAGGCCAGATAATACAGTTTGGTCAAGCATCGGGACCTTGTGATCTTGCCTGATAATCTGAAATTCGGATAATTGAATGCTGGATAATCAAGGTTCCTCTGTACTGTGATCTTGTAAATCTGTACTCACCCTCTCCTAAAGTTATCCACATGGTTGATGTCCCTTTGATAAAACAAAACCATGCTATTTCAAAGGAGCAAAATGAAACGATAAAATCTATAGTAATCATGCACCTCAATGGCAGTGTGACTTCTGTCCCTCAGAGTAGCAAGTTTAAAAAATGTAAAATCAATTTTCTTGATCGAATCTGTCTGTAACATTGTGCTCCATCATTTTGGAATCATGATTTGAAGATGCCGGTGTTGGATTGGGGTGTACAAAGTTAAAAATCACACGACACCCCGGTTATAGTCCAACAGGTTTAATTGGAGGCACACTAGCTTTCGGAGCGACGCTCCTTTATCAGGCGGTTGTGCAAAATTAAACCTTTTGGATTGTAACCTGGTGTTGTGTGATTTTTAATTTTGGAATCAGGCATCAAAAGAGTAAGCAAAGTAAATTTGTTCTGAAGAAGGTTGTGAAGGAAGTGTTTTGTACCTTTTTTCGGCAATGCATTGCGTGTAGGATTTGGGATGTCATGCTGCGGCTGTACAGAACATTAGTTTGGCCACTTTTGGAATACTGCATGCACGTCTGATCTCCATCCTATTGGAAAGATGTTGTGAAACTTGAAATGGTTCGGAAAAGGTTTGCAAAGATGCTGCCAAGGTTGGAGGGTTTGAACTTTAGGGAGAGGCTGAATAGGTTTTCCCTGGGGTGACCTTACAGAGAAGCATAAATAGGGTGAAGAGCCAAGGTCTTTTCCCAGGGTACGTGGAGTCCAAAACTAGAGGGCATAGCTTTCAGGTGAGAGGGGAAAGATATAAGAAGGACCAAAGGGGCAATCTTTTACCTCAGAGGGCGATGCATGTAAGGAATGAACTGTTAGAGGAGGTGGTGGAGGCTGGATCAATTACAACATTTAAAAGGCATCTGGTTGAGTAGATGAATAAGAAGGGTTTAGAGGGAAATGGGCCAAACGCTGGCAAATGGAACAAGATGAATTAAGGATATCTGGTTGGCATGGATGAGTTGGAGCTGAAAAATGTGTTGCTGGAAAAGTGCAGCAGGTCAGGCAGCAGTAAAGGAGCAGGAGAATCGACATTTCGGGCATAAGCCCTTCTTCAGGAATGAGGAGGGTGTGCCAAGCAGGCTAAGATAAAAGGTAGGGAGGAGGGACTTGGGGAAGGGGTGTTGGAAATGCGTTAGGTGAAAGGAGGTTCAGGTGAGAGCGATAGGCCAGAGAGGGGATGGGGGTGGAGAGGTCGGGAAGAAGATTGCAGGTCAAGAAGGCGGTGCTGAGTCCGAGGGTTGGGACTGAGAAAAGGTGGGAGGAGGGGAAATGAGGAAGCTGGAGAAATCTGAGTTCATCCCTTGTGGTTGGAGGGTTCCTAGGCGGAAGATGAGGCGCTCTTCCTCCAGGCGTCGTGTTACCATAGTCTGGCGATGGAGGAGGCCAAGGACCTGCATGTCCTTGGCGGAGTGGGAGGGGGAATTAAAGTGTTCAGCCACGGGGTGGTTGGGTTGGTTGGTCCGGGTGTCCCAGAGGTGTTCTCTGAAACATTCCGCAAGTAGGCGGCCTGTCTCCCCAATGTATAGGAGGCCACATCGGGGGCACCCTCCTCATTCCTGAAGAAGGGCTTATGCCCGAAATGTCGATTCTTCTGCTCCTTTGATGCTGCCTGACCTGCTGCGTTTTTCCAGCAACACATTTTTCAGCTCTGATCTCCAGCTTCTGCAGTCCTCACTTTCTCCATGGATGAGTTGGACTCAAGGGTCTGTTTCAGTGCTGTATGACTCAAAATGTTAACTCTATTTTCTCTCTCTACAAATGTGCTGAAAGAGTAATGTTGTCCCAAGCATGGTTTTGGTAAAGCTCAGCTTATAGTTAAGATTTTTTTAGATCTTAACAGGGAGGATATGAAAAAGTTACATTTATATTTTGTGTTTCGCGACTTCAGGACACTCCAAAATGATTTGCAGCTAGTCAAGTTGTTTCTTTGCTGTGTTATTACTGTTCTGATTTGGAATTGTAGCATCTAAAAACAAAACAGGAAATCTGAATCAAGCACAAAGAATGCTGGAGAAACTCTGCAGGTCTGGCGGTATCTGTGGAGAGAGAAGCAGAGATCATGTTTTAAGTTCGGAATGACTCTTCTTCACAAAATAATTCTGATGTACCAACTTTCTGATTGCTCAACTGATGTCAACTCAAAGCAAGTAAGGTAAAAGTAATTCTCATAGCTTCTGTGAGATTTATGGGACTCTGTCTTAAACTGAGAGTGAGAGTTCAGGAAAATCACAGTAGACTCTTGCCCAAAAAAGGTATCGAGTCACATGGAAGGTGTGTTTTGCTGATTGTCTCGAATATTTGAGAGAAAGAAAATTTTCCCTTAAATCTTTTAAAGGTGAAACACTAGATGGTGCTCAACACTTAATAACTAATTAAACTGGACACCTGGAAGCTGAAGATCAAGATATTTCAGAACTTTGACATGATTTAAATTGAGCTAATGGGTGCTGCATGGGATGGATCCAAAATGGATACAGGGATCTTGATGCATTGTTAATCTACCTTAAGATCTCTGTATCCACTCAACATGAGAGACTCAGCTCATTGGACACACACTATGGATAGCTAGTCACCATTGTTAAAAGCGAGTTTCCGCTTCCTAACGTAAAGATACATTCCTGCTGATCTGATACTGGGATTTACAGTTGACAGTAGGGGTAGACGATGGCCTAGTGATGTGAGTGCAAGACCATTACCGTTCTGGGAACATGGATTCAAATCCTGTCATGGTAGATGGTGAATTTAAATTCAAAAATAATCTGGAAATAAGACTTTGGCGATAACCAATTGCTTGGAAAACCCTATCTAGTTTACTAATGACCTTTAGGGAGGGTAATCAGCCATCCTTACCTAGTCTGGCCTACATGTGACTCCAGACCCACAGCAATAGAGCTGACTCTTAACAGTCCTCTGGGAAATAAATGTTGGTCAAGCCAGTGATGCATGCATCTCATGAAGGAATAAAAAAGAACAATAACCTGATAGAGGAAAGATTGATGGACAACACATTAAGGGAAACATCAGGTTCCAAGAATTTTGAGCACAGCACCGGAAGTGGAAATGAGAGCAGATGTCCATTGTCGACAGCAGGAAAGGAGGGCCTCCAGACACATGGTGAAAATGTCATGGAAGACAATAACTATGGAATATAATGTTAAAATTCAAGGCCTAGGGAACTGGATGCAGTGGCGCAAGAAGGTCAATGATCTTACACAAGGCCAGTAAATCTTCAAATGTCATATAATTGCACCAATCACTCAGGCATGGCAGCATCCATCACAGACCCTATCAGAGAACATAAGCTGGATTAGTGGTGCTGGAAGAGCACAGCAGTTCAGGCAGCATCCAAGGAGCTTCGAAATCGACGTTTCGGGCGAAAGCCCTTCATCAGGGCCGAAACGTCGATTTCGAAGCTACTTGGATGCTGCCTGAACTACTGTGCTCTTCCAGCACCACTAATCCAGAATCTGGTTTCCAGCATCTGCAGTCATTGTTTTTAACGAAAGAGCATAAGCTGTTCAGCAAGATCATGGCTGATCTGATTGCAACGTCAACTCTACATTCCTGCACATCCCCAATAATCATTCATCCCCTTGGTCATCAAGAATTGTTCTGCCTCTTCCTTAAAGATATTTAAAGATTCTGCATCCATTGCCTTCTAAAGAAAGGAATTCCAAAGAGTCGCAAACCTCTGAGAGAGTTTTGTCCCCCACCCCTGTCATCAACTGCCGAGAAGAGAGTCATAGAGATGTACAGCATGGAACAGACGCTTAGGTCTAACCCGTCCATGCCGACCAGATATCCCAACCCAATCTAGTCCCACCTGCCAGCACCCAGCCCATATCCCTCCAAACCCTTCCTATTCATATACCCATCCAAATGCCTCTTAAATGTTGCAATTGTACCAGCCTCCACCACTTCCTCTGGCAGCTCATTCCATACACGTACCACCCTCTGTGTGAAAACGTTGTCCTGTAGGTCTCTTTTATATCTTTCCCCTCTCACCCTAAACCTATGCCCTCTGGACTCCCCCACCCCAGGAAAAAGACTTTGTCTATTTACACTATCCATGCCCCTCATAATTTTGTAAACCTCCATAAGGTCACACCTCTGCCTCCGACGATCCAGGGAAAGCAACCCTATTCATCCTCTCCCTGTAGCTCAAATCCTCCAACCCTGACAACATCCTTGTAAATCTTTTCTGGACCCTTTCAAGTTTCACAACATCTTTCCGATAGAAAGGAGACCAGAATTGCATGCAATATTCTAACAGTGGCCTAACCAATGTTTTATATCCTAATGATCTTTACTTCTCATGATCTTGATATTCAATTAGTCCCTGAAAAGGAAGAACTTGCAGGGTTACGGGAAGAAGGTGGGGAATCGCATTTGGGGAGTTGCTTCTTTGGAGAGCCAGTGCAGACACAAGGATTGAATAGCCTCCTGCTGTTCTGCACTGTCACAATCCTTTCAGTCAGTGAGAGGCCAGTGCCAGTGTGTGACACCCACACCCAGTGAGCAGTTAGTGAGCTTGAACTTGTCAGGTTAGGCTTTCTGCTTTGAATGTTCTTTGCATCTTCAATGGAATTTATTGTCTGCAAGCAAAAAGTGTATAATGGCACCTGGAAGCTTCAGAAGAATAATTAGTTTTATTGTCACGTGTACTCACATGAGATTTCCAAGTCGTCACTTATGGGACCATTTTAGTTACAAAGGTATCTAGGTACAGGTTCTTAAGCACAAATTCTTAGGGAAAAATATTCAAAAAACGAATAAGCAAAAATTTCAGCAATGAGTTAGACAAATAGAGAAATAAGAGTTCAGAATAACAGCCTTTCCGACCCAGACTGTGCCAGGCCTCACCTCGAAGCCAGGAGTTTGAATCCAACCCTGAGGCTGGGAGATTGAGTCCCACACTGAGGCCAGGAGATCGAGTCCCACACTGAGGCCAGGAGAATGAGTTCCACGCTGAGACCGGGAGATTGAGTCCACGCTGAGACCGGGAGAATGAGTCCCACGCTGAGGCCAGGAGAATGAGTTCCACGCTTAGGCCGGGAGATTGAGTCCACGCTGAGACCGGGAGAATGAGTCCCACACTGAGGCCAGGAGATCGAGTCCCATACTGAGGCCAGGAGAATGAGTCCCACACTGAGGCCAGGAGAATGAGTCCCACACTGAGGCCGTGAGAATGAGTTCCACACTGAGGCCAGGAGAATGAGTTCCAGACTGAGGCTGGGAGAATGAGTTCCACACTGAGGCCAGGAGAATGAGTTCCAGACTGAGGCTGGGAGAATGAGTTCCACACTGAGGCCAGGAGAATGAGTTCCACATTGAGGCCGGAAATCACACTGGCTTTCATCCCAGACATCACCAAAGCCACCTGCGGATGAGAGGTAGAAAGACAAAAAAGTGAAAAGAGAGAGAGGTAAACAAAAGAAACAGACAGAGTGGACAAACTCCAACTTAGGCATTATATTTGCCGCCATCTTGATCAGCAATTCATGAAGGCAAGGAATGAAATTATTGAAATAAATCCACAGAGGCCAGTATCTTGTCACCAAGTCCTCCTGTATTTACACATGGGGAGTTCTTGACATTGATCCAGCTCCCTCAGTGCCAGCTCTCAGAGTGAACAGAACCTCTGACACTCCTGTTTATATCTGTCAGCCAGGGCTCCCTGATTAAACCAGGTTAACAGCCTCAATAAGGAAACTCATATTCTATGATCATGAATCCATATAAGATTCTGTAAATCTGTTTTTAGATTAGAATCGGTCGCACACAGGCCACCTCATGCCTTCAGTACATTATCTAGGCCGACATGACACCAATTGTCAAAGTTCACTTGAGGATGTAACTTTAAAACAGCTTCTTCAATTTACATATAGAAGAACTGAAACCAGCATGTTCATCCTAAAAGATGAGAGACTTAAAAAACAAATCAGGTATTTTTCAATATGTAATTTCAGTTACATCACACTGTAAACTTTTGTTATAATTCTGTGTTCTTATGATCTTATACTCCAAAACCACCTGATGAAGGAGCAATCCTCCATAATTTAGTGCTTACAAATAAACCTGTTGGACTATAATCTGGTGTTGTGTGAAGTTTAACCTCATATTTTAGGAAATCCAACTGGCTGACCTTGTTATAATCACTACAATTATTAATTGTCAATTCCATTCCAAAGTGAAGCTACAGCATTGTGGAACACAAAATGTGCATTAAATTCTCTCGATTTTATCTTGCTCTGGACAATCATTGGCATTTACTCAGTGAAACACTACAAATCAGAAACTCTGCAGCTTTGTTTTAATATCTATTAAACAAATCAGTTGAAGGTGGCTGATTGTGACTGCTTGGGTGAAGCAGGAAGTATTTAAGGAATATTCAGATTTTATGGTTTTTTTGTGTTTTGAGATTTATGAGGCTTTTGTTTGAGAGCTGAGAGATGAATTATTTCCAGTGATGGCCTGATTGTATAATCTACATTACATTCTGTTGAATGGATTTGCAAATAATAGTCTACAGATAATCTCAGAGTAAAGGGTTGCACATTTAAGACAGAAATGAGAAGAGATTTCTTCTCTCTGAGGGGAGTGAATCTGTGGGATTCTCGATCTCAGAGAGCTGTTGAAGCTGGACCACGAAATATATTCAATGCTGAAAGAGACAGATTTTTAATCATTAAGGCGATCAAGTGTGATGGGGGAAAAGGCAGGAAAATAGATTGATATCATCCCTCTCTATCTTTCATCAACACGGAGCCCTTCACTTTGATTGGGTCTCAGTCAAGGTTTGAAGAACATAGAACAGTACAGCACAATATAGGCCATTCGACCCTCCATGCTGTGACAGCCTTCTAGCCTACTCCAACATCAGACAAACCTACTTACCCTTCATCATACTATCTTCCTTATGCCTATCCAAGGGTTGCTTACATGTCCCTAATGTCTCTGACTCTACTACCACTGCTGGCATTGCATTCCACGCACCCATCACTCTCTGTGTAAAGAACTGACCTCTGACGCCTTCCCTAAACATTCCTCAAATTACCTTAAAATTATGCCCCCTCATGATAGCCATTTCCGCCATGGGAAAAAGTCTCTGGCTATCCACTCTCCTATGCCTCCCATAACCTTGTACACCTCTATCAAATCACCTCTCATCCTTCTTCACTCCAATGAGAAAAGCACTAGCTCCTTCAAACTTTCTTAATAAGACATGCCTTCCAGTCCAGGCAGCATCCTGGTAAATCTCCTCCGCACCCTCTCAAAGGCTTCCTCATCTTTCCTATAATGAGGTGACCAGAACTGAACACAATATTCCAAGTGTGGTCTAACCAGGACTCTATAGACTTGCAGCATAATCAAGTGGCATATACCCCTGCTAATGAAAGCCAACACACCATATGCCTCTTAGCAACCCCATCAACATGGTGGCAACTTTGATGGATCCATGGGCATGGTGCCCGAGATTCCTCTGTTCCTTAACACTACCAAGAATCCTGCCTTTAACCCTATATTCTGCATTTAAATTCGATCTTCCAAACTGAATCACTTCACACTCTTCCAATTTGATCTCCATTTGCCACTTATCAGCCCAGTTCTGCATCCTGGCAATATCCCGTTGCAATCTACAACAACCTTCCACATCATCCACAACTCCACCAACCTTTGTGTCATCGGCAAACTTACTAAGTCACCCTTCCACTTCTTCTTTCAAGTCATTTATAAAAATCACAAAGAGCAGAGGTCCCAGAACCAATCCCTGAGGAACACCACTGGTCACCGAGCTCCAGTCTGAATATTTGCCAATTATCACCACCCTCTGTTTTTTATGGGCCAGTCAATTCTGTCTCCAGACAGCCAAATTTCCCTGTATCCCATGTCTCCTTACTTTCTGAATGAGCCGCCCATGGGGAACCTTATCAAAAGCCTTGCTAAACTCCATGTACACCACACCCACTGCTCTCCTAGGGGGAGCACAGAATGAACAGCACTTCCCCAGTGAATCGGAGAAGGATACTGAGGCAGAGAAAGGGCAGTCACGCCTCACTGTGAGAGGGTGCTATCCTTTGGGTGTGACAAACAAGGAAGCATGGTTCTGGAGTACCAGAGGGCAGCTGAACTCCTGAATGTCAGAGATTCCTTGAGGCATTGAAGAGCTGGCAACGAGCATGAGAAGAGTGAGTGTGCTCAGGGTTTGGAGTGCATGGGTTCATCCATCAAGGGAGTTGCCAACCTCTTGGAGAGCAGCCCCACTATGTGCAGAAAGAGTGTGACATGGACTGCTCAGTGTTGCTGAAGGCATGGCGATGCTTGTATAGGATGCCTGTGGATTTTTAGCCATTGTCTCACCCTGCATGCCAGGGTGCCATTGAAAGGCAAACACCTATTATGGGGCACCACATCATTCCTCACTTTCTCAGCTCCTCTGAGGTGGGGACAATCAATGCTTCCTGGAAGAATGGAGGCACAAAACTCCCCACGGACTACTCTATGATGAGAACAGAAGTCAGGGACTTGGACCAGATGCAGAGACAAAGCAGCAGGTTGCTGTTACACCTACCCCTTCCTCAGGTATAGGAGGCACACCCATTCAGAAGCACCGCATCATTATCGCATTTTATACATCTTCTGGGTTGCGTCATCTCAGTTTGTTTGTTCGTGGACGTTTATATTTGCTAATGATTTGACCAGATTTGTATGCTATGATGGGAACAGAGTTAAATGAGGGAAGCGAGCAAGGTTTTTATAGTCATAGAGTCATAGAGCATGGAAACAGACCCTTCAGTCTAACCAGTCCATGACAACTATAATCCCAAACTGAACTAGTCCCAACTGTGCTTGACCCATTTCCCTTCAAACATTCTGATTAATTTATGTATCCAAATGTCTTTTAATGATTGCAACTTTACCCACATCCATCACTTCCTCGAGCAGTTTATTCCACATAGGAACCACGGCCTCGTCTTTTTTTAAAATCTTCTCGTCTCATCTTCTCCTCTCATGTAAAAATGTGCCCCCTCATCTTGAAATCCCCCACCCATTGGAAAGGACACCTGCCATTAACTCTATCTATATCCCTCAGGATTTTATAAACCTCGATAAGGTTAAGCCTGGGTGAGTGTGAGGGGATGTGGGCATTGTCTTTATGGGCAGCCAGCATATATGCCCATCCCCAATTGCCCAGAGGGCATTTAAGAGTTAACTACATTTGAGAAATCAAATGTTAAGGAAAAGTCTACAGTTGATGGCAGGACCTGAACAACATTGAGGTAGTAAGGCATCTTGAAATTCAAGTCCATAACTCTTTGAAAATGGCTACACAAGTAGATGGGGTAGTGAAGAAAGCATATGGCATGCTTGCCTTTATTGGTCGGGAATTGAGTACACAAATCAGGATGTCATGTTGCAGCTTCTGAGACTTTGTTAGGGCACACTTGGAGTATTGCGTTCACCACCTTACATGAAGGATGTGGAGGCTTTGAAGAGAGTACAGAAGGGGGTTACCAGGATGCTGCCTGGATTAGAGGGTATGAGCTATAAGGAGAGGCTAGAAAAACTCATCTTGTTTTTCTCTGGAGTGGCAGAGGCTGAGGCAAATGTTGTCAGAAGTCTATGAAATTATTGGATGCATGGATAGGATTGACAGTCAGAATCTTTCTCGCAGGGTTGAAATGCAGGGGGGATGCATTTAAGGAGAGGGAACAATTTTTTAAAAGAGATGTGTGAGGCAATCTGGTCCAATCAGGGAGCCCTGGCTGACAGATAAGAGCAGGAATGTCGGAGGTTCAATTCAGTCTGAGAGCTGGCTCTGATGGAGCTGGATCAGTGTCAAGGACTGTCCATGTGTAAATAAAGGGGACTTGGTGATGTGATACTGGCCTCTGTGGAGTTATTTCAATGACCACTTCCATCTAGAAGGACACCAGCACTTGCAAGTTCTTGTCCAAGCCGCTCACCATCATGATCTGGAAATATATCACCATCCCTTCAGTGTGGCTGGGTCAAAATCCTGGAATTACCTCTCTAGGGTTCAACCTACAGCACATGGATGCAGCAGTTCAATAAGGCAGCTCATTACCATATTCTCAAGGACAACTAGGGGCATGCAATAAACGCTGGCCCAGCCCACATCCCATGAGTGAATAAAACAGAAGAAATATAGGAACAGCAGCCTAAGTGTACAAAGTCAAGGTGTGCGAGGTTCATCGTAAAACTTCCTATTTGTCCCTTCTCTGAGAAAATAGTCTGATGCAGACTGAAAACGTAAAGGAAAACAGAGTTCAGATGCGCTCGAAGGCTCCTACCTTCAGCTTCAGATCTTCCACTGAATGTAACTTCAGTCCCATTTTGATCCTCTACATCTACTTTTGCAAAGCATCCTGACACTTGGTGTGACTCCCTCAGAACATTTTCAATGAGTTCCAGTGAAAATGGGACATGTTATTAGTTTGCTGACTAGTTGTTTTAAAATGATGGATTATGAGCTAAGTTTGTCACTGACCTGTCTTATTGGATATTGGAATTTAAATGGAAGGGCCAATGATCTTAGAATCTAAACATCAAATTCATCCAGATGCTTCCAGTTTTGAGGGTGTAGTGAATGAGGTTGGCTGGGTGGATCTCATTGAGTACGAGAACCCTGACTAGTTCATTCGGTGAGTCCTGGCTAACAGACATAAACAGGAGTCTCAGGACTCCTCCTCACTTTGGGGACTGGCTCTGAGCTAGCTGTTCAGTGTTGTTGTACAGTGGATGTGTAAATAAAGGGTGACTTAGTGACAGGATACCAACCTCTGTGGAGTTATTCCTGAGGGAAACCACAGTAACGGTCCATTCTTTATATGCTTATGTGATGCATATGATGGGATGGGCCAGTATTTATAGCCCATTCCTAATCGCCATTTGACCTGAGAGCCTTACTGGGGCCAGTACGGAGGGCAGGTGAGAGTCAATCATATTGCTGCAGATCTGGACCAGAATAAGGATTGGCAGATTTTCTTCCCTAAAGGGCATTAATGAGTCAGACGGATTTTTATGACAGTCGACAGAGACTGCACAGTTGCCAGCAGACCAGCTTTTTTTAAAATTCCAGATATTTTTACTGTTACAAATTTCACCATCTGTCATTGTAGGATTCAAGTACATGTCCCCAGAACATTAGTCTGGACCTCTAGATTACTGAGCCACTGACAATACTATGATGCCACCAGCTCCCTGCTAATCCAATTACCCCAGTAGGGAATTCAGAAGAAGCTTGTTCATCAAGACAATACTTAGAAAGTGGAACTTGCTTCCACCTGGAACAGTGAATAATTTAATAAGGCGAAGCTGGAAAAGTACATGAGAGAGAGAAAGGACTGGAAGATCATAAAAGCGGGGCCTGACTCTGCGCATGTGCATCGTTTAAACCCGGAACCGACAGAATATGAGCAGGAGTGGGGAATTGATCACTGGATGAGAAGCTCAACAAATTGGCTGATATTCAGCAAGGTAACATTCTCCCTTCCATTTTTAATATTTCTATCTAATTTTTTCTTTCAGTTCTTAGCATCAGAATTGGAAAGAACTGTAATCATGGTGGGAAGTTCAAGTGGTGCAGAAGTTCCAGCTGCTTCAAACAAAAATAAAATGGGTGCAGATCTGAGCTCTCCAATTGTTCAGTTCCTGTATGATGGTTACCAACTGCTCCTGTTGACAAAATTTTACCAAGACAGACTTAAGCAAGCAGTTGATGAGGGACTAGAAGGCCTCTGACTCATGTTAACAGGTGCCGACCAATTCACTGGACAAGAATATCATAGGCGACCAACAGTCAGTCTGAGGATCAAAGTGGGCCACAGGATTCCTGATGCCGTCTCAGTAAAAGTTAAAGACATTGGCGACCTGTCAATAAAACAGAAACTGCTGAGGAACGCAGTAGGCCTGTGGAAAGAGAAAGCGAATTAACATTTTGGGTACAGTGACTAAGATTAGATTAAGAGTGCCTACAGTATGGAAACAGGCCCTTCGGCCCAACAAGTCCACACTGACCCTCCAAAGAGTAACCCACCCAGTCCCATTTCCCTCTGACTAGTGCACCTAACGCCAATTCACCTGATTTGCACACCTTTGGAATGTGGGAGGAAACCAGAGCACGCGGAGGAAACCCACACAGACACAGGGAGAATGTTCAAACTCCATACAGACAGTCACCCAATGTGGAATTGAACCTGGGACCCTGGTGCTGTGAGGCAGCAGTGCTACCCCAGGAACATAAGTTCATGCTCATAGAATTAGATGAAGAGAGGTGTCTGAAAGTTCATTTTGGATCTGTATGGCTGTCTCAGCGTTGCAGTACCTTCAACATTGTGCTATGCAATTGCTGTCCTGTTCCCAGCAGTGTGTAAATAACCAATGTCATCATTGGCATGTGAGAGCATCTATTAATGATTACTTAGATCGATTTTAATGAGCTTGGGTTAAGAGCAAAAGAAAACCACCAAGCAGAAGTGTTAAAATTTAAACGACTTTAGCAAGGGCAAACATTTAAAAGAGACTTTGTTCTGAAATACGTCTAACCTTGCAAAGCAATCATTATGACCATTCGGAGGAGTCTGATTCTAATGTTAGCTTTTTAGCAACATTATTCATTGGTCATTTCAGCACACAATGGTTTCTGTAATTCACTAACAAAATACTGTAAATAATGTCACGTTCTGTTGGCTATTACCATTTCTCATTGCAATTACTTAACAACATAACAAAGTTGTAAGTTTCAATTATTGCTTACGTTATATAATTCAAAGGTACTAATCTTACTAGATATTTCATAATTATGTTTTCTGTTATTTAACTGTCAACTTTATGACTGTTGATTGAATTAATTTTATGATACTTATTATAGTGCATGGAGTGGAAGATTTAGCAGATGAAGTTTTGGAAGTGACTCCTTAATTCAAGATAGAAGGAAGGAATGAAGAGCGACGTGTGAACTGCCTGACAACAAGCTTTGGTTATTTCAGCTTGATTTACAGGGAGGAAAGTGTAGGATATTCACACATATAGACAGTGGCAAGAACAATTGTGCTGACTATGGGTAGAGCATTAGTCTCTAAGTCTCACAGGGAAGTATTAGAAATGTCAGGTTTTCTCAGCAATAATGCTTTAAACTCCCTGTTTGATATGTAGTTTAATATTTAGTTGGGATCGAACAGACAGGTAATTAACACTTCTACCTGGATACAATACCCATATGATTCACGTTGCCATGGAGATGAGATTTGGGAAGGGAAATTTCACAGAAGACTAATGCAGAACTGGATTGCGGTATTTCTAAGATTTTTCAAACTTCACAGACTCAAGATGGCCACCTGAGAGGCAGCATAGGTGTTAGAGGTAGCCAGCCCAGAGAAAAATTGACCTTAGAATCCCTACAGTGTGGATGCAGGCCATTCAGCCCATCAAACCCACACTGACTCTCTGACGAACATCCCACCCTATATTTCCCATGGCTCATTCACCTGGCCTGCATCGCCCTGGACACTATGGGCAATTTCCCATGGCCAATCCGCCTAACCTTACATACCTTGGACCGTGGGAGGAAACCGGAGACCAGGAGGAAAACCATATAAACACATAGAACATGCAAACTCCACACAGACAGTCACTCAAAGAATTGAACCCAGATCTTGAGTGCTGTGAGGCAGCAGTGCTAACCACAGTGCCACACAACCTTCTGGTATACTAAGCAAAGTGCCAGTGGAAGCTCACACCAAGATTTAGGAAACCTAATTCATAAGGTTTAGGAAAGTTTGGCTAACCAGGGCATAGAGACTGGGAATTTCCTGTTTTGCCCTCACAGTAGATGACAGTTCTGGGATTAAAAGCTTCCCAAGTAGAGAAGGAAAAGGAAACAAGTCATCAGATGTTGAGAGCAATTTTGGATTGATTTCTGGAGAACAATGGATTAGTGTAACTTTTAAACATGGTGTAGAGTTTTTGGTCATATTAAAAATTGGTGAATTTCTCTTTGAGTAGTTTTAAGTATTCCTGCTGATTTACATCCTCAATACTGTTCACATAATGTTACTTTTGATTTGTTTCAGTAAAATTCTTAGTACTTGAAATCCGATTGTGAGTCTTTCAAACTGAAATTCAATAATCTTCAAAGTTTTTAGTCCCTAAGGTAATTGTAAGAATACAAAGAGAGAAAAATGTGAATTCTTGAATAAAAATCATTTTTTCTTTTGAAGTAAATTGAATTACAATCAAGCTATTGGTCATATCAGAGCCAAGTAGAATTTTAATTGGAAATTTTTTTAAGCTTTAATAAGACAAAATAATATTTGGATTTACATTAACACAAGACATAAATCATTCTAATCTGAATCTAATTCCTTTATTTGAGAGAATGTTGTTAAATATATTGCTACTGAGAATAAAGTAAATCTCAGGATAAAACCCACTTAAATACAATAAGTAAATTGAGGCTGAAGTACATGATGAGAATATGACAGCTTATCTAGTTGTCAAACACAACCTCTCCCATCATCCTTGCAGCTTTTCTAAGATGGGGCTTAAATTTGGGAATAGGGATTTATGTTCTTAAGATCACTGTAATTTTTTCTAAATCCTTGTGAGAACCATCAATGCATTATCTTCATCAATAAGCTGTTTTAATCATTATTACAATGCTTCACTCTTCTATCAATCAAGCCTAGAGTATCAGCAGGATCTTATCTTCCCATAGTGTGAAGAATACAATAGAATGCAAAAATCATTGATTAATCTGTGTATGAATTTTATAGTAATGCAGTGCATTATGTTTTAATTTTACCAGATGCAATGCAGCCTTTTGTACTGTAAGTAACATGTACAAATGCTCATGTGGAACATAAACACTAACATGGGTCAGTGAGACCAGATGTCCTGTTCCTATGCCACATATACCATGTAATGTTGTGCCAGGCAACACATTTCCCTGTAATAGTTTGATATCAAGTCATACAGCACAGAAGCAGACCCTTCAGTCCAACAAGTCCATGCCGAACATAATCCCAAACTAAACTTGTCCCATTTGCCTGTTCCTGGCTCATATCCATCCAAACCTTTCCTCCTCATATACCTATCCAAATGTCCTTTAAACATTATAATTGTACCACTTCATCAGGAAGCTTTCTCTCTTTATAAAGGCAGGTCTTACCACATTTTAAATGGATTGGATTTTACAAGAACTTGTATAAGATGGGCTGCATACAGGTTGAATCCATTAAAACTATTAAGTACACTCTCAAATGTTAAATGTGAAATGATAAAACATTCTCGTGCATTTTCAAAATCTGTTTTCAATGCTCAGTGACATGTGGAGCTGTTTACAATAAAATCAGGGCAAGTAGTTTCGACTCTTCCAGCTTGTCAGTTACAATAGCTAGAAATAAGAAGAATTTAAATTTCACATCCTTTCACTGTCTTTCACATCCTCAGGGCTTCCCAAAATGCTTTACAACAGAAGGAGTATCTTTTGAAACTGAGTGAAAGGCCAATAAATGGCCACTTTTTTGAACCACAATACTTTTTCTCCTAATTTTTCTTATTCATTCACAAGATGAGGGTATCACTGAACAAGTCAGCATTTATTGCCCATCCCTAATTGCCCAGAGGGCAGTTAAGAGTCAACCACAATGCTGTGGGTCTGTAATCACATGTAGGCCAGACTTATGTCCCAAAAGGACATTAGTAAACAAGATGGGTTTTTCCCAATGATCAATAATGGATTCATAGTCATCATTAGACTCTTAACTTGCAGATTTTCCTGAGTTTAAATTACAACATCTGCCTTGGTGGGATTTGAATCTGGGTCTCCAGAGCATTACCTGGGTCTGTTGATTAAGAGTCTAGGAATAATATCATTATCCATTGCCTCCCCTTAACTTGTATGGAGCTTCATGATTTCTTTGTGTAAGAAAAATGTCTCTTCTCATTCAGACTCAATCATTGTTTAGCCCCTTCCGCTGCTCATGATATACCTCCTTGGAACCAGAATTGAAAGGAGGAATGGTGCTAACATGACAACAAAACCACAAGCCACCGCTGATTGTTTTGCAATATATAACATGGTGATCAGTGATGGAATTCAATCATAAATACATCAAGATATGAGTACTCTGGAGTAAAACAATTCAGTAGAGAAGTGAGTTTGCCACTTTAAATACATTTCTGTTGAACAAATCCCAGATGGTCAAAAGCTGAAAGCGCACTCACAGAGACACAGACAACAGCAACCATGGAAGGAGCCACAGTACAAAAGCAGCACTCCAGCAGAAAGCCACCACCTCAGAGCTGGTGAGAGGTGCAGGGGCAAAAGCAATGTGGTCTTGGAAGGGTGTAAAGGTTAGGTATGCTTGCAAGCTGGAGAGATATTTGAGAAAGAGGGTCTTTGGGAGCAGTTAAAGCTTCGTGCTTTAAAGTGAAGTTAAAGTTGTAATTTGTCCACGGTGGAGAGATAAATGGGGGGAGTGGAGGGAGCTGGGGAGAAGGTAGCAAAGAGTACAATAGGTGAATGGGGGTGGGGATGGAGGTGATAGGTTGGAGGGGAGGGTGGGGGAAGGTAGCAAAGAGTACAATAGGTGAATGGGGGGTGGTGATGAAGGTGATAGGTCAGAGGGGAGGGTGGAGAGGATAGGTGGGAAGGGAGATTGGCAAGTTGGACAGGTCATGAGGGCAGTGCTGAGCTGGAAGGTTGGAACTGGGGTAAGGTGAGGGGAGGGGAAATGAGGAAACTGGTGAAATCCACATTGATGCCATGGGTTCGAAGTGTTCCGAGGCGGAAGATGAGGCGTTCTTCCTCCAGGTACCAGGTGGTGAGGGAGCAATGGTGGAGGAGGCCCAGGACCTGCATGTCCTCAGCAGAGTGGGAGGGGGAGTTGAAATGCTGGGCAACAGGGTGGTGGGGTTGATTGGTGCGGGTGTCCCGGAGATGTTCCCTAAAGCGCTCTGCCAGGAGGCGTCCAGTCTCCCCAATGTAGAGGAGACCGCATCGGGAGCAAGAGATACAATAAATTATATTGGTGGATGTGCAGGTGGGGAGTGGTGCCGGTGTAACTACGGAAGATGGACTGTTCTACATAGCCAACAAAGAGACAGGCATAGCTGGGGCCCATACAGGTGCCCATGGCTACCCATTTGGTTTGGAGGAAGTGGGAGGATTCGAAGGAGAAATTGTTAAGGGTGAGGACCAGTTCAGCCAGATGAATGAGAGTGTCGGTGGAAGGGTACTGTTGGGGACATTGAGAGAGGAAGAAACAGAGGGCTTGGAGGCCCTTGGAGGTGGAGGTGTTGAGGGATTGGATGTCCATGGTGAAGATGATCCATTGGGGGCTGGGGAAACGGATGTCTTGGAGGAGGTGATGGGCTTGGGTGGTGTCTCGAACATATATAGGGAGTTCCTGGGCTAGGGGTGATAGGACAATGTCGATGTAGATGGAGATGAGTTCAGTGGGGCAGCAGCATGCTGAGACAATAGGTCGGCCAGGGTGGTCAGGCTTGTGGATCTTGGGAAGGAGGTAGAACCGGGCAGTGCGGGGTTCCTGGACTACGAGTTTGGAAGCTGTGGGTGGGAGATCTCCTGAGGTGATGAGGTTCTGTATGATCTGGGAGATGATGGTTTGGTGATGGGGGTGGGTGGGGTCATGGTTGAGGGGGTAGTAGGAGGAGGTGTCTTCGAGTTGGTGTCTGGCTTCAGTGGTGTAGAGGTCAGTGCGCTGAACTACCACTGCACCCCCTTTATCTGCTGGTTTGATGGTGAGGTTGGGATTGGAGCAGAGGGAGTGGAGGGCAAAGCATTGTGAGGGTGAAAGGTTGGAGTGGGGGAGGGAGGTAGACAGTTTGAGGCGGTTAATGTCTCGGCAGCAGTTGGAAATGAAGAGGTCGAGGGTGGGTAATAGACCAGCATGGGGTGTCCAGGTGGATGGAGTGTGTTAGAGGTGGGCAAAGAGGTCCTCGGAAGGTGAGCAGGAGTCCTGATTGTGAAAGTAAGCTCGGAGGCGGAGGCAATGAAAGAAGTGTTCAACGTCACGACGTGTATTAAATTCATTGATGCGTGAACGGAGGGGGATAAAGGTAAGGCCTTTGCTGAGGACTGATTGATTGTCCTCAGTGAGGGGAAGGACTGGAGGGTTGTTGAAAACTCAGCAGGGCTGGGAGCTAGGACCTAGGACCTAGGGTATGTGTGGAGCTGTGAGTGGGGGCGGAGCCTGTAACTGGAGTGGGTGTGGTGGTGGGGAGAAATGGGGGTGGAGTCATGAGCACGGGTGATGTTCCCCTCAGAGTTCTGGGGGGGGGGGGGGGGGGGCAGGGATGGTGGCAGTGGGATCAGTGGAGGGTGTGTCGGCAGAATGCAGGTGAGTGACGTTGGTGGGGGCGGAAGTGGTGTCGACCACCGCAGTAGAAGGGGGTGAAAGTCGCTGAACTTGTGACGTCAGCGATGACGTGGGGGCGGAAGTGATGTCATGGGTGGTGCATGATGAATCGTGCGGGGTGGAAGTGGCTGTGGAGGTGGCCATGAAGGGGGTGGAAGTGATGACATCAATCACCGTGGCGAATGGCGTACGAGCCTCCGCCTCCGAGCTTACTTTTACAAATCAGGGCTCCCGCCCACCTTCCGAGGAACCCTTCGCACGCCTCCAACACACTCCATCCACCTGGACATCCCGCACTGTTGTGGTGAGTAGGCTATATGAGGCACTGTTGTGCTGAGTAGACTACATGAAGCAATGTTATGGTGAGTAGGCTAAATGAGGCAAGGTTGTGTTGAGTAGGTGACATGAGGCAAAGTTGTGGGGAGTAGGCCGCATGAGGCAAGGTTGTATTGAGTAGGTGACATGAGGCATAGTTGCGGGGAGTAGGCCGCATGAGGCAAGGTTGTATTGAGAAGGTGACATGAGGCAATGTTGCGGGGAGTAGGCTACATGAGGCAATGTTATGGTGAGTAGTCTACGTGAGGCAATATTGTGGTGAGTAGGCTACATGAGGCATTGTTGTGGTGAGTAGGCTACATGAGGCATTGTTATGGTGAGTAGGCTACATGAGGCATTGTTATGGTGAGTAGGCTACATGAAGCAATGTAGTGGTGAGTGGGCTACATGAGGCAGTGTTGTGTTGAGTAGGCTACATGAGGAAATGTAGTGGTGAGTGGGCCACATGAGACAACCTTGTGGTGAATAGGCTACGAGGCAATGTTCTGTTGAGTACGTGACATGAGGCAATGGTTCAGGGAGTAGGCTACATGAGGCAATGTTATAGTGAGTAGGCTACATGAGGCAGTGTTGCGGGGAGTAGGCTACATGAGGCAATGTTGTGGTGAGTATGCTACATGAGGCAATGTTATGGTGGGCAGGCTACATGAGGCAATGTTGTGTTGAGTAGGCTACTTGAGGCAATGATGTGTTGAGTGGGCTACATGAGGCAATGTTGTGCGGAGTAGGCTACATGAGACAATGTTATGGTGGGTAGACTACATGAGGCAATGTTGTGGTGAGTATGCTACATGAGGCAATGTTATGGTGGGCAGGCTACATGAGGCAATGTTGTGTTGAGTAGGCTACTTGAGGTAATGATGTGTTGAGTAGGCTACATGAGGCAATGTTGTGCGGAGTAGGCTACATGAAACAATGTTATGGTGGGTAGACTACATGAGGCAATGTTGTGTTCAGCAGGTTACTTGAGACAATGATGTTTTGAGTAGGCTACATGAGGCAATGTTGTGTGGAGTAGGCTACATGAAGCAATGTTATGGTGAGTAGGCTACATGAGACAATGTTGCAGGGAGTAGGCTACATGAAGCAATGTTGTGTTGAGTAGGCTACATGAGGCAATGTTATTGTGAGTAAGCTACATGAGGCAATGTTATGCTGAGTAGGCTACATGAGGCAATGTTATGGTGAGTAGTCTACATGAGAAAATGTTGTGGTGAGTATGCTACTTGAGGCATTGTTGGGTTGAGTAAGCTGCATGAGGCAGTGTTGTGGTGAGTAGTCTACATGAGGCAATGTTATGCTGAGTCGTCTACATGAGGCAAATTTGTGTTGAGTAGGCTACATGAGCAGAGTTGTGCTGAGGAGACAACATGAGACAATCTTATGGTGAGTCTGCTGCATGAGACAGTGTTCTGGTGAATAGGCTATATGAGACAATCTTGTGGTGAATAGGCTATATGAGGCAATGTTGTGGTGAATAGGCTATATGAGGCAATGTTGTGGTGAGTAGGCTACTTGAGGCAATGTTATGGTGAGTAGTCTACATGAGGCAGTGTTATGGTGAGTAAGCTACATGAGGCAATGTTACTGTCAGAAGGCTACATGAGACAATCTTGTGGTGAATAGGCTACATGAGGCAGTGTTGTGTTGAGTAGGCTACATGAGGAAATGTAGTGGTCAATGGGCTACATGAGGCAGTGTTGTGGTGAGTAGGCTACATGAGGCAATGTAGTGGTGAGTGGGGTACATGAGGCAATGTTATGCTGGGTAGTCTACATGAGGCAGTGTTGTGTTGAGTAGGCTACATGAGGCAATGTTACTGTGAGTAGGCTACATGAGACAATCTTGAGGTGAATAGGTTACATGAGGCAATGTTCTGTTGAGTAGGTGACATGACGCAATGGTGCAGGGAGTAGGCTACATGAGGCAATGTTATAGTAAGTAGGCTACATGAGGCAGTGTTGCGGGGAGTAGGCTACATGAGGCAATGTTGGGGTGAGTAGGCTATATGAGGTAATGTAGTGGTGAGTGGGCTACATGAGGCAGTGTTGTGTTCAGTAGGCTACATGAGGCAATGTAGTGGTGAGTGGGCTACATGAGACATTGTTGTTTTGAGTAGTCTACATGAGGCAATGTTATGGTGAGTAGGTAACATGAGGCAGTGAATTGTTGAGTAGGCTACATGAGGCAATGTTGTGGTGAGTAGTCTACATGAGGCAATGTTGTGTTGAGTAGGCTACATGAGCAGAGTTGTGCTGAGGACACAACATGAGGCAGTGTTCTGGTGAATAGGCTATGTGAGGAAATGTTGTGGTGAATAGGCTATATGAGGCAATGTTGTGGTGAGTAGGCTATTTGAGGCAATGTTATGGTGAATAGGCTACATGAGGCAATGATGTGTTGTGTAGGCTACATGAGGCAATGTTGCGCGGAGTAGGCTACATGAGGCAGTGTTATGGTGAGTAGGCTACATGAGGCATGGTTGGGTTGAGTAGGCTACATGAGGCAGTTTTGTGGTGAGTAGGCTACATGAGGCAATGTTGTGGTGAGTAGGCTACATGAGGCAGTGTTGTGGTGAGTATGCTACATGAGGCAATGTTGTGTTGAGTAGGCTACATGAGGCAGTGTTGTGCTGAGGAGACTACATGAGGCAATATTATGGTGAGTAGTCTACATGAGGTATTGTGTTGAGTGGGCTACATGAGACAATGTTGTGTTGAGTACGCTACATGAGACAATGTTATAGTGCGTAGGCTACATGAGGCAGTGTTATGATGAGAAGGCTACATGAAGCAATGTTGTGTTGAGTAGGCTACATGAGACAATGTTATAGTGAGTAGGCTACATGAGGCAATGTTAGGGTGAGTAGGCTACTTGAGGCAGTTTTGTGGTGAGTAGGCTACATGAGGCAATGTTGTGTTGAGTAGGCCACATGAGGCATTGTTGCGTTGAGTAGGCTACATGAGGCAATGTCATGGTGAATAGGCTATATGAGGCAATGTTGTGGTGAGTAGGTTACATGAGGCAATGTTGCGCGGAGTAGACTACATGAGTTAATGTTATGGTGAGTAGGCTACATGAGGCAATGTTATGGTGAGTAGGCTAAATGAGGCAATGTTATGGTGAGTACGCTACATGAGACAATGTTGTGGTGAGTAGGCTACATGAGGCAATGTTGCGCAGAGTAGGCTACATGAGGCATTGTTATGGTGAGTAGGTAACATGAGGCATTGAATTGTTGAGTAGGCTGCATGAGGCAATATTGTGGAGATTAGTTTACATGAGGCAATGTTATGGTGAGAAGGCTACCTGAGGCAATGTTATGCTAAGTCGTCTACGTGTGGCAGTGTTCTTGTGAGTAGGCTACATGAGGCCATATTGTATTGAGTAGGCTACATGAGGTATTGTTGGGTTGAGTAGGGTACATGAGACAATGTTATGGTGAGTAGGCTGCATGATGCAATGTTATGCTGAGTAGTCTACATGAGGCAATGTTGTGTTGAGTAGGCTACATGAGGCAGAGTTGTGCTGAGGAGACTACATGAGACAATGTTATGGTGAGTAGGCTGAATGAGGCAGAGTTGTGGTGAATATGCTATATGAGACAATCTTGTGGTGATTAGGCTGCATGAGGCAATGTTGTGGGGAGTAGGCTATATGAGGCAGTGTTGTAGTGAGTATGCGACATGAGGCAATGGTGCAGGGAGTAGGCTACATGAGGCAATGTTATTGTGAGTAGGCTACATGAGGCATTGTTGTGTTGAGTAGGCTACATGAGGCAATGTCATGGTGAATAAGCTATATGAGGCAATGTTGTGGTGAGTATGTGACATGAGGCAATGGTGCAGGGAGTAGGCTACATGAGGCAATGTTATTGTGAGTAGGTTACATGAGGAAATATTATGGTAAGTAGGCTACATGAGGCAACGTTTTGGTGAGTAGGTTACATGAGGCAATGTTATGATGATAGCGCGTCACGAGACAATGTTGTGGTGAATAGGTTACATGACACAATGTGGTGAATAGGCTATATGAGGCAATGTTATAGTGAGTAGGCTACATGAGGCAGTGTTATGGTGAGTAGGCTACATGCGGTAGTGTTGTGGTGAGTATGCCACATGAGGCATTGTTGGGTTGAGTAGGCTACATGAGGAAGTGTTGTCGTGAGTAGGTTACATGAGGGAGTGTTGTGATAAGTATGCTACATGAGGCATTATTGTGGGGAGTAGGCTACATAAGGCAATGTTATGGTGAGTAGGCTACATGACGCAATATTGTGTTGAGTGGGCTACATGAGGCATTGTTGTGGTGAGTAGGCTACATGAGACAATGTTATGGTGAGTAGGCTACATGAGACCATGCTGTGGTGATTATGATACAAGAGGCAATGTTGTGTTGAGGAAGCTACATGAGGCAGTGTTGTGGTGAGTATTCTACATGACATAATGTTGTCTTGAGTAGGCTACATGAGACAATGTTATGGTGAGTAGGCTTCCTGAAGCAGTCATGTGCTGAGGAGAAGACATGAGGCAATGTGATAGTGAGTAGGCTACATGTGGCAGTGTTGCGGAGGGTAAGCTATATGTGGCGGTGTTGTGTTGAGTAGGCTACATGAGGCAATGTTATGGTGAATAGGCTACATGCAGTAGTGTTGTGGTGAGTATGCCACATGAGGCATTGTTGGGTTGAGTAGGCTACATGAGGAAGTGTTGTCGTGAGTAGGTTACATGAGGGAGTGTTGTGATAAGTATGCTACATGAGGCATTATTGTGGGGAGTAGGCTACATAAGGCAATGTTATGGTGAGTAGGCTACATGACGCAATATTGTGTTGAGTGGGCTACATGAGGCATTGTTGTGGTGAGTAGGCTACATGAGGCAATGTTGTGGTGATTATGCTACATGAGGCAATGTTATGGTGAGTGGGCTACATGAGGCATTGTTGTGGTGAGTAGGCTACATGAGGCAGTGTTATGGTGAGTAGGCTACATGAGACAATGTTATGGTGAGTAGGCTACAAGAGGCCATGTTGTGGTGCGTAGGCTGCATGCAGTAGTGTTGTGGTGAGTAGGCTACATGAGGCAGTGTTGTGGTGATTATGCTACATGAGGCAATGTTGTGTTGAGTAGGCTACATGAGGCAATGTTGCGCAGAGTTGGCTACATGAGGCAATGTTATGGTGAGTAGGTTATATGAGGCAATGTTGTGGTGAGTAGGCTACATGAGTCAGTGTTGGGTTGAATAGGCTACATGAGGCAATGTTGTGGTGATTATGCTACATGAGACAATGTTATGGTGAGTAGGCTACAAGAGGCCATGTTGTGGTGCGTAGGCTGCATGCAGTAGTGTTGTGGTGAGTAGGCTACATGAGGCAGTGTTGTGGTGATTATGCTACATGAGGCAATGTTGTGTTGAGTAAGCTACATGAGGCAATGTTATAGTGAGTAGGCTACATGAGGCAATGTTATGGTGAGTAGATTACATGAGGCAATGTTATGGTGAGTAGGCTACATGAGGCAATGTTGCGGGGAGTAGGCTACATGAGACAATGTTATGGTGAGTATGCAACATGCAGCAGTGTTGTGGTGAGTATGCCACATGAGGCATTGTTGGGTTGAGTAGGTTACATGAGGAAGTGTTGTCGTGAGTAGGTTACATTAGGCATTGTTGTGTTGAGTAGGCTACATGAGGCAATGTTGCGCAGAGTTGGCTACATGAGGCAATGTTATGGTGAGTAGGTTATATGAGGCAATGTTGTGGTGAGTAGGCTACATGAGTCAGTGTTGGGTTGAATAGGCTACATGAGGCAATGTTGTGGTGATTATGCTACATGAGACAATGTTATGGTGAGTAGGCTACAAGAGGCCATGTTGTGGTGCGTAGGCTGCATGCAGTAGTGTTGTGGTGAGTAGGCTACATGAGGCAGTGTTGTGGTGATTATGCTACATGAGGCAATGTTGTGTTGAGTAAGCTACATGAGGCAATGTTATAGTGAGTAGGCTACATGAGGCAATGTTATGGTGAGTAGATTACATGAGGCAATGTTATGGTGAGTAGGCTACATGAGGCAATGTTGCGGGGAGTAGGCTACATGAGACAATGTTATGGTGAGTATGCAACATGCAGCAGTGTTGTGGTGAGTATGCCACATGAGGCATTGTTGGGTTGAGTAGGTTACATGAGGAAGTGTTGTCGTGAGTAGGTTACATTAGGCATTGTTGGGTTGTGTAGGCTACATGAGGCAATATTATGGTGAGTAGGCTACATGAGGCACTGTTGTGGTGAGTAGGCTACATGAGGCAGTGTTGTGGTGAGTAGGCTACATGAGACAATGTTATGGTGAGTAGGCTACATGAGGCAGTGTTGTGGTGAGTAGGCTACATGAGACAATGTTATGGTGAGTAGGCTACATGAGGCCATGCTGTGGTGATTATGCTACATGAAGCAATGTTGTGTTGATTAGGCTACATGAGGCAATGTTGTGGTGAGTATTCTACATGAGGCAATGTTGTCTTGAGTAGGCTACATGAGGCAATGTTATGGTGAGTAGGCTACATGAGGCAGTGTTGTGGTGAGTAAGCTACATGAGACAATGTTATGGTGAGTAGGCTACATGAAGCCAGGTTGTGGTGAGTATGCTACATGAGGCAGTGTTGTGTTGAGTAGGCTACATGAGGCAATGTTATGGTGAGTAGGCTACATGAGACAATGTTATGGTGAGTAGGCTACATGAAGCCATGTTGTGGTGATTATGCTACATGAGGCAATTTGTTGGCAGTTGGTGAGTAGGCAGTAATGTGTTGAGTGGGCTACATGAGGCATTGTTGGGTTGAGTAGGCTACATGAGACAGTGTTGTGGTGTGTAGGCTACATGAGGCAATATTGTGTTGAGTAGGCAACATGAAGCATTGTTGGGTTGAGTAGGTGAAATGAGGCAGTGCTGTGGTGAGTAGGCGACATGAGGCAATGTTGTGGTGAGTAGGCGACATGAGGCAGTGTTGTGTTGAGTAGGCTACATGAGACAATGTTATGGTGAGTAGGCTACATGAGGCCATGTTGTGGTACGTAGGCTACATACAGCAGTGTTGTGGTGAGTTTGCCAAATGAGGCATTGTTGGGTTGAGTAGGCTACATGAGGCAGTTTTGGGTTGTGAAGGCTACATTAGACAATGTTATGGTGAGTAGGCCACATGAGGCAGTGTTGTGGTGTGTAGGCTACATGAGGCAATGATGTGTTGAGTAGGCTATATGAAGCAATGTTGCACGGAGTTGGCTACATTAGGCAATGTTTCGGGGAGTAGGCTACATGAAGCACTGTTATGGTGAGTAGGTTATATGAGGCAATGTTATTGTGAGTAGGCTACATGAGGCAATGTTCTGCCGAGTAGGCTACAAGAGGCAATGTTATGTTGAGTAGGCAACATGAGGCAATGTTGTGTTGAGTAGGCAACATGAGGCAATGTTTTCTTGAGTAGGCCACATGAGACAATGTTATGGTGAGTAGGCTACATGAGGCAGTCATGTGCTGAGGAGACTACATGAGACAATGTTATGGTGAGTAGTCTACATGCGGCAATATTGTGTTGAGTGGGCTACATGAGGCATTGTTGTGTTGAGTAGGCTACATGAGGCATTGTTATGTTGAGTAGGCTACATGAGGCAGTGTTGTGCTGCGTAGGTTACATGAGGGAATGTTGTGTTGAGTAGGCTACATGAAGCATTGTTGTGTTGAGTAGGCTACAAGAGACAATGTTATGGTGAGTAGGCTACATGAGGCAGTGTTGTTGTGAGTAGGCTACATGAGGCAGTGTTGTGGTGAGTAGGCTACATGGGGCAATGTTGTTGTGAGTAGGCTACATGAGGCATTGTTGGGGTGAGTAGGCTACATGAGGTAATGTTGTGTTGAGTAACCTACATGATGCAATATTATGGTGAGTAGGTTACATGAGGCAATGTTATGCTGAGTAGGCTACATGAGGCAATGTTTCGGGGAGTAGGCTACATGAAGCTATGTTATGGTGAGTAGGTTACATGAGGCAATGTGGTGAGTAGGCAACATGTAGCAATGATGTGTTGAGTAGGCTAATTGAGACAACGTTATGGTGAGTAGGCTACATGAGGCAATGTTATGTTGAGTAGGCTACATGCAGCAGTGTTGTGGTGAGTAAGCTACATGAGGCAGTTTTGGGTTGTGAAGGCTACATGAGACAATGTTATGGTGAGTAGGCTACATGAGGCACTGTTGTGGTGAGTAGGCTACATGAGGGAATGTTATGGTGAGTAGGCTACATGAGGCAGTGTTGTTGTGGGTAGGCTACATGTGGCAGTGTTGCGGGGAGTAGGCTTCATGAGGGAATGTTATGGTGAGTAGGCTACATGTGGCAGTGTTGCGGGGAGTAGGCTACATGAGGGAATGTTATGGTGAGTAGGCTACATGTGGCAGTGTTGCGGGGAGTAGGCTACATGAGGGAATGTTATGGTGAGTAGGCTACATGAGGTATTGTTTTGAGTGGGCTACATGAGACAATGTTATGGTGAGTAGGCAACATGAGGCAATGTTGCGGGGAGCAGGCTACATGAGGCAGTGTTTTGCTGAGTCGGCTACATGAGACAATGTTCTGGTGAGTACGCTACATGAGACAGTGTTGTGGTGATAGGCTACATGAGGCATTGTTGTGTTGAGTAGGCTACATGAGGTAGTGTTGTGGTGACTACGCTACATGAGGTAATGTTGCCTTGAGTAGGCTACAAGAGGCAATGTTATGGTGAGTAGGCTACATGCGGCAATGTTATGGTGAGTAGGATACATGAGGCAATGTTATGGTGAGTAGGCTACATGCGGCAATGTTATGGTGAGTAGGATACATGAGGCAATGTTATGGTGAGTAGGCTACATGCGGCAATGTTATGGTGAGTAGGATACATGAGGCAATGTTGTTGTGATTAGGTTGCATAAGGCAGTGTTGTGCTGAGTAGACTACATGGGGCGATATTGCGTGGAGTAGGCTACATGAGGCATTGTTGCGGGGACTAGGTTATACGAGGCAATATAATGGTGAACAAAATCAGAGCCAGAACATTAGTTTGCTTAGTTACGTCAAAGGGCACCCAATAATTTTAAGATTGGCACTGGTGCAAGTGTCACTCTCTGTCAGTTCATTTCCCACAGCTGAAGAAACAGAAGCTACAGTCAACAGTGATGACATACTGCAATAATTGTCAAGACTAAAATGTGCCACAAATAACACAGCAACATCAAGTGCATCAACGAAGTGAAAATGTTCACGTAATTAACAATCACCACTTTAGAGTCTGCACACTTCTTGACTTCAACATCCTTACTGTATCAAAAGATCACCCCATTCCTTAAGAAGAACTGAGTCCAAAACACACCATTGCTGATGAACCAATCCACTGGTATAAAATTTCATTGGACTTCCTGTACTTTTCTATGTTCTATGTTCTATGTAATGTTAAAACTCTGTAAGAGGTAAGAATCTATTGACCTGAATTTTGGCAAAAGAGAATTGTTCCTTCTGATATTTAATACAGTTGTTTCAATCTATTGATGGAATACACATGTTTGACATGACCAGTAGAAAGATTTTCCATCTTATTCTTGTAGTAAAATGTTCATGTGTCAATTATCAGCATAATTTTTCAAAAAGAAGCGAATCCTGAGAATGAGCAGTAAAACCCACTTGCAGTCACTGTCAAATCTGTAAACTTTTCAGGAAGCAAAACCAATTTACTGGATTAATTGACATGGTGAATTTGTCTGTTATGCCAGATGGTTTGCCAATACATATTTAAGAGCAACATTTCAATAGACAATAGACAATAGGTGCAGGAGTAGGCCATTCTGCCCTTCGAGCCTGCACCACCATTCAATATGATCATGGCTGATCATCCTTAATCAGTATCCTGTTCCTGCCTTATCTCCATAACCCTTGATTCCACAATCCTTGAGAGCTCTATCCAACTCTTTCTTAAATGAATCCAGAGACTGGGCCTCCGCTGCCCTCTAGGGCAGAGCATTCCACACAGCCACCACTTTCTGGGTGAAGAAGTTTCTCCTCATCTCTGTCCTAAATGGTCTACCCCGTATTTTTAAGCTGTGTCCTCTGGTTCGGCACTCACCCTTCAGCAGCAACATGTTTCCTGCCTCCAGAGTGTCCAATCCTTTAATAATCTTATATGTCTCAATCAGATCCTCTCTCAGTCTTCTAAACTCAAGGGTATACAAGCCCAGTCGCTCCAGTCTTTCAACGTAAAGTAGTCCCGCCATTCCAGGAATTGACTTCATGAACTTATGCTGCACTCCCTCAATAGCCAGAATGTCTTTCCTCAAATTTGGAGACCAGAACTGCACACAGTACTCCAGGTGTGGTCTCACCAGGGCCCTGTACAGCTGCAGAAGAACCTCTTTGCTTCTATACTCAATCCCTCTTGTAATGAAGGCCAGCATGCTATTAGCCTTCTTCACTACCTGCTGTACCTGCATGCTTACCTTCATTGACTGGTGTACAAGAACATCCAGATCTCTTTGTACTGCCCCTTTGCCTAAATTGATTCCATTTAGATAGTAGTCTGCCTTCCTGTTCTTGCCACCAAAGTGGATAACCATACAACAATCCTTTGTCTTTCAGAGACACGTTATTGGTATCAGTGATAGAGTTAATGTTAGATGAGCAGCAATCCTGCCAAACAGAACTGAGGGTGACAAAATGTATAGTTCACCAGTTAACAATTGCCAAGACTAAATGAAGACATCCAAAATATTGAAATAGCAAACTCGCATTAGGTGTATCAACGGATTGAAAGCAAAGACTTGTTTGAACAAAATGGAAGCGAGCTATATTCGATTTTATGGAAATATCCACAACATCAGGACATGACAGAAAGAAGAGATTGCCTGAACTGCATCTTGAAGGTACTGCAAGGAAGTAAGTATTTGTTTCAACAGAGAAGCTGTCATTCAGAATGGCCTTTCACAAGATTAAAGGTGCTCCAGTCTGGATAATGGACAAACTGTGAACCCCAGCAAGAGTGACATCTCCATGGAGGGTTGCGACAATATAAAACATCCTCCCACAGTGCAATTAGGCTAAGTTCAGAATCAAGCCCTATCCTTAAGAAGGCTCAATAATCTTCCATAGCCAAAAAAGGTCATGCACTGGAAGAATTGTCAAACCTCCAGAATGCCTGAATTCCAGAAATCAGAAACTTGAAGCAGAATGGGATATTGGTAAACATTAGTACTTATGTGAATTTATGAATGCTCAGTACATGGAATAAAAAAATTGAGGGGAGATGTTAAATGAGTTAATGGTCCTCAAAGAGTTAATATTTAAATACATTAAGCTCTGTCCAATCTGATGATATCATGAAGGTTTTTGGATATAGAGGAAGAAATGCAACGAGGTTCCAGTGGATACAGATATGTCATTCCTGCTCTCTAAATGTCTTTGTAATTATGCCAAGCTAATAAATCTAGCTTAAACATATTGATATCATACAAGGAACTGCATCTTATTCTGTAAGACATGTTCTTCTTCTCACTGAGATGCAGCAGTGACTTATTTTCTATTTCTGATGATTAGATTGGCCACCTGTACACAGCAGAGGAAGGGGGATTGTTAATGCCGATAGCCCTGTAACAAGCCACGAATTGACAGTTACCAACTGTACCTGAAATCTGGGTAAACGAAGAAATTGCTGCCAATCTCAGGAATGCTGCTATCACCACCATGTTCCAAACATGGAATCAAAGTGGACTATGGGAACTACTGAAGAATCACTCTACTCTCTGTCACTGGAAAGATCATTGCTCAATTCCACATTTGGTGCCTTGTCCCAGTTTCAGCGGAAATCCTTCCTGAAATCCATTGAGGCTTTGACCAAGCTGAGGACATGAGTTGAATTGCTTGGCAACTCCAAGAGAAATACCACGAATGCACCAACCACTCCACATGGCCTTCATTGACCTGACCAAGGTTTTTGGCTCAGTCGATCAGGAAATGCTATGTCAAAGCGGACTGTGGGAACTATTCTCTGTCTTTTTATCAGTCAACTAAGGCTCCCTGATTGACCAGATTAACTGCCCCAATCAGGGAACTCATATTCTGTGAGGTACACCTGGCTGATCTCATTACAAACAATTGTCTTTATTGGGGACAGAGAGGTGGAATGGGTAAGGGAGGAAATTCTCAAGCTCAAGGTGTGACTACCAGTGGCGGGGCAATTGAATCAGGACTGCACAAGAAGACAGAAGTTGATGAGTGCAGCAGATTGTGAGGCCGGAGGAGTTTCCAGAAACTGGCGGCAGAGGCAATTAAAATTGGCTGAGAGAATTTTCAAATTGCCACTTTGTTTAACCAGGGACCAACGCGTGTCAGTGATCAGAGAGTTGATGGGTGAAATTTAAAATTCATCCAAGGCAAAGTTTAAACGTTGGAGTTGCCATAAGTATATTTATATCTCATCAACAGTTCCTGTGAGGACTAATTATGTAAAATGTCTTAAGGGGGTTTGATTCCACATCATGAGGTCTTTGAGAATTTTTTTTTGCAATTTCCTTTAAAGGAAATCTAATATTCAGGATCTAAATGATGCACAACATCAATACCCCAATGTTCTATTCTCCATCAAAAGACTTGTCTCTTACTGCACTCATCGATACGTATCATGCCCTCTAAGCTGGTTAGCTCATTAGCTAAGGATGGTAATTTGATTTACTGACTTTATGTACTTAGGGAGAGACAGTCAAATTTATATCGAGAAGTGACTGGAATTGGATGAGTTTTCAGTATATTCCAGATACTTATCCAACATAAACCCAGGCCCAAGGCAGTGATTTTCAGCAAAGAAAAGAACACTAAGGGATTGTAAAGTTCAGGTAATATTGTTTGGATGAGCGCAAGGCTTCTGGAGGACTTTGTGCTGTTCCCATCTGTGAAGAAGCAATATTTTATTAGTGGGGCTGATGTGACAGCTCAGAGTGTGTCCAATTTGGAGTAGTATTTCAAATTGATAAAAATGCAAAATTTGGCATTTTTGTCCACACGTCTTGGTTGATTTTACACTGCCGACTTTATGTCTGCACAAATGAGCTTTCCCGCAGTACTCACACATAAAATATCATTCACTATTTGAGCAGGCGCTGCCTGAACTCCAGCACTGGGTAATAGAACAAAAAAAAACCAAGGCAAGACTTGCATTTTTACAACCTCAGGACATCTGACAGCGTGTTACAGCCAATGAAGTAAATGTTGACGTGTCCGCACTGTTGGACAATTGGAAAGACAGCAGCTAGTTTTCACCCACCAAGATCACAAGAAAATTGCTGTGATACTGACCAGAATGTTTTGTTTGCTCATGATGTTAGTTAAAGGATAGTTATTGTCCAGAATATTAGGGATAACCTGCTTGCTCTTAGAGTCATAGAAATGTACTGCGCGGAAACAGACCCTTCGGTCCAACTTGTCCATGCTGACCAGCTATCCTAACCTAATCTAGTCCCATTTGCCAGCACTTGGCCCATATCCCTCTAAACTCTTCCTATTCATATACCTATCCAGATGCCTTTTAAATGTTCCAATCCATCCTGGGTGGCACAGTGGCACAGTAGTTAGCACTGTTGCCTCTTAGCGCCAGAGACCTGGGTTCAATTCCTGCCTCAGACAACTGCCTGTATGGAGTTTGCACATTCTCCCTGTGTCTGAGTGGGTTTCCTCCAGGTGCTCCGGCTTCCTCCCACAGTCCACGAGGTTAGGTGAATTGGCTATGCTAAATTGCCTATAGTGTTAGGTGAAGAGGGGAATGGGTCTGGGTGGGTTGCTCTTTGGAGGGTTGGTGTGGACTTGTTGTGCCGAAAGGCCAATTTCCACAGTAAATAATCTAATCTAAAAAAATCTAATCATACTAGCCTCCACCACTTCCGCTGGCAGCTCATTCTACACATACACCAACCTCTGTGCGAAAAAGTTGCCCCTTATGTCCCTTTAAATCTTTCCCCTCTCACCCTAAACCTATGTGGTCTAGTTTTGGACTCCCTCATCCCAAGGAAAAGACCTTGGCTATTCACCCTATTCATGCCCAACATAATTTTATAAATCTCTATAAGATTACACCTCAGCCTCTGATGCTCCAGGGAAAACAGCCCTAGCCTATTCAGTGTCTCCCTATAGCTCAAGTGCACCAACCCTGGCAACATCCTTGTAAATCTTTTCTGAACTCTTTCAAGTTTCACAACATCCTTCCATGAGGAAGGAGACCAGAATTGCACACAATATTCCAAAAATGGCCTAACCAATGACCTATACAGCTATAACATGACCTCCCTACACTTATACTCAATGCATGATCAATAAAGGCAAGCATACCAAATGTTTTCTTCATTATCCTATCCATTTACCAGCTTGCACCACTTCCTCTGGTAATTGATTTCATACACATACCACCTCTATGCTTAAATATTACCATTTTAAATCTTTCCCCTCTCACCTGAAACTTACGCCTCTAATTTTCTTTGAACGGGATCTATTACACCGAAACAGGAACAGAAATTGTGAGTAAAACTCAGCAGGTCAGGCAACATCTGTGGAGAGAAATCAGAGTTAATGTTTTTGGCCCAGTGACACTTGCTCAGAATTTTTGGTTTCCATTACATTGATCTGAAAGAGCAAACAGGTCCTTGGACTGATATCTTATCTTAAAGGCTGCACATCTGTCAGTTCAGCACTCCTGCAATACTACAGCACAATAAAGACAAGTGGAAATAGTTAAAAGAGAAAATTTTGCTCATTTCAAGTGCGTACCACAAATGAGGCACCTAATGTCTAAATGGGACATAAAATAGATTTCAATCTTTCAAAGCATAAACTTACCTTTAAAAATAGATCAATTTGTAGTTTGCTTTTCTGACGTCAAAGGTCATAATTACCTAACCCCATTGTCCGTTCAGCAAAAAGATACTTCAGATATTTCTGTTGTGTTTCCTGCCTTCTCTCTCTTATCCTACGGCGATTGATTGGGAAAGGGAGAGGTACAATAAGGCCTAGGTGTCCTTGTATACCAGTCACTGAAAGTAAGTGTACAGGTAAAGCAGCAAGTGAAGAAGATACATGGAATATTCACCTTCATAGTCAGAGGATTTGAGTAAAGGAACAGGGATATCATGCTGTAATTATACAGGGCATTGGTAAGACAACACTTGGAATATTGTGTGCAGTTTTCAACTGGACCATGTCAAACAGATATCCTAAATTAATCTACTCCAATTGGCAGCATTTGGCCCCAATCTTTCTCAACCCTTTCTATTCATGTATGCACCCAGCTGCCTTTTAAATGTTACAATTGAACCAGCCTCCACCACCCCCTCTGGCAGCTCATTCCATGCACGCACCACCCTCTGTGTGAACAAGTTGCCCTTTGGGTCCCTTTTAAATTATGGATTAGTGGTGCTGGAAGAGCACAACAGTTCAGGCAACATCCTTGGATACTGCCTGAACTGTTGTGCTCTTCCCGCACCACGAATCCAGAATCTGGTTTCCAGCATCTGCAGTCACTGTTTTTATCCCTTTTAAATTAGTCCCCTCTCACCTTAAACCTATGCTCTCTTATTTTGGATTCCCTACCCTGGGAAAAAGACTTTGTCTATTTATCCTATCCATGCCCCTCATGATTTTATAAACCTCTATAAGGTCACCCTCAGCCTCCAATGCTCCAGGGAAAACAGCCCCAGCCTATTCAGCCTCTCCCTGTAGCTCAAACCTTCCAACTCCAGCAACATTCTTGTAAGTCTTTTCTGAACTCTTTTAAGTTTAACAACATCTATCATCCAACAAGGAGACCAGAATTGAACACAGTATTCCAAACGTGGCCTGAGAGGAGGAGAAATCTCTTCACTCAGAGAGTGGTGAAGCCTATGAAAATCTCTGCCACAGAAAGTAGTTGAAGCCAAAATTCTAAATAGAGTGACTGAGCTGTACAACACAAAAACAGACCCTTCAGTCCAACTTGTTCATGCCAACTAGATATCATAAACAAATCTGGTCCCATTTGCCAGCATTTGCCCCATATCCCTCTAAACTCTTCCTATTTATATAGCAATCCAGATGCCTTATAAATGTTGTGATTCTACCAGCCTCCACCATGATGATAAATATAGTTCTTAGGGCTAAAGGGATCAAGGGGGGAAAGCAGGAACAGGGGACTGAGTTGGTCATCCATGGTTATATTAAAAAGCAGAGCAGGCTCAAAGGGCTGAATGGCCAACTCCTGTTCTTATTTTCTATCCTATCAAATCTCAGCAATGCCTGCTTTGGAGACTTTCACTGTCACAGTTGATAGTTAAACCTGACCAGCTGGACTTTATCTCCTGATTTGTTGGAGGCTGATTGTTGCCATATCTCAGGATGGGACTATCTCCGCGTGCCTGCTCCACACAAATCAGAGGGTGCCATGTTTAACACGCCACACCTGCACTCTCCATTGTGGGTGATGCCAGGTTCCTGACGTAGGATAACCAATAAGAGGACAGCGTCACTCACGGAGCAGCATCTCCATTGGCATATGGAAGCTTTTGAGCAGGTGGCGTATGTGAAGATGCACCAAACTGGTGCTGCCCATCAAAGCCTGATTAATTTTTTTAGATTACATTACAGTGGGAAACAGGCCCTTCGGCTCCACAAGTCCACACCGACCCGCCGAAGCGCAACCCACCCATACCCCTACATTTACCCCTTACCTAACACTACGGGCAATTTAGCATGGCCAATTCACCTGACCTGCACATCTTTGGACTGTGGGAGGAAACCGGAGCACCCGGAGGAAACCCACGCAGACACGGGGAGAATGTGCAAACTCCACACAGACAGTCGCCAGAGGCGGGAATTGAACCCGGGTCTCAGGCGCTGTGAGGCAGCAGTGCTAACCACTGTGCCACTGTGCCGCCCACTCAAATATCAAATATAATATTTGATAAAATACTGCATAGACTTGGCCTCCAGCTTGGTCACCCAGCGGTAAACCGCATCAGGTCCCAACCGTCTGTACAAACATAATTCCGGGCCCAGCTCTGAATCTGCCTCCGTGGAGCTGGGACAGTACCACCCACTGTGTTGTCCCTTTTCAACCTTCAACAACAGAGTGGATTACTGAACCTTGCAAAGCTGACGTATCCTGTAATCCTCCAGATACCGTTTCCCTGAGGCACAAGACGTCAGTAGAACAGAAGCAGAAAGGACAAGCTATCTTCATAAAATTACGTTTTTCTTTGTTCAAATGAAATCTGACACTCTTTCAAAGGAAGTGATGGGAGTTACCTACTATCTGTCTCAGTTTTAAAGCCCAAAACTTGGTTTCACTCCAATAGAGATTTAAATGGTCCACATCTCCTTTTTGTTAGTTGCAAGATCTGGATGTGCCATAATTTGACCATGACCAAGAGTGTAGTTAATCTATTCATGTTCTGGACCCTCCCTTGTTATCTATGTTCAGAGACCCTCATATGATTGGGACATTGTCCTGAGAAGCAGCACTCTCTGTTATGGGCCAGATTTTCAATGGGTCCATTGATACAGACCAGGAGGAACAATGAAGTCTGCTCTTCCCACTCTGAACAAGGTGAAGCTCAGTGAAAATTGGATGGAGACAACAGAAACTAGAGCTTTTGGAATATGTATTCCAACTCTTTCAATCTGAAATGAGCCATTTAATGAAGTACGAAATTGCATTTATATAAAGCCACTGTAGCCCCACTTTCTCATTGGAAAGAGAGATGACTGGTGGTGATTTAATCTGAGGGTCACCACACCTCCAGTTAAGGGGGGGGGGGTTGTTGAGAAGAAGAATCCTTCATGGTAGCTTCAGCGATGCAAGAATTGAACCCATGCTGTTGGTGTCAGTCTACATTGTAAACCAGACACAAAAATAGAAGTTGTTGGTGAAATTCAGCAGGTCTGGTTGCAACGGTGGGAAGAAAGCAGAGTTAAAGTTTCGGGTCTGGTGACTCTTCATCAGGCAACCATGTTGCATTTATATGGTATATTCCACAATCTCCAGACCATGGGGTGGGTGAGACCAATGCAGGGACTTCCTAAAAAATGTCATGACTAATAACATTCTGTTTTCATGTGCTATAATGTAGGAAGCATGGCAGCCAATTTGCTCACAGAAAGCTCACAGATAATATGATTTGAATGGGGTAACTTGAGGGACAAATATCTGCAAGCACTTCAGGGACAACTCACCTGCTTTCCTTCGAAACAGTGCTGTGAGATCATTCATGCCCTCCTGATGCAGGCAGGACCTCAGTGTGACCTTTCACCCTTACAATTGAATTCACAACCTTCTCACTCAGAGGTGAGAGCATTGTCATGAGGTCACCATAGATGCTGTTTCTCCACTGGAAGGGTGAGTTGCCTTAGTCCCATTGGACCATCAGGCTACTGCCATTGAGAGAGAGAGAGAGAGAGAGAGAGAGAGAGAGAGAGAGAGAGAGAGAGAGAGAGAGAGAGAGAGAGAGGGAGAGAGGGAGAGAGACAGAGACACGTTGAGGGTGAGTTTAACTTAGAGTCACCACACCTCAGGCAAGGAATGAGGTGGAGAAGGTGGGACCATATGGTTATCTCAGCTGGTGCAGGAATTGAAACCACAATGTCAGCATTACTCCGCATCGCAAATTGACCTTTTGCTTCGACAGATGTTGTGAGACCTATTGAGTTTCTCCTGCACTTTCAGTGCTTGTTTCAGATTTCCAACCTCTCCAGTTTTTTTTCTTTTTACCCCCAGAACATTAGTCTGGAGTTCTGGATAACTAACCCAATAAACTTACAATGATACCACCACCTGCCCACAAAATACACAAAATCACATTTTAAGACTGAAAACTGTTCGTCTTACAATTGTAAATTTGTAATTGTTGTTCTTCAAAGATGAAGAATATAAGAGCTGGAATTATTTCCTTAAGAAGGAACAAACATGAGGAACTGCTGTTGCCAAAGTGGAAGGAATTATGTTTGGAGCTTGTCCATAATGATTACTGTGTGACTTTATGAAGTGGAAGTCACATTGGCAAATGGCCTTTTCTCAACCCCAACCCAATGGTTTTTTTTCCTGTCACTATTGGAAGAGTTGACTAATCTAATATAGTCAATTTTAAACATCAACCTGGATGGGAGCAAACTACTGCAGGTGCAGCAATCTGTAACCTAGACAACAAATGTTGGAGATCACAGCAGATCAGACAACATCCATGGAGACAGAGAGTAGATAGAGTGTAACGCAGGAAATAGCACAGTCCTGATGAAGGGTCCTTCCCGAAATGTCGACTCTCCTGCTCCTTAGATGTTGCCTGACTTGCTGTGCTTTTTCTAGTGCCATACTCTAGCTCCTCTGACTCTCCAGCATCTGCAGTCTTCACTATATCCATAGAGAAAGAGAGCAAGCTAATGTTTTGTGTCTAGCTAGACTCAAAATGTTAGCTTGTTCTCTCTCCATGAATGCTGCCTGACCCGCCGTGATCTCCAGCATTTGTTGTTTTCACTTAAAAATCGACCTGCACATGTGTGTTTTGACACAGCTTTGAGGAGGTGGGACTTAATCCTAGGTCTTCTAGCTGAGAGGAAGGACATTATCATTGATCTACAAGAGCCCTTTAATCATCATTTGCTTATAATTTCTTTAATGCATTACTTCATCTGGTAAACCAAGGTCATAAAGAGAGAAGCCAGCAGTAAAGTCTCACAGTCGAATTCAAAAGTGCGGATATGAATGTTTGAACAGTAGAATTTAAACCCATTAGCTGTTGACATTTAAACATCCACATTTAACACATCGGCTCAACATTTAAACATCCACATTTAACACACCAATTCAACATCTCAAACATTTGTTTTAAGAAAAATGAGAGGGTTCAAGCAATTGGATTGAATTTCTGGAATATTGTCTGATTCGCAGCAAGTTTTTTAAAATTTAACATTTCATCAACATAGCGCTGAAAGTCTCTTTCCACTCAGTGAGCATAGCCAGTAACAGGAGATTATTTCCACTGATGATCCTTTTAACCTTTCAGTGATGAGTGAACACATGCAATGTGAATAACACCATCTGCAACATGATGCATCATTCAGTCTCTATAGAGGAGAATAAGATGTATATACTTTGAAACAAAAAAATGATGAATTAAGATGAGTTTTCAGACAGCAGCACTTCTGGCAGCCATTCACCTTTTCTAGATGTGTTGCCTTATTTGAAAGCAAACTCTTGGAAGTAAGTTGCTTCTGGCATTTTCCAGTGTGCAGCCTGTCCACAATCTCCCTCAGTGTTTGAGAATGCCCATTTCAATCTTGCTGCACTGACACTTGAGCTGATATAATTCTAAAGGGAACACAGGAGCATAGAGACCTTGGTTGTCGATGTACCGAGATTATTGAAGGTAGTAGGACAAGTGGAGAGGGCAAAAGGTAAAAACAATGACTGCAGATGCTGGAAACCAGATTTTGGATTAGTGGTGCTGGAAGAGCACAGCAGTTCAGGCAGCATCCGAGGAGCAGCAAAATCGACGTGTCGGGCAAAAGCCCTTCATCAGGAATAAAGGCAGAGAGCCTGAAGCATGGAGAGATAAACTAGAGGAGGGTGGGGGTGGGGAGAAAGTAGCATAGAGTACAATAGGTGAGTGGGGGAGGGGATGAAGGTGATAGGTCAGGGAGGAGAGGGTGGAGTGGATAGGTGGAAAAGAAGATAGGCAAGTAGGACAAGTCATGGGGACAGTGCTGAGCTGGAAGTTTGGAACGAGGGTGAGGTGGGGAGGGGGAAATGAGGAAACTGTTGAAATCCACATTGATGCCTTGGGGTTGAAGTGTTCCAAGGCAGAAGATGAGGCGTTCTTCCTCCAGGTGTCTGGTGGTGAGGGAGCGGCGGTGAAGGAGGCCCAGGACCTCCATGTCCTCGGCAGAGTGGATGGGGGAGTTGAAATGTTGGGCCCCAGGCCGTGTGGCTGATTGGTGTGGGTGTCCCGGAGATGTTCCCTAAAGCGCTCTGCTAGGAGGCGTCCAGTCTCCCCAATGTAGAGGAGACTGCATCGGGAGCAACGGATGCAAAAAATGATATTAGTGGATGTGCAGGTAAATCTTTGTTGGATGTGGAAGGCTCCTTTAGGGCCTTGGATGGAGGTGAGGGAAGAGGTGTGGGTGCAGGTTTTGCAATTACTGCGGTGGCAGGGGAAGGTGCCAGGATGGGAGGGTGGGTTGTTTGGGGGCGTGGACCTGACCAGGTAGTCACAGAGGGAACAGTCTTTGTGGAAGGCGGAGAGGGGTGGGGAGGGAAATATATCCCTGGTGGTGGGGTCTGTTTGGAGGTGGCGGAAATGTCGGTGGATGATTTGGTTTATGCGAACGTTGATAGGGTGGAAGGTGAGCACCAGGGGTTTCTGTCCTTGTTACGGTTGGAGGGGTGGGGTCTGAGGGCAGAGGTGCGAGATATGGGCGAGATGTGTTGGAGGGCATCTTTAACCACGTGGGAAGGGAAATTGCGGTCTCTAAAGAAGGAGGCCATCTGGAGAGGGCAGTTAATAAGACATACCGTGCTATTCCAGGAGCAGGGGGCATAGTCTCAGAATTAAGGGTGACCAATTTAAGACAGAGACAAGGAGCAATTTCTTCTCTCAGAGGGTTGTGAGTGTTTGGAACTCAAGGCCACAGCGAGCGGTGGGGGCAAAGTCCTTGCCTATAGTTAAGGCTGAGGTAGACAGATTTCTGATGGTCAAGGAATCAAGGGTAATTGGGAAAAGCCAGGAAAATGGACATGAGGAGTGTCAGATCAGCCATGATCCTATTGAATGGTGGAACGGGCTCAAGCTGCTGAATGGTCTCCTCCTGTTTGTATTTCTAATGGAATTATGGTATAGAGTACAAGAGAAAGGAGGTGATGTTGAACAAGACAAGACACTTGTCAGGCCTCAGCTGGAGTGTTGTGTGTAGTTGTGGATGCCGTTTTATAGGACGTGTGAAGGCATTAGAGAAAGTGTAGAAGAGATTTACAACAATGGTTCCAGAAATGAGAAACTTCAGTGATGAGGATATATTGAAGAAATTGGACTGTTCTCCTTGGAGAGAAGAAGGCTGAGAGGAGATTTGATAAAGGTTTTCGAGACAATGAGTGTGCTGGAGTATTTAGGGAGAAGCTGTTCCCATTCCTAAAAGATAAAGCAATGAGAGGGCGTAGATTCAAAGTGGTGTGCAAATGAAGCAAGGATGATGTGACTAGAGATGTAGTGAAAGCACATCCAAGGGGACATTGGATGGTTATTTGGATAGAAATGGTGGATAGGGATATGGAAAAAGACTCGAGATTGGCACTTGGAAATAGAGCTGGTGCAGAGAGAATAGGCTGTCAAATGCTATAACAGTTCTTCAGAACAAAGAAGGGTCACTGAACCAGAAACGTTGACAGTGCTTTCTCTCTACAGATGCTGCCAGACCTGCTGAGTTTTTCCCCACAGCTTTTGTTTCTGATTTCCAGCATCCACAGGTCGTCTGTTCTATTTTTTCAAAGAATCATACGCATGGTTTTTAAATACAATTCCCAGTCCTACACCTATAGCTTTTAAGGTCTCTTTTACAGCATTACAGTCATGAGACACATTGGCTGGATGAGATTTTAGCTCATTTAAAATTCATCCGTTTACACATTTGCTCCCACAGATGGACTGAACAGTACAGGTCCAGGAATGAATGAAGTCTCCTTAGCTGTTGCCCCTGGTGGACTGTCTCTGTTTAGCAGCTTGGAGGTCTTCCTGTGGTTCCCTACTCAAAACCAGTGACGACATCAAAATTCTTCTCTAATGGTCTCTGCTCAAAATGGTTGTTCTCAGGCTTTTATACAGGGCAAAACTTAAAATGGCTGCTTTCCCAATGTTATTGAATTTAAATTCCATATTAGATGTCGGGTTAGTCTGCGACTCGGGCTCAGACCCACCATTGTCTTTTAGCTGCAGTAGTTACATGAGAACATACAAACATAAAAACGAGGAGCGGGAGTAGGCCATTGAGCCCCTTGGGCCTGCTCCACCACTTAGTACTATCGTGGCTGATCATCCAATTCAGCCTCAACTCCACTTTCCTGCCCCCTCTCCATAACCTTCAACCCATTACTAATTAAAAATCCGTCTATTTCCTCCTTAAAATTCTTGTGTTCCAGAATCCATCGCACTCCAAGGTAGTGAATTCCAAAGATTCACGACCTTTTGTGAGAAGTAATTTGTCCTCATCTCTTTTTTAAATCTGCCACCTCTTAATCTAAAACCAGGCTCTCTCATTCTAGTCTGCCCCACAAGAGAAAACATTTTCTCTACAGTTACTTTATATATCTCTGTTCACATCTCATATCCATCAGATAGATCTCCTCTTGTTCTTCTAAAGTCCAGAGACATTTTTAACTGCCTCAGCTATTTGATTACATAGTACTAGTTCGATCAGATTTTCAAAGAGACAGGAAGAGTTATTCACACCTTCAAGGCAACCATTATCAATGGGTTTTTATTTGTCCAGGGAAATGTTATTTGAATTTCAAAAGTTTGTTGTGATTTTTTTTAGATAACTTTGGTCCCAATACCAGATGAATTCACAACATTCGTGTTGTGTCTCCTAGGTGCCATTTGGTAAGATTTATTGTGTCTATTTTAAAGATAAACTAGCGTTCTTTACAGGATGTAAAAGATAGAGGGCAGCATGGTGGTTAGCACTGCTGCCTTGCAATGCCAGGGACCCAGGTTCAATTCCACTCTTGGGTGACTGTCTGTGTGGTATTTGTACATTCTCCCCGTACCTGTGTGGGTCGCCTCTGGGTGCTCTAATTTGCTCCCACAGTCCAAAGATGTGCAAGTTAGGTGGATTAGCCATGGGCGATATAGAGCTATGGGGTGGGATGCTTTTCAGAGGGACAGTGTGGATGTGATGGACTGAATGGCCTGCTTCCACTCTGTAGGGATTCCAATAGAGTCATAGAGATGTATAGCACACCCTTTGGTCCAAGGTATTCATGCCAACCAGATATCCTAAACTAATCTAGTCCCATTTGCCAGTACTTGGCCCATTTCCCTCCAAACCCTTCCTATTCATATACCCATCCAGATGCCTTTTAAATTCTGTAATTGTAGCAGCCTCCACCACTTCCTCTGGCAGCTCATTTCACACACGCACCACCCTCTGCATGAAAACGTTGCCCCTTTAAGTCCTTTTTAAACCTTTCCCCTCTCACCCTAAACCTATGCCCTCTAGTTCTGGGCTCCCCCACCCTAGGGAAACAACCTTGTCTATTAACCCTACCTATGCCCCTTGTGATTTTAAAAAGTACAAATTGGTGACACATAGTCAATATCTACTCTGGGCTAACCTCAGAAGGCCATGTCTTTATAACTGAGATGAGACAAAGTAATTATCTAAAAGTTCACTTCTCACTAAAGATTTCCTATTAAGAAAAGACTGATTCATAAATGCGAGTTGGCAATACTTCATGGTCAATTTCTCCAACCTGGGTCAGAGTCAAATTTCAAAAGTGTGAACGTGATCCATTTTAATATTTGCACTGTCATAAAATCAAGTCATATGTTGTTGCAACTCTGCACATGAGCGGCAACAACTCATGAGTGGGTGGCACAGTGGTTAGCACTGCTGCCTCACAGCGCCAGAGACCCGGGTTCAATTCCTGCCTCAGGCAACTGACTGTGTGGAGTTTGCACGTTCTCCCCGTGTCTGCGTGGCTTTCCTCCGGGTGCTCTGGTTTCCTCCCACAGTCCAAAGATGTGCAGGTCAGGTGAATTGGCCATGCGAAATTGCCCGTAGTGTTAGATAAGGGGTAAATATAGGGGTATGGGTGGGTTGCGTTTCGGTGGGGCGGTGTGGACTTTTGGGCCGAAGGGCCTGTTTCCACACTGTAAGTAATCTAATCTAATGAATTACACAAATAGAGCTTCAAAATAAAACAAATAGATGAAAGTAGCCCAGGGCCTGGGGTGTGGGGATGGAGAAAAAGACATTAGAGGTGATCAGGCTTTGACATTATTGAACTCAATATGAAGTCCTCAAGGCTGCAGGGTCCCCAAGCAGAAAATATCACTGTCAGAAGTCACACAACATCAGCTTATAGTCCAACAGGTCTATTTGGAATTAAAAGCTTTTGGAGCGCTGTTCCATCTGGGAGGTTATGAGGGCTGAAGATGCTGGAGAGTCAGAGTTGATAAAATGTGGTGCTGGAAAAGCACAGCAGGTCAGGCAGCATCCGAGGAGCAGGAGAGTTGATGTTTCAGGCAGGACCCTTCATCAAGTCCTGCTCCTCGGATGCTGCCTGACCTGCTGGGCTTTTTCCAGCACCACATTTCATCAACTCCAACTCTCCAGCATCTGCAGTCCTCACTACCTTCTGGAAGGAGCAACGCTCTGAAAGCTTTGATTTCAAATAAAGCTGTTGGACTATAACCTGGTGGCATGTGACTTCTGACCATGTTCATCCCAGTCCAGCATTCCACAATCAGAAAATTTCATTGGCATAGTTATGACATATGCTGCTTTTAGCACAGCCAATCCATTTTCATTATTCATTGTCTCCATTTTCACCGATCTAGCTTTTCTCCTTCCCTGGCTTACATTCAACCATCCCTTTATCTGCTTAGCTTTCCTTTTCTCCCTCTTGTTCCCTGACTTCATCCATCCATTCATGTCTCACCCCCAAACCCTCCCCCACTATGTGTGGTATGTCATCTTCTCAGATCTGGAATCTTGATGGATTCAGGTTGGTGCCATCACAGGGCAACTCTTTGCAAGCTCCCTACAGCAGATCCTATTCTGACATTTCTGACAAGTGTTTCATACTTTTCAACCTAACTTCTTATACAGCTGTGACTTTGTGTACCCCGCTCTGCCTAAACGCCCTATGATCTGGGTGTCCTTGTTTGCTATGATCTGCCTGTTCTGCTCACTCGACTTAGGTACACATGACTACAATAAATCATAGAGTCATAGAGCATGGAAACATACCCTTTGGTCCAACCAGTCAATGCCAAACATAATCTCAAACTAAACTACTGCCTGCACCTGGCCCATATCCCTCCACACCTTTCCTGTTCATGCATCTATCCAAATGTCTTTTAAAAGTTGTAATTTACCCACATCCACCACGTCCTCAGGAAGTTCATTCCACTCACAAACCATCCTCTGTCTAAAACATTTACCTCTTATGTCTTTTTTAAAATTTCTCTCCTCTCACCTTAAAGGTGTGTGCCTTAGTCTTCAAATCCCCAATCAAAATCATTAGTTCTGAAGGATTACTGGAAACATTAGCTCTGTTTCTCTCTCTAAAGATAATGCCAGATCTGCTGAATTTCTCCAGCAATTTCTATTCTTGCAGGGAACTTCAAATGTCACTGAACTACATATGAGATACGGCCAGTAGTATAACTTGATTCTACTTGATGAATGTGGTAGCCTCAGATATTGGCTCTAATGCTAGCCTTTAACTGTTATGACCAGATAATTAGTCGTCGAGAGTGTAGTGCTGGAAAAGCACAGCAGGTCAGGCAGCATCCGAGGAGCAGGGGAAATCGATGTTTTGGGCATAAGCCCTTCATCGGGAATGAGGCTCGTGGGTCAGGGCTGAGAGATAAATGGGAGATGGGGGTGGGGTTTGGTGAACATAGCTGAGAAAGTGACATGTGGATGAAGGTGAGGGAGATGCTGATAGGTCAGAGAGGGGGAGTGATGGACAGCTCAGGAGGGCAGTGCTGAGTTGGAGGCTTGAGACTGGAATAGTGTGGGGGGAGGGGAAATGAGGAAGCTGTTGAAATCCACATTTATCCTGTGTGGTTGCAGGGCCCTGAGACAGAATATGAGGCGTTCTTCCTCTTGGCGCGTGTAGTAATGGTTTGGTGGCCAACAGTATCCTCATTTCCCCTCCCCCAAAATTATCCCAGTCTCAAGCCTCCAACTCAACACTGCCCTCTGGACCCGTCCATCATTCCCCCCTCTGATCTATCACCTTCTCCCCCTCATTCATCCACCTATTGCTTTCCCAGCTACCTTCCCAAAAACGGTTAATTTCCCACACACCCTCCCATTTATCTCTCAGCCCCGACCCACAAGCCTCATTCCTGATGAAGGGCTTATGCCCGAAACGTCGATCCTCTTGCTCCTCAGATGCGGCCTGACCTGCTGTGCTTTTCTTGCACCGCAATCTCGAATCTGATCTCCAGTACCTGCAGTCCACACTTTCTCCTCCTGACCAGATAATTAGTGGCTCGTTATCACCAGATGATCTCATTGACAAAAAAGCCTATTCAGAAGAATACTTTTTAATTAGACTTTGCAAATTGTAAATGATTAACAAAGACTTTATTATGTGCTAATTACTACTTTCACACTCATGAAAGAAGACAAAAAGAATTAAGAACACACATGGAGCTATTGGATTTCTACATAAATGAAATTCTGTATTTCAACTGAATTTCATTATTGATAAAAACAAACAAAATCTGGAAATATTATTTCTGCAAAAGGCAGAGTTGGTTCAAAACTAAAAACTGTACCAATAGAAACATCCAGAATGGAGCATCTGTTCTCTGGTTTTTTTCCCACATGCTCCATTCCTTACCCTTTCGTTTCTCGATGTTTGCTCAGTTAATTCCAATTTTTGGATTAAAGATCCGAGAACTCCCTTATGTAACAGCACTATGGGTGCTTCTTTGTGGTCCATTAACGATGATTCAAAAACAGAAAATGCTGGAGAAACTCAGCAGGATTGGCAACACCTGCAGAGCAGGGCAAAAGTGAGGATTGAAGATGCTGGAGATCAGAGTCTAAATTAGAGTGGTGCTGGAAAAGCACAGCGGGTCAGGCAGCATCCGAGGAGCGACATGTCGGGCAAAAGCTCTTCATCAGGACCTTCATCATTCCTGATTCCAGGCCAGGTCAGGCCCCCTCAAAACATTTCGGGAAAGTAGCCCAGGTCCTAACTTTGCCAGTTGTTTAAAGCAGATGTAACACAAATATTCCAGAAAGGATGTAGTTTGTCAAACCACTTAGTTTTAAACAAAACAGAATTTATTTACAAGATTACCAATCAAATGAATCACAACCAAATGAAAAACAAAGAGAATAGAATACCGAATAACTTAACCTATCCGAAAACCCAACAGATCATCCCAACTTAATGATGCTGTTCTAAATACTTGCAACATTCCCCATAAACAGTCTTGGCACAAAAAGGTAAACTCAAACAGGGGATCTTGCAGGAGAGATGTCAGACAGGGAGCGAGGATCAGCATGGGCCTGTTTCTTTGGGTCAAGCACTTCACAACTGCCAGACTGCTTTCATGGAATAGCCAAAACCAAGTCAAAAAAGAGAAAAGCTGAGCTGGGAGAACTGGCCGCTCCCCTTTCATTGTACAAGTGTTTTTTGTTTAACTTGCCTGAAGCAATGTCAGTTAGCTATAATCGAAATGGCCCTAAAACCCATCCAAGCCCGGACTTTTCAGAACCTTTTTTCTCCTACCTCCTGAAAATAAAACCAAGGACAACATAACCTTTTTAAAGGAGGAGCAGCATCACACCAGTGGCAGGACTGTACTCAAATTCTATTGCAATTAACTATATTTTTAAAAATCCATGGGTACAGATTCCTAATAATTTGCAGAGAATCACTGAAATGAAATTACCTATGATTCAGCTGGAATTGAATTCTTTTGCCGCACCTCGTTCTTTCAGAAATTGTGCTTGATCTTAAACCAAAATAATTATCAAAAGTTTCCAGGACATCTTCACTTTAATCTCTTTATTATTCTATTCTTTAATAATGTCATCGGTAACTAAAGGCATTGAATTCAATAATTGTTAACTTGCTTAGCTTCAGATTTAATTTTTAAGTGATCTTAAGAATTTTCTCCAAGAAATACAATTTTAAGTTCAGTTAGGTCGTTTTCTGACTTTGAATCTTTATGGGAATGATAGATTTCTTGATTTCACCTCAAAGGGTTTATTCATTCTTATTACCATGTCTGTGTTAAATCTGTATAATTTCAAAACTGTTTGTAATCTGTTAATCTTCAACTTGGCATTCTTGCATTCAACAATGCTGTGTCAAATTTAATTGCACAGACACTATGTAGCATCTTCTTAGTCTGCCAGACCTTTAAACCAGTTTTTCTGCAGTAATTTTCTGCTCTCAGATTTTTCATACTTTTATTTTTGAAAACATTATCTCTGCACTGTTTACTGGGCGGTCCTGCCTGGTCAGGGGTTCCCACCTTCTGGAGCCAAGATAAAGCGTTCCTTCATCTCCTCAGAAACAAAATGGATGCTTTCCCACCATTCACAGCCCAAAGCACAATGTACTTTCTTCGACACAAAGTTTAAATAAAGTTGTTGTGGTTCTGTTTGCCGAGCTGGGAATTTGTGTTGCAGACATTTCATCCCCTGTCTAGGTGACATCCTCAGTGTTTGGGATCCTCCTGTGAAGCGCTTCTGTGATGTTTCCTCTGGCGTTTATAGTGGTATAGCTTCACAGGAGGCTCCCAAGCACTGAGGATGTCACCTAGACAGGGGATGAAACGTCTGCAACACAAATTCCCAACTCGGCGAACAGAACCACAACAACGAGCACCCGAGTTACAAATCTTCTCACAAACTTTAAATAAAGTTCTCTGGCTATGACTTTTATAAATGGTCCCCACCAAGATCACAGTTTAATTATTGGTTCCAATCCTTTCATAAGGATTGAAGAACTAGGAGCAGGAGTAGGCAATTCAGCCCCTCAAGCCTACTCTCCCATTTAATATGATTATGACTCATCTCATGTTGGTCTCAAGTCTACTTTCCGGCTCACTCTTCATAACCCTTCAACCCATTACTAATTCAAAATCTGTCTGTCTCCTTTAAATGGAGCTAGAGCCCTCCAGGAGGGTTTAAACTAGTTTGGTGGGAGCATGGGAACTGGAGATACAGATCAGAGGATGGGGTAGCTGGTGGACAGGAAATGACATCATCACAGGAAATGATTTCACCACAGGAATGACATCACTAACAAAGGGAAACCTAAATACATAAATAAAAAGCAGGCCATGCTTCTAGTGCTTCTTCCAGAGACTCACTGAAGATGTTACCTAGTATGGTGATGAACATCTGTAAATGAACCTTCCAGCTCAGCGAGCAAACCTACATCCAGAACTTCACCCTGAGCTACAAATCTTCTCAAAACTCACTGGGTACAGATATTCTCAGGGAAATGCACAACAGATATGTGGAGGTTGCTTAGGGTGTTCTTGTTGTGAGTGCTCGATAGGTTTGTCCCCTGAAGCAAAGAAGGGATGGTAGGATTAAGGAACCTTGGATGACAAGACATGTGGAACATCTAGTCAAGAAGGAAGCTTACTTAAGGTTGAGGAAGCAAGGATCATACATGGCTCTAGATGGCTACAAGGTAGTCATGAAGGAACTGAAGAATGGACTTAGAAAAGCCAGAAGGAGATATGAAAAAGCCTTGGCAGGTAGAATTAAGGAAAACCCCAAGGCATTCTACACTTATGTAAGGAACAAGAGGAGGCCAGAGTGAGGGTTAGTGAAGGGAACTTGTATCTAGTGTCAGAGGAAGTAGGGGAGGCCCTTAATGAATACTTTGCTTTGGTATTCACTAGTGAGAGGGACCTTGTCATTTGTGAGGACAGTGTGAAACAGGCTGATATGCTTGAACAGTTAATGCTAAGAAGGAGAATGTGTTGGAAACTTTGAAAAACATGAGGATAGATAAATCTCCTGGGCCAGACAGGATATACCCAAGGTAATTAAGGGAAGCAAGGGAAGAGATTGCTGTGCCTTTGGCAATGATCTTTGTGTCCTCATTGTCCACTGGAGTAGTGCCGGATGATTATAGTAGTTCCTTGAGAAAGTGACCAAGCAGATGGATGAGGGTAAAATAGTTGATCTAGTGTACATGGATTCCAGAAAGGTATTTGATAAGGTTCCCCACAATAGGTTATTGTGCAAAATACAGAGGTATGGGATTTGAGGGTGATTTAGCCATTGGATCAGAAGTTGGCTGGTTTTATGAAGACAGAGGATAGTGGTTAATGGGAAATGTTCAACCTGGAGTTCAGTTACTAGTGGTGTACCGCAAGGATCTGTTTTGGAGCCACTGCTGCTTGTCATTTTTATAAATGACCTGGATGAGAATGTAGTAGGATAGGTTAGTAAATTTACAGATGACACTAAGGTTAGTGGAGTTGTGGATAGTACTGAAGGATGTTATAGGTTACATAGATAAGCTGCAGAACTGGGCTGAGAGGTAGCAAATGGACGTTAGTGCAGAAAAATGTGAGGTGATTCACTCTAGAAGGAGAAACAAGAATACAGAGTACTGGGCTAATGGTAAGATTCTTTATAGTGTAGATGAGCAGAGAGATCTCGAGGTCTATGTACATAGATCCCTGAAAGTTGCAACCCAGATTGATAGGGTTGTTAAGAAGGCACACAGTGTGCTAGCTTTTGTTGGTGGAGGGATTGAGGTTCAGAGCCATGAGGTCACGTTGTGGCTGTACAAAACTCTGCACTTGGACTATTGTGTACAGTTCTGGTCCCTGCATTATAGGAAGGATGTGGAAGCTTTGGAAAGGGGTCAGAGGAGATTTACTAGAATGTTGCCTGGTATGGAGGGAAGCTCTAATGAGGAAAGGCTGAGAGACTTGAGGGTATTTTCGTTAGAGAGAAGAAGGTTAAGAAGTGACTTAACTGAGACATAAAAGTTAATCAGAGGGTTAGACCGGGTGGACAGTGAGAGCATTTTTCCTCAGATGGTGATGGCTAACATGAAGGGACATAGCTTTAAATTGAGGAGTGACAGATATAGGACAGATGTTAGAGGTAGCGTCTTTACTCAGAGACTGGTAGGAGCGTGGAATGCCCTGCCTGCAACAGTATTAGACTTGCCAATGTTACGGGCTTTTAAATGGTCATTGGATAAACATATGGATGAGAACAGAATGGTGAAGGTTAAATGTGTTTCAGATTGGTTTCACAGGTCGGCGCAACACCAAGGGTCAAAGGGCCTATACTGCACTGTAATGTTCCATGCTCTATGTTCTAAAATTGGAGGATGACAAACTGTTATTCACTTGTCCAAGAAAGGGAATAGGGATAGTCCTGGGAATTACAAACCAGTTAATCGTATGTCGGTAGTGAGAAAACTATTGGAGAGGATTCTGAATGACAAGATGTTTGATTGTTTGGAAAAGCATAGCTTGATTTAGAGATAGTCAGTATGGTTTTTTGAGGGGCAAATCATGCCTCACAAATCTTGTTGAATTTTTTGAGAATGTGACAAAACATGTTGATGAAGGTAGAGCAGTGGATGCAGTGTAAATGGATTTTAGTAAGATGTTTGATAAGGTTCCCAATGGTAGGCTGATTCAGAAAGTAAGGAGACATGGGATACAGGGAAATCTTGCTGTTTGGATACAGAATTGGCAGGGCCATAGAAGGCAGAGGGTGGTAGTAGATGGAAAGTGTTCAGCCTGGAGCTTGGTGACCAGTGGTGTTCCATAGGGATCTCTTCTGGGATCTCTGCTCTTTGTGATTTTTATAAATGACTTGGATGAGGAAGTGGAGGGGTGGGTTAGTCAGTTTGCTGATGACATGAACATTGGTGGAGTTGTGGATATTGGGCAGGGCTGTTGTAGGTTGTAATGGGATATTGACAAAGTGCAGAGTTGGACTGAAAAGTGGCAGATGGAGTTCAACTTGGAAAAGTGTGAATTGGTTAATTTTAGAAGATCAAACTTGAATGCACATTACAGTGTTAAAGGAAGGATTCCTGGCAGTGTGGAGGAACACAGGGATCTTGGAGTTCAAGTCCATAGATCCCTCAAAGTTGCCACCCAACTTGATAGGGTTGTTAAGGAGGTATATGGTGTGTTGGCTTTCATTTGCAGGGGGATTGAGTTTAACAGCCACGAGGTTATGCTGCAGCTCTGTAAAGCTCTGGTTAGACCACGCTTAGAATATTGTGTTCAGCTCTGGTCACCTCATTACAGAAAAGATGTGGAAGCTTTAGAGAGGGTGCAGAGGAGATTTACCAGGATGCTGCCTGGACTGGAGGGAATGTCTTATGGAGAAAGGTTGACAGAGCTAGGGCTTTTCTCATTGGAGTGAAGAAGGATGAGAGGTGACTTGATTGAGGTGTACAAGATGATGAGAGGCATAGATAGAGTGGATAGACAGGGACTTTTTCCCAGGGCAGAAATGACAATCTCGAGGGAGCATAATTTTAAGGTAATTGGAGGAAGGTTTAGGGGAGATGTCTGAGGCAGGTTCTTTACACAGAGAGTGATGGGTGCATGGAATGCACTGCCAGCGGTGGTAGTAGAATCAGAGACATTAGGGACATTTAAGCCACTCATGGATAGGCACGTGGATGAGAGCACAATGAAGGGTATGTAAGTTAGTTTGATCTTAGAGTCGGATAAAAGGTTGGCACAACATCGAGGGCCAAAGGGCCTGTACTGTGCTGTAATCTTTTGTGTTCTATGTTCCATGTTCATTCAGTGTCCTCATCCACCACATTCCGGTGTAGTGAATTTCACAGATTCATGACCCTTTGAGAGAAGTAATTTCTCTGCATCTCCATTTCAAAACTGCTAACATTATTCTAAAACTGTGGCCTTTCGTTCTAGATTGCCAACAAGGGGAAACATCCACTCTGCATCTATTTTCCCTGTCCCCTTTCACATCTGATCCAGCCAATTAGATCTCCTCTCATTCACCTAAACTCCAGACAGAACTGGCTTAAACTGCTCACTCTCTCTGCATATTCAAACTCCTTCTCTCTGGAATCGATCTTTAATTTTCTTCTGAATTTCCTTCTTCTGCCCAACTTTAAAACAATTTTATTTTAGAATTGCTCCTTTTCAGTTTAAATAAATTCTGAATCCTTATGGTTTCTGCAACTTCTTTTCTCACCATCTCATTGTTCCTTGGTGTTGGAGCTTATTCTTGACAGCAACCCTTCTCGTGAGAGGTCATAGAGTCATAGAGATGTACAGAACAGAAACAGACCTTTCGGTCCAACCCGTCCATGCCGACCAGATATCCCAACCCAATCTAGTCCCACCTGCCAACACCCGGCCCATATCCCTCCAAACCCTTCCTATTCGTATACCCATCTAGATGCCTTTAAATGTTGCAATTGTACCAGCCTCCACCACTTCCTCTGGCAGCTCATTCCGTACACGCACCACCCTCTGCATAAAAAAGTTGCCCCTTGGATTGTGAGAACTCTCTTTTATAATGCCTATCCCTACCCTTTCTGGTCTTTGTGTCATTTTCATAAATTTAACCCTTGTTCTCCCATAATATATTTAACGTTAGTCCTGAAGCCTTGTCTTGTTCCTCACAGACTTTTTTCACTAAGGCCTTTGTCTTTTCCTTTGACTGGTTTTGGTTCGCTTCTCACAGTCTACACTATCTTCCCTGCACGTCTTGCCAGCTCCTTGATGAAGGCTTATCTTTGGAATGCTGACTGTACTCCTTTCTGCTTCCACAGCCAATGCAGCCTTTCTCTGCAGGAGACTGCGCTTCAGTCGTTGACTGTCTGTATCTTCTTAAAGTGGTAACACTCTTCAAATGCTGAATTCACTTTCCTTCCTAATACAGACAAAGAAGGAATTAGGCTGAATTTAAGGTACAATCACAATTCCTTCTTAAGCCAACTACAGTGACGTATTGGTTGCTTTTTATATTTTACTCCCATCCCTTGCTGACTGACTGGTGTCCCTGTAGCGGTAGGCTAAAAAAAAGCTTAAAATTAAAAGTTAATCTTTAAGGGTTAATTGGACATCACAACAAGCAATTGAAATAAAGTGGAAAAGACCTGGAGAATAGGCCCAATATAAAAACTGCCTGCACAGATTAAAAAGTAACCCTGTGATACGAGTTTATCAGTGGGAACTGTATTAAAGAGCTTGGATGTGTTGCTTCAGCATAATGGAATCCTGGAAAAGTATTGAAAGTACCATGGAATGATGATACAGCACGTAATCTTAGATTCAGAATAGTATTAATACTGGGGACTTTGCCCTGTTCAGGGGACTTCACCTCGGACTGGGATTATGAGTGGTACAAGGAACCATAAGTTCTCCAGATCAGCTGGCCTAAAGCAAGCTCCTCGACGGCCAGTCGGACTCATTGTTGAACATATTATACACAGTGGCTCAGTGGTTAGCACCGCTGCCTCACAGCCCCAGGGACTAGGGTTCAATTCAAGCCTTGGGCAATTGCCTGTGTGCAGGCTGTACATTCTCCCTGTGTCTGGGTGGGTTTCCTTTGGGTACTCTAGCCACCATGAGACATGATTAACTATCACTTGTGTTCATACACATGGACAAAGCAGGACACCAGTTCAACTGGACAACATATCCAGCCTAGGACAAGCCAACAGAGACATGCAAAGGAATCATTGGAGGCCTGGCACAAAACCTGGAACTCCATTAACAAACACATAGAGTTAGACCCCAAATATCAACCACTAAGAAACAAAATTGGAAATGATACCACTTTCCTCAGCAAACCAGGACTCATAAACAGCAGGCGGGACAGAACACTAATGCTTCAGTAGAGGTGCACGGATGACGTTACCTAGTATGATGACAAAACATTTTCCAATAAACCTGTAAGTAATCTAATCCACACTGTAAGTAATCTAATCTAATCTAATCTAATCTAATCTAATCTAAAAAAAACCTGCCAGCTTAGCGAGCAAGTCAAAAAACTTTGGTTTCCTCCCACAGTCCAAAGATGTGCAAGTCAGGTGGATAAGCCATGCTAAATTGCCCATAATGTCTAGGTTCCAGGAATGTGCATGTTAAATAGATTAGCCATTAGAAATGCAGGGATGGGGTGGGTCTGGGTGTGATGCTCTTTGAAGGATTGGTGTGGACTTGATGGGCTGAATGACCTGCTTCCACACTGTGGATATCTAAAGTTATTTCAGTACCCATTAGTTTGCATGTGTTTCTAATATATCTAAAGGAGATTACTATTTAATATGTATTTACTGCTCCAGAAACACATTTACTGCTTAATACATATTTACTGCTTAATGTACATTCACATATTTATCTCAATAATATATTCATAATATATATATTCATCACTGCTTCATATATATACATATATTATTGTAAAATCGGCAATAAACTTGTGAATTAATACTGCTTAACTCATAGATTGTTACATCTCATTGATCCCACTATCAAATCATAACGGTTGCCCAAACTCTGGTTTTTTTTTGGTTTCCGATTTTTGAGAAAAACTCAAAGCAAAGTTCATTATGATGAAATCAAAGATGAACAAACTGCTCAAAATGCTGCTCCATTCTCACACACAGTCAGGAAATTGAGGAAGACAGAACAGGCAAGAAGGAGCAAGAAGATGCTGCAATCTGTACTGAAGACAGCACTTTTTGTCTTCAGGACAGGCAAGGAGATGGATTATAAATTACAAGCTCTGCTAAATCCTGAGGTGTTAGAAATCACTTCACATGAGTTACAGCTTCCCAGAGGTCAGAGTCCAGAAATAGTTCTGTCAGTGAAGTTGGCCAAGTTTGTTTTTTTTTCCCCTTTGTGCAGTTGAAGTGTAGTTTCTTTCTAGAATGCAACTGGGAGATGAAGATAGAGGGTTTGTAGCAGCTGTTAACGCTGCCTGAAGTCCTGCTTTCTCTCTGGTGGTCAAGCAGCAACTAATTTATAATCCTCGAATTGGATATTTAAACAATTCAACCAGTATCGACTTCAGTCAAGTGACGTGGACGGGCATGTTAGGTACTGATGGCTCATCACTGTGGGCTAATCGGAAGAATGTTAAAGTAACAACGAGGCATTACCTCCACCATTTGAGTTTCCATTGTGAGGTCAGATAAAATATTAGTGCATATTTTAATACAGAAACTCTTGTATTTTTTCTCTGTGCAGAGCAGGGCTGGAGGTAGATGACTCATCTCCGAATTGTTTGGTGTCAGCTTCAGCTGAAGTACCTAGACAATAAGGGGGTTCAGAAGCTTCTGGAAATGCAATCAGTCCCAGTCATTTTATGATTTCAGCACAGCTGTCCATTTTAAAAGAAACAAAATTTAAAAAAAATTAAACTGCAAAAGAAAATGTAGCTTCTGTTAGATTTTTCTTTTGGCCTTTTGGTTGTGATATTGTGAAAAAGATTTCTTCTCATTTTTCTGGAATGTTAACCTCATGGCGAGGCAGTCTGAATGGGATTCAAATTGACATTGCTGTCACCATGTCAGTGCTGACACGCTGTGGGATGTGCACCCTCTGCCTGTAAGTGGCAATAGGTCACTGTTGTTTGAAGTGATTCAGTGTCATCACTCCTCCTTTGTTTACACTGTGTCCAATTATTCATGATGGAGGGTAGACCAATGCTGAGCTTTAACATTTGTCTTAGTCAATGAAATGATTTATTGCATAATAGCAATAAGTACTTGACTAGTCCATAAGATGTAAGAACAGTCCATTGAGTCTTCCCCATCATTCGATGAAATCATGGCTAACCTGATCATCTTCAACTCCACTTTCCTGTATTTTTCCCATAATCATTGATTTCCTTACTGATTAAAAAATCTATCTCTGCTTTAAACTGCAGACATTTGCGGTAAAAACTTCCACAAATTCAAAAACATCTGCACGGTAGCTCACTGCTGTCTCACAGCCCCAGGGACCTGGGTTTGATTCCAGCCTCAGGCGACCGTCTGTGTGGAGTTTGCACATTCTCCCCGTATCTGCGTGGCTTTCCTCCTGGTGCTCCGATTTCCTCCCACAGTCCAAAGATGTGCAGGTTAGGTGAATTGGCCATGCTAAATTGCCCACAGTGCTAGGTGCATTAGTTAGAGGGAAATGGGACTGGGTGGGTTACTCTTCAGAGGGTCAGTGTGGACTTGTTGGGCCAGAGGGCCTGTTTCCACACTGTAGGGAATCTAATCTAATCTAATCTAATCTGAGAGAAGAAATTCTTCCTCATCTCTGTCTTAGATGAGTAACCTTTTATTCTGAGATTATGCCTTCTGGTCCTAGAATCTTCCACAAGGAGAAATAATCTTTCCACATCTACCCTTTGACAAGGTGCCTCAAAGAAAGCTACTAAACAAGATAAGAACCAATAGCATTTGGAGCAAGGTACTGGCATGGATAGAGGATTGGTTGACTGGCAGAGGTGGAGATAAAGTAGTCTCTTTCAGGACGGCAGCTGATGACTAGTTGAGTTCTATCGGGGTCCATGTTGGGATTCACATTATGCATCAACGATCTGGATGAAGGAACTGAGAGCATTGTTGCCAAGTTTCCAGATGACACAATGATAGGTGGAGTGTCGGGCGCTGTTGAAGAAGCTGGGAGGCTACAGAAGGACTTAGACTGGCAAGGAGGATGGGAAAAAGAAGTGACAGATGGAATACAATGTGGGAAACTGTGATGTTATGCACTTTTGGAGGAAGAATAAAGGCATAAACTATTTTCTAAATGGGGAAAGATTTTAAAAATGTAAAGCACAAAGGGAATTGAAAGTCCTAATTCAGGATTCCCTTAAGGTTATCATACAGGTTCAGCTGGTAATTAGGAATGTAAATGCACTGTTAGCATTATTTCAAAAGGGGCTGACTGCAAGAGCATGGCTGTACTTGCTAAGGTTGTATAAGGCTATGATCAGAGTGTGTTTGGAATATTGTGAATATTTTGAAGGATGTGCTGGCTTTGGAGGGATTCTGGAGGAGGTTTACAAGAATGATCCATGGATGAAGGGCTTGTCATGCGAGAAGTAGTTGAGGACTCTGGGCCTGTACTCGATGGAGTTTAGAAGGACAAGGGAGAATCTGATTGAAACTTACAGAATACTGAGAGTCCTGGACAGAGTGGGCATGGACAAGATGTTTCCATGAGTAGGAGAGACTACGACCCCGAGAGCATAGCCTCAGAGTAAGGGGATGGCCCTTCAGAACTGAGATGAGGAGGAATTTCTTCAGCCAGTAGGTTGTGAATCTGTGGATACATTGCCACAGAAGGCTGTGGAGGTCAAGTTAAAAAGTGCATTTAAAACAGAAATAGGTTCTTCATTGGTAAGGAAATTAGAGGTTCTCAGGAGAATGGGGCTGAGAAACATATCAGTCATGAACAATTACTCAAGCAGATTCAGTGGGCCAAATGGCTTAGTTCTGCACCCATATCTTTCAGTCTTATTCAGACTTTCAGGAGCTGTACAGTGTAAATCTGTCCCCTGCCAAAGCTAACGTGGAACTCATTGTTCCTACCACAGTCTCGGTGAGTGGAATCGTCAGACTGGGTGAAGCCAATGCAAGGTCAACACCAACACTTGGAAAACCATCACCTTATTCAACAGAAGTCACTGTGGAATGTAGAGATGGACTGTAATGTTGGAAGTCCGATACCCGACTTGTGCCCTGAGAGGTTCTAAAATCATCAGATAATCAATAAGAGATAAATGTTGGTCAGGGACAACAGGGACAAATCCCCTTCTCACATTCAAATGAGTGCCACAGGATTTTTCATGCCACATGAGATGGAGCCTCAGTCTGATGTCTCTGAAGGATGGTACCTCAGACTATGCAGTGCTCCCTCAATGTTTGAGACATTGCAGCCTAGATTTTGTGTTCAAGTCTGTGAATGGGAACATGACTCTGAGGCAATGGCGGTCTTATTAGGCCATGGCTAGCATGAAATAGATGTCAGAGAAAACAGCATACTGTGGCAATGGGCTGAAGGGCCTGCTGTAGATCTATTTGAGTCTATTACTGTTTTCATAGAGAAACATAAAGTACACCTCATCAGCTCGACAATTAAAGAAATACTCAATTATCAAACTAACAAAAGTGGCATGATAAAAATAGGCAACTTCTTTGTCAATTTTTCATGATCAGCTATTTCACACTGCAGTCCAAGGAAATGCGTAGACTGAGAACAACTTAAAATCCATCTTAAGATTGAATCCAGATTGTTCCCAAATTGGTAACACCTCACCTTTTTGTGGTACCTTTAAAATTCAGATGCATTTCTGTGGAGGCTAGAATTTCATGAACCTCTCTGTCTCCTGATCCCCACTGAATATATTTCAATGCACCAGTATCCATATCCTTTAACCTTCTCTCTGATATCTTGCAGTGGTAATGAGCCTAAGATTGTGCTGACTCCTAAAGTAATTAATTTCTGACTTAAAATAAATAACAAATGTTAACTATCCTATAAGCCAAATGAGAGGATAATTGGGTATTTCTTTAATTGTCAAGCTGATGAGATGTACTTTATGTTTCTCGATGAAAATAGTCATAGAGTCAAATCGACCTACAGCAGGTCCTTCAGCCCCTTGCCACAATGCCAGTCAATAACAAGTAATTAGCTATTCTAATCCCATTTTCCAGCACTTGGCCCATAGCTTGGTATACCTTGGCATTTGCAGGTGCAATCGAAACACTTCTACAATGTTATGAAGATTATTGCCTTGACCACCCTTATAGGCAGAGAATTCCAGATTCCCACCAACCTCTGGGTGAAAAGGGTTTTTCTCACATCATCTCGAAATCCCTGTCCCTTAAATCTATGTCCTTAGTTATTGATCCCTCCTTTGAGGGAAAATGTGTATCCAATCTACACATCTTCACCAATCCCTCTATTCTCTGCCTGTTCATGTCTCAGTCTAAATGCTTGTTAAACGCTTCTATCCAATCTGCTTCAACCACCTTCCCCTGGCAGTACATTCCAAGCACTTGCCATCCTCTGTGTAAAAATACTTACCTCACACATCTCCATTAAACTTTTTCCCTTTCACCTTAAATCTATGCCTGCTGGTATTTGGCATTTCCACCCTGGGATAGAGATTCCGAATATCCACCCTGTCCATACCCCTCATAATATTATAGCCTTCTAATCAGGTCGCTGCTCAGCCTCCAACGCTTGAGCAAAAACAATTTAAGTTTGTCCAAAGTCTCTTGTTCGCTAATACACTCCAATCCAGGCTACATCTTGGTAGTTTTCTTCTGCACTGTCTCCAAAGCCTCCATGTCCTCCATGAAAAGAGTGTAACATTTAAAATCAAGGCTCTCACTGGGTAATGCAAAGTATCCTTTATGCATGTTAAGTCATGCTGAGTGGCTTATGGAACATAAGTAAAGTGCTTCTGGTACCCGTCATCTGCTCACACAGGGATCATGATCATCATGTAACTCACGACAAATGTTAAATTTCATTTGTTTGGAATTATTTGTTCCCGGGAACTGAGGTGTTCCAAAAATGAAATGCCTGGCAAAGTTTTAACAGAGTCACAGTTGACCTGGTTTAAAGAATACATGGTCCTCCATTTCTTCCTGGGATAATTATGGCTGGGGCTATCTCAAGCTGACCCTCTGGTCAGTCAAAGATGACATCATAAAGATCCTTTAATTTAGGTGGAATTCTTGGGATCTGTTAAAACGTATGCAGTGTTTTCCCATTTCCCATCAGACAACAGTGGCTTGTCTTTCCTGACCCATAAAAGCTTGGACTCTGTGCAACTTATGATTGAGTGTGTCAACAGTGTGTGTGCTGGCCAGTGTGTGACATCTAAAACCTTAAGAATCACAGTGTAAAAGTCACATGGGTGTAAAATCATAGACTCCCTACAGTGTGGAAGCAGGCTATTCAGCCCATTGAGTCACATCAACCTTCTGATGAGCATCCCACCCAGACCTACACCCCTGTAACCCCACATTACCTATGGCTAACCTACCTATGCTACACAATCCTGGACACTTTAAGCAATTTAGCATGGCCTATACACTTACTCTGAACATCTGCGGTCTGTGGGAGGAAACTGGAGCACCTGGAAGAAATCCGCACAAACACGGGGAGAATGTGCAAACTCCACACAGACAGTCGACTGAGGATGGAATTGAACCCGGGACCCAGGCGCTATGAGGCAGCAGTGCTCACAACCGAGTCAGCATACTGCCCTAAGGTTACAGTAAACAAACTCCAAATGGAAAGAAAGATGTTTCATTTACATATCGCCTTTCAGAGGTGAAGGACATCTCCAAGCACATCACGACCCATGGAATCTTTTATTTGAAATAGTCAAAGTTGAATTAGAGGCAAGTGCAATAGCCAATCTGTGCCCTGCAAGAGTCCTCTAAAGACCAGCGAGTTTAATGACGAGATTAGTTCAGTGTGAGATAGACATTGACCAGGACACCAAGAGAACCTCCCTTCAAACACTGTCATGGGATCTTATACACCTGGGAATCTGCCCTTTACATTGTTTGTTTCTGAAGCTGTTCAGAAAACAGCAGTGTTCAACAAGAAAAGAAAAACACTTCTGTGTCAACACAGATAAACCTACCAGTTGAAAGCTGTCTGCTTTCCCTGCTTCTGTCATCAAATGCATTGCAAGCACTTTCAACTGACTGGCAATGCAGATATAAGTAAACAGGATGCCTAGAGTGGGTATTTGATTTGCATCTATAGAGACTGATAAAGCAAAAGGGATTATTCATCTCTCATACAAATTAATAATAGAAGCACATTTCAAGACAGCATGATAAACCCCTCACAGGTCATTTGAAGCTTAGCAACTTGCTATAGCAATGACACACATGGGAGCATATTGCTGGATTGTGCCAGCGTATTGATTCAGATTAGCAAATCCCCCCTCCTCCCACCGTGAAAATGATACTTGCAAGAAGTAGATTTATGCGTACTTTACAAAGCAGATCAGCAAAATAGTCTGTAAGCCATTGACTTGACCCTGATTGTGGTCACTGCTGATCGAGTGAGTACCGCACATTGAAGGAGCAGCCTGTGTTCTCGAGAATCTTGAGAAAATGAACCTGACGAAAGGCGAATTGGTGCTCTCAGTCCCTTATCCAGCATTTCTTCAGAGCTGAAACACTAATTGGCTCACAATTCAAATCCTCACATACATAATGGCTTCATGCACACTAATAAGAATGATATTTTATTCATAGGAGAAAGACAAAGTAAAGACTAATTTTAGGCCACGTTAAGAGATACCAAGCACTTAGGGCTTTTATTTAATACTTGCTTTTTATTACTGTGCTGCAGTAATTGGAATTCTGTAAAATGAAATGTAAAGGATAGATCTTATCTGTAGGTGGGGATAGAGTTATTTCACTTCAATGCTGGATTGAATCCTATTGAGGACAATAAAAGAAATTGCCTAACAAGAGTATATCACTATTTTCTCTCTTCATTTAAAAAAAATTTGATCAGAGAAAACAGTGACCATAGAAAGTCTCAATCTTTTTAGATCCTAGCCCTGATAAAGATAAAGCATTTTGATCCATTCCTGTTGTGTTTTAATTGTAAAAATATACCTTATTCTTTAAAAAAAATCAAAAGTACATACAAAAGGTCCTGAAACGATTTTGTATAGTCATCGCAGAGAAAGAAATAAATAAACAACACAATGGAATTTGACATTCCTCAGAGCTACCTTACATGCTGCAGAAACAGACATTTTCTGTTCATGCGGGAAACTATTTCAGTTCATTTTGAGGCAAGTGAACCCACCCTCCTTGTACTTTGGCAAAACGACATTAGTCAGTGGTCTTCCCCCATTGCTCCATGTCAGCTGCTACTCCAAGCTTTAGTGTGTCCCTCAGCAAGTAGTCCTGGACCTTGTATTTTTCCATCCCTGTTGAATTCACAGCTGTCTACATATACCAGAGCTCTCCAGAAGAATCCAACCTGGGCCCTTTCCCTAAGGTGTTTGAAATCAGTTCTCCCTATATTCAGGCTGTAGTGACAAATTCAGTCGAATGTTCCACATGCACAACATGAAGGAAGATACTGGAATATAGTGGCGCCACAATTGGTGTTTAACAGAATGAACAATAACAAATTGGCAGCCCGACTTGCACCCTGTCTAATTTTCTGTTGCGTGGAAATCAAATCAGGCAGGGTGTGAAGGTGGCTGTCGATTTGTCACTGCCTGATTAGCACCTTCGCTGAAAGTTGATTCCAGTCCCTGGTGAGGGGCTCAGCTCCTCGCCAATAGAGACATGTCAAATTCGGAAAGTTATTTGATAGCGTCGACAAAAGGGAGAATGTTTCCATTGTGGAGAACAGCACAAGTGAGGACGTCTCTCCAAGTTAGTCACCAAGACAATCTGAATTGGGAATGTCAAGAAAGTGCCTTTACCCAGACAGTGGTGAGAACTTGGAACTCATTTCCGTAAGAAATGGCCAAAGTGATCGGGATACATTTAGGGTGCAACTACTTAAGCATATCAGGGAGTAAGTAATAGAGATACATGAGGAGAGACCAGAGAAGACTCAAATGAAGCATGAGCTAGTTGGGGCAAATGGCCTGATTTTTATATTGCTTATCAAATTTAATCTACTGTCGACATTTTAAACCAACCTGTTTAAAGATGTTATTGCACACCTTTGGAGAAGGTGTGATTTGAACTTGGATCAGAGGAAGGGGCACTACCACTGCAACACAAGCGACCAAGTGGGGTTTTTTTCCCAAATTAATCTGCTCAGACATGTGATATCACATGCTGTGACAGATAAGACTTGAACCTCTGTTCCTGAGGCAGGGACACTATTACAGGTTTGAACCAGACTATTCAGACATATCATGACCACATCTCTGGGGCAGGTAGGGACTTGAATCTGAGTCTTCTGGGAAACTACCACTGCACCAAAGTAAATAGGTTCGACAGCGAAGACCGTTAATGTTCCCTTCACTAATATCTTTAAAAAGGAGTTGGTCATGGGCTGAACTGATGCTCCTGAGAGTAAGTAAAGATTGCGATGATTGGATGTTATGGGGGATGCTGCTGGATTGTTGCAGAAAATACAGGGAGCCTTTGTTCATTCATAGTTGATCACAATTATTCCCGGTCAGCCTCGGATTGAGCTTCACGATATTTCAGTTCAAACCTTAATATGTGGCTGTCACTCTCGAAGGAGTGAGACAATGGAAATGTAAGTGAGCAAAACAGAGAAACTCAGCAGGTCTGGCAACATCTGCGGAGAGAGAAACAGAGTTAGCGTTTCAGGCCCGGTGATTCTCCAACAGATCCAGCAGTAGCTGGAAAAAGGAGGGAAATCAGCTGAAGGTGGGTTGGGGGTAAAGGAGTGAGAGGATGGCTGGAGATGGAACCCAGGGGAGACATGTTTCTTACAGGAGGATGAGGGGTGACTTTTTTGTGGTTTATAAAATCATGAGGCATATGGATAAGATGAAGGACAAGGCTCTTTTCTGGAGGGTGGGGGAATACAAAACTAGGGGCCATACTTTTAAGGTGAGAGGAGAAAGATTTAAAAAGGACATGAGGGGCAACGTTTTATTACACAAAAGGTGGTTAGTGTGTGGAATGAACTGCCAGAGAAAGTGATGGATACAGGTACAGTTACAACGTTTAAAAGACATTTGGATAAGTTCAGAAATAGGAAAGGTTTGGAGTGATATGGGCCAAGTGCAGGCAGGTGGGACTAGTTTATTTTGGGAACAGTGTGGACTGAAGGGTCTGTTGCCATGCTGTATGACTCTATGAAAGACAGTGAGCGAGCATTTCATTTTGTACTTACCAATAATTTCAAAGTATTTCAATAAACATACATGTTATATCTGGCCAATTAAATCAACTTTGCGTTGATGTGGAAGATTCATATTAAAACAGCTCAATTTTACAATTATCTTAATTAGTTCAGGCCAATTTACATTCCTAATTGGATTTGGATCTCAGTCCTATCTCAGCAGTCTGAGATCAGGCTTCTTGTCAAAAAGCTCCCATTTGAAAGTACTGCATCACTGACTGTGGGATTGCAGTGTTGTCCTTTACACACTGACATTCTCTAAACCATCAGGCGATACACTTTGAAATACTTTGTAGCTTTAAATGAAATCTTTCAAGTCAGATCATGATAATGCCTTCACGTGATCAGGGAAAAGAACAGCCATCTCAAACACCGAAGCTTTTCAAATGAAAAGGAACATTCAAATTCCTGGTTTATTTCAATATTGAGCATGCAGCTGATCTGGTTGTTAAGGGTTCCTTTTAATATTTTGATCTGGGCTGTCTAACATGAGCCTGCTACTCATGTTGCAGGATACTGATCAGTGTTTCATCGAAGGAGAAATAGTTACACAGCATGGCTACCTGCAGAGCAACAAGCCCTTTCATCCTTTACTTGGTTTTCACTCTGTCGAAGTAAATCCGAATGGATTAATGACTGTAATAGATTTTTTTAATTGCTGGTGAGCACACTCCATCTGAAGCCTGTTTTGAGCTGACCTTGCAAAGTTCATTCCTGTCGAAGTCGGTGTTTCTTCTGGTCTCTCTGTTTGGTCTCCAGCTGCATTTATCTGCTGCACAAAGTAATTGTTCTTCTTAGTATCAGCTGCAATGGGCAGAGTGGCTATCTCTGAACAGCAGTGGCTCTAAGACTCTAGTGCACTCCAATGTGTTGGATCCTCTGGATGGGCAGTGTGGCCTTCTCTGAACAGCAGTGCTCTATGACTCTAGTGCACCCCAATGTGTTAGATCCTCTGGATGGGCAGAGTGGCCTTCTCTGAACAGCAGTGCTCTATGACTCTAGTGCACCCCAATGTGTTAGATCCTCTGGATGGGCAGAGTGGCCTTCTCTGAACAGCAGTGCTCTATGACTCTAGTGCACCCCAGTGTGTTGGATCCTCTGGATGGGCAGAGTGGCCTTCTCTGAACAGCAGTGCTCTATGACTCTAGTGCACCCCAATGTGTTAGATCCTCTGGATGGGCAGAGTGGCCTTCTCTGAACAGCAGTGCTCTATGACTCTAGTGCACCCCAGTGTGTTGGATCCTCTGGATGGGCAGAGTGGCCTTCTCTGAACAGCAGTGCTCTATGACTCTAGTGCACCCCAATGTGTTAGATCCTCTGGATGGGCAGAGTGGCCTTCTCTGAACAGCAGTGGCTCTATGACTCTAGTACACCCCAATGTGTTAGATCCTCTGGATGGGCAGAGTGGCCTTCTCTGAACAGCAGTGCTCTATGACTCTAGTGCACCCCAATGTGTTAGATCCTCTGGATGGGCAGAGTGGCCTTCTCTGAACAGCAGTGCTCTATGACTCTAGTGCACCCCAGTGTGTTGGATCCTCTGGATGGGCAGAGTGGCCTTCTCTGAACAGCAGTGCTCTATGACTCTAGTGCACCCCAGTGTGTTGGATCCTCTGGATGGGCAGAGTGGCCTTCTCTGAACAGCAGTGCTCTATGACTCTAGTGCACCCCAGTGTGTTGGATTCTCTGGATGGGCAGAGTGGCCTTGTTTTAACAGTAATTTTCTATGACTCTGGTGTACCCCCATGTGTTGGATCCTCTGGATGAGCAGAGTGGTCTTGTTTAAACAGTAATATTCTGGATGTAGGTTTTCTCGCTCAACTGGAAGGTTCATGTTCAGATGTTTCATCATCATACGGGGTAACATCTTCAGTGAGCCACAGTATGTTGGATCCTCTGGATGAATCATATAAAGAAAACGTGGGGTGACTGATAGAGGAGGCCATTTAATTATTTTGTCTGTTATAAGCATAATAAGTCCCTTCACAAGACCATCTGTCTGGCTCTTCATTATATTCAAAGTTGTCCTATCCAGTTTACTAGTTTATGTCAACTAATTTTCTCATTTACGTTAAAAAGGACTTTGATGTTAATGATTACTTTATTTCTTTATTTTTCTACATAGTCTGTGAAGTTAATGTTTAACTTCTTAAGTTTTATTTCATTTATGAATTTCTACCTAAGTTTTTCATACCCTTGTACCTAAGATGGCTCTGTTATTAGTGACATGATCCATTTTTCATGGTACACCTGCTCTAGTGTACATGTCACAATAAAATCTAAACCCACGACCAAATCTGAAGCATGGAATATAGGAAACGAAACATAGCAAAATCTGAAAAAAGGTTGCTCCAGACTGCATTTACGTGTGTGGCTATAAGTTCAAGTTTTATCGGACTGTTTAAGAAAGGATTGACCTGCATTTACACAGGCAGTCATGGTACGTAGCAAGGCCTCACCATGGTAAATTGGATATATAACTATATTATAGAGCTAACTCTCGACTTGTACCATGAGTTCTTCCACAGTTACTTGAATGTACAGACATCGCCCGAGGTTAATATCTCACTCAGGAGATGACACATCTGACACTCCCTCAGTCACCAAGTATTAGCTGAGATTAAATGCTACATGGCACAGGGGTCAAAGTTGAAACCATTTGACTTTGAGCTGTAAGAGCATTCCATTGAACCCAGATGACTCCCACAGTGGGCACTGTTCTTTCTAAGTAGTTCAGCAATACCCAACTGCTTTGATGTTCCTCACATGGTGATTGGCACTGGCGTAACAATCTCAACATTAAACTCTGAATCTGGAAGTTACTACTGCAGATGGACACTGGAGGCCCATGCAGCTGGAGCGAAAACGAGAAGGAATGCTGACACTGGGCCTCATTGAGAGACAGAGAGCTGATTTTTACTGTCACACCCGTGAGAGCCACAGCTAATGTTTTTAATGTTTAACAATAGACGTGTAAGCTCTTCACCCCAGACCAGTTGTTAAAATTAAAAATGCAGTTGGGTGGATTTTGTTAACTGAAGGTGTTAAGAGATATGGGGCACAAGTAGATAAATGAAGAGTAACAGCAGATCAGTCATGATACTGTCAAATCGCTACTGATGGGATTAAGTGGCCTCTATCTGATTCTTCTCCTAACCAGAGAATGGTCAAAATGTAGTCTTTGACATGAAAAATAGCGTGGATTCATTTCAGACTCTGGTCATCGTCCTTTGATGTGGTTTCAATTAATATGGCTTCACCATGATTCAGTTTATATTTTACTCCCCACGCTGACACAGTACTGAGCCCATACCTAGCAGTAAAGAATATGATCAGAACATTCGAATGATTACATGTTTCAAATAGCATCACTTCACTTCATGTGATGATTTTCAGGAATGTAATTGAACAACATGAGAACATCAGAACTGGGAGCAGGAGTAGGCTATTCAGCCCCTCGAGCCCGCTCCACCATTTAATATGGTCGTGGCTGTTCTCGTTTCAGCTTCAACTCCACGGTGCAGCCCTCTCTCCATAACCCATCACTGATTAAAAATCTGGCTACCTCCTCCTTTAAGTTTATTAATGTCACAGCATCCACCACAGTCTTGACCCTTTGAATGAATTCCATACATTCATGACCTTTTAAGAAAAGTAATCCCTCATACCTTTGTTGTACCTCTGCTGCCCCTCATATTAACACTACAACCTCTTGTTCGAGATTGCCCCACAAGGGGAAACATCTGCTCTGCCTGTACGCTGAGGTGGCATGGTGGCTCAGTGTTTAATACTGCTGCCTTGTATTACCACGGACCCGGGTTCGATTCCAGACTGGTAACTGTCTGTGTGGAGTCTGCACGTTCTCCCCATGTCTGCAGGATTCCTCTGGGTGCTCTGGCTTCCTCCCACAGTTGAAAGATGTGCAGGTCAGGTGAATTGGTTATACTAAATTAGAGTGCATGGTGGCTCAGTGATTAGCACTGCTGCCTCACAGCACCAGGATCCCAGGTTCGATTCCAGTCTCGGGTGATTGTCTATGTGGAGTTTGCACATTCTCCCCGTGTCTGCATGGGTTTCTTCTGGGTGCTCCGGTTTCCTCCCACAGTCCAAAAATGTGCAGGGTGGGTGAATTGGCCTTGCTAAATTGCCCATACGTTAGGTGTGTTAGTCAGAGAGGAAATGGGTCTGGGTGGGTTACTCTTCGGAGGGTCAATGTGGACTGGTTGAGCTGAAGGGCCAGTTTCCACACTGTAGGGAATCGAATCTAATCTAAGCATAAATTAACCATTATGTTCAGGGATGTGTAGGTTAGGTGCGTTAGTCAGGGGAATTTAGGGTAATGGGTCTGGGTGGGCTACTCTTCAAAGGGTCGGTTGTTGGGCCAAAGGGCCTGTTTCCACACTGTCGAAATTCTAACTTTGTCAATCTCCTTTAACTCTATATGCCTCAGTTAAGTCTCCTCTCATTCTTCTAAGCTGTGGCAAATATGAGCCTAAATTGTTCAATCCTTCCTCATAAAACAAGCCTTGCTGGAATTATTCTTCTCTGAACTGCTCGCAGTGTGAGATTACCTATAAGTTTGATAACCACAAGAAGGAGTAAGGGAAGGAATTGAAGGTTATTAGACTCAGTTGAAGAATAGTGGGAGGATGAACCTGGGGAATAGAAATGTTGACAACAGCTCACTGGGGTGAAAGGGCCATTTTTATGTTATAAGCTCACTGTGGAATGAAGGATTCTTGCAATATGAGGATCTGGCTGAATGTATTTTTTGCAACTTTTCAAATTTGCCTTGTCTTTGATTGAGGAAACTAAGGCCAATATTTCCCCTGTAGGTAATGCATAAAAGACCTGGTTTCAAAGCACAAAGTCGCTGTCAATCAAATTATCATTTTGACACAGTGTTGGAGCAGGAAGCAGTGAGTGGGCAGAGTGCCATGGGAAATATCTGGCGGGTCGGAATTCATGAGTATTACTAAACAGACCCTACTCCACAATATTGAAACTCAGGAAAAGCTGACTGGTTTAGTAAGGGAGACGTGACTCTCCCCTCTGGACTGTCTTTTGTGCTGCTGACCAAGTGATGCTTAATTGCTCAGATGGTGGGGTCAGTAATCTTGCCATGATTCCTGTTTCCTAACTTGTCGTTAAACATGTGATTTTGATGTAAAATTCAGTTTGCTGAAATGTATTCAGCTCTGATTTATGAGTCCAAGCTCAGTGCTATCCGAACAAATAGTCCCTCATGACGTACGTCCTCCATTTTCCTTACATGACACCCCCTCCTCATCCCCCGCCCACTTTTACAACTTTGCCTTTGATGTTCCTTGTTAACTTTATTCTCAGCTGAGGGACCCATTTGCTCCCCTTTCACACCTTAATTTTCAACCATTTTACATCCCCATTTCTCTTCCCACCACCACAAACAACCACTTTGTCTTTTGCTAAAAATAAACGGAAAGGACTGTGGACGCTGTAAATCAGAAGCAAGAACGGAAATCACTCGAAACGCTCAGCAGGTCTGGGCAGTATCTGTGGAGATAAAAGCAAAGCTAACGTTTCGGATCGAGTGACCCTTCCTCAGTTCTTGGGTCACTGGACCCTAAACGTTAACCCTGGTTTCTCTCCACAGGTGCTCCCGGACCTGCTGAGTTTTTCCAGCAATTGCTGTTCTTGTTTCTGATTTACAGTGTCCACAGTCCTTTCTGTTTTCACATGTCACTCAGACTAGGTAAGGACTGCAGCTTAATTCCCTAAAGGGCATTAGGAAACCAGATGGGCATTTCTTGGTTGTTATTAATTCCAGATTTTTTATTGAATTCAAATTCCACCATCTGCCATGGCAGGATTTTGAACGCAGGTCCCCAGAGTTTCACCTGGTTTTCCTGCATTAATAATCAAATGACAATACCACTAGGTCATTACCCCATCTGTACACAGTTACAGAGCAATGTTTGGACATAGTCTAGTATGCAGCTATCTAACTTATCAAGGCTGCTGGTCCTGCAGTGTCATTTTGGTCCTTGGATCATTATGATGCTCAGCTCTTAAAGCAATAAGGAACAACGATACATTTCACAGCACTACATAATCTCTCGTGACAGCTGAAGTCTGAATCTGGATGAAAGCACATTTAGAAACTGTATTTGGGGGTCTCCAACCGATCCAGTCAGTCAGTTTCAAGGACATTTGTAAAAGGAAATGATGAAGTGATGAACGAGATAGCGAGAGAAAGAACAAGGCGACTGTCAGCAAGCCAAATTGCAAAAGAAACGTGCCCCAGTAGGTTAGATCATGCACTTAGATTGAAAGACCCCAGGCTATTGTGTTAAGCACTGAAATGACAGCCAAATTGAAATGTGAAACATGAAAGCCACTGTGGAGTGAAGTGACTGTGAAAATGACATCACCTGCGGAGAGAGAAAATAATGATTTGCATTTACGTGGCACCTTTCACAATCTCAGAACGCCTCAAAGAGCTGAGGAGAGGGGCAGATTCAAAACACAGATGCAGAGGAATTACTTCTCCCGAAAGGTCGTGAAACTGTGGAATTCAAGTGGAAGGTGGCAATCCAAATAAATTTCAGGAGGAGATAGACAGATTTTTAATTGGTAATAGGTTATGGGGAAAGTGGATTTGAGGGCGAGATGCAAAATAGTAAAGGGGGTTTGAGGGGCTGAATAGTGTACTCCTGTTCCTCAGTCTTACATTCTTACAGCCAATCAGGTACTTCTGGTGCGCAGTCAGGGAACAGAAAAACAAAGCAGGCAAAATTTTACACAGCAAAATCCCACCAACATCCATGTGATAAATGATGTGAAACTAAAGATGCTGGAATCTATACTGAAAACAACAAACGCTGAAGATCACAGCGGGTCAGGCAGCATCCGTGGAGAGAGAAAGCTAACGTTTCAAGTTTCAATCATTCTTCATCAGAGCTAAAGTGAAGTGTGGAGGGGAACAGCAATGGAGGGGGAGGAGTGTGGGGTATAGAGTGTTGGGAGAGAAAGGGGTGGCATGGTGGCTTAGTAGTTAGCATTGCTGCCTTACAGTGCCAGGGACCTGGGTTCGATTTCAGCCTCGGGCGACTGTCTGTTTGGAGTTTACGCATTCTCCCCTTGCCAGTGGGGGTTTCCTCCCACAGACCAAAGATGTGCAGGTCAAGTGAATTGACATGGTAAATTACTCATAGTGTTAGGTGCATTAGTCAGGGTTAAACATAGGGTAGCGTCTGGGAGGCTTGCTGTTTGGATGGTCGATGTGGACTTGTTGGGCCAAAGGGCCTGTTTCCATACAATAGGGAATCTAATCTAATCAAAGGATGGTGATAGTTCAGGTTAAGAGATTGAAATGTGAGAAGGGCAAAGTAACAGTGGGTCTAACTGCCAGGTTGGGAAAAACAGACAGTTCCACTGGGCTGGGGTGGAGGGGATAGAGGACACGGTGACAGAGAATGTAACAAATAAAGTTAAAAGGTGACTGGCCTGAAGGTGAGACGTTGTTCCTCCCGTTTGGGCTGTGATTCACTGGAACATGGCAGCATGTCGAGGACAGACACGTGGGCATGTGAGCAGGACACTGTGTTAAAATGACCATGTATTAAAAAGGTTATGTTTGCACATGGACCGGAGGTATTCTACAAAATGTCCATCCTGTCTGCGTTTGGTTTTTCCAGTGCAGAGTCGGCGAATACAGTACACAAGTTTGGAGGAGGTATCGGTGAAATGCTGCTTCACCTGGAAAGTCTGTCGGGACCCTTGGATTGTGAGCAGGGAGAAGAATATGTTTTATTGATGCAAGTTGGAAATAAACATCAGTCAGGAAATTAGGAAACCCGTCACACCACTTCAGGTAGACCCAAGGATCATTCAGAAGAAAGTGAGGACTGCAGATGCTGGAGACCAGAGTCGAAAAGTGTGGTGCTTGAAACGCACAGCAGGTACGTCAGTATCCGAGGAGCAGGAGGGTCAACAGTTCGAGCATAAGCTGTTCATCAGGAATCTTTCAACTGACATCAATTAATATAATCTGGAATTTAAATATAAGCTCATCGAATGCTGGGCATAAAGTCATTGCTGATTGCCGTAAAATATCATCTGGTTCACTTGTGGTCTTTCGAGAGACGTGGAAGGTAAATAGAAAGTTCTGCATCTATACATCAGATCAGTCAGTAACTGTGAAGAGAGGAGACATGTTCTTAGCCTGAATCTTCAGTTTCATTAGCAAATCTGAACTGTAAGGGAGGGTTTGGTTGCAGATTTGCAGCGTCAACATGATTTTACTGTTCATGTACAGGTGGCCCATGTAAGTACCAATTCTCGAGAATACTACAAAGAAAGCAGAACTCTGCACTGCTGCAGTCAAATCTTGTGCAACACCGTCAATAGAATTTGAACAGTGAATTGCAATGGTCAACACAATTTGTCATTGTTGATTTGAATTTGAACATTTCCCAACTGAGTTCTGACTTTCAGAAATGATATAGTTAGAGATGGGTTGGGGAGTTGGAGCTTAGCATTTTTAAAATTCATTTATGGGATGTCGATATCCCTGGCTGGACTAATAGTGATTGTCCATCCCTAATTGCCCTGGGGAATGTGGTAATGAGCTGTCTTCTTGATGAATATGGACACACACAGTGCTGTTGGAAAAGGAGGTCTAGGGTTTTGTTGACACGAGTCTGAGACTCACATTTGGATCAATATGACACCAAGGTTAGGCACAGACTGGCTCAGTTCCAGACAGTTGCCATGAAGAAGTTGGTCGCTAGGGAATGGGGTTTGGAACAGGGATTAGAAAAATGTCTCTAGCCTTCTCAATATTCCATTTGAGAAAACTTCTGCTCATCCACGCCTGAATGTTGGATAAGCAGACTGACAAATTAACAGCAGTTGAAGAATTGAGATTAGTGGTGGTGAGGTAGAGCTGGGTACGAGCAACATCCATTTGAAAACCAATGTGGACTTTCATAGAAACCTAGCAAATAGGAGCAGGGGTAGGCTATTCAACCCTTCAAAAAACTGTGGCATTCAATATGATCATGGCTTATCGTCCAACTCAGTCCCCTGTTCCTGCTTTCTCCCCATGCTCTTTGCTCCCTTTAGCCCTAAGAAATATATCAAGCTCTTTCTTGAAAACATTCAATGTTTTGGCCTCAACCGCTTTTGGTGGCAGAGAATTCCCCAGGCTATCTCCTCATCTCAGTCCTAAATGACCTACACCCCATATCCTTAGACTGTAACCCCTGGTTCCGGTTTCAAATGACATCACTTAGGACAAGCATGTGGATGAGAGACAGGAGAGGTACAAGGTTGGATCCCTTGTCCAAAAGCAGTGGGAGGCATTCAGAGAAGCCATTGCAAGTTGTATTCTGAGGAGACATTGACATGGCGATAATATCACAAAACTAGTAACCCAGAACCTCAGGCTAACGTCCTGAGATTGCAGGTTCTAATCTCACCATGACAGATGCAGAAATTTGATTTCAGGAGAAATTTGGAACAAAATGTTAGCCTAACGGTGAGTAGGCTAATTGTTGTAAAATCCCATCTCCTTCACTATTGTCCTTTAGCGAAGGAAATAGCTACCATCCTTAGCTGGTCTGGCTTACACATGATTCCAGACCCAGAACTGTAGGGTTGACTCTTAACTGCCCTCTGGCAATTAGGAATGGTCAATAAATGCTGATCCAGACAGCAACACCCACATCCCATGAATGAGTTAGAGAAAAAAATAAAGTGACTAAATATGAAACTAGTTGAGAGCTGACCCACTCAGGTGTTGGTGGAGAACTGTGTGGTTAACTCTATTGACAATTGTTGACAGGTCAAAAAAGGCAAAGGAATGGGAAAGGGGAAGCATTTAACTTTGTAAATGTTGAATTCAATGGTATTTTTCCGTATTTCTTTGCAGTTTTCAAGGTTAATGTGGAATAGGGGAATTAGTGTCAGTGGGTTACACTCCAGGAGGTTGGTTTGGACTTGTTGGGCTGAAGGGCCTGTAGGGATTCCCTGGTTCTAAACAGAGGCAACTACTAACAGAATTGGCTAAGGTCAGGAAGGGCTGAGGTCCTTGCAGTTTAGTAGGAATTGGATTGGGCAGCAGGAATTGGGTCTCATGGAAAAGATGTGATTGGAGGTGGCATGAGGGAAGACAGGAAAGAAACCAGGAAAAGATCAGGACTCAGGTGGAAGGAGTGTATTAGGGGATGTATGGCAGAGTGAGTTAATTGGTGAGAGAGCCACTGCCAAGTTAAATGATCAGACTCTCTCAATAGGAAAACACGTCCCTGATTTCCTTCCACTTTACTGTTGGAGTTGAAAGCGGGAGACAGGGGATGGCACTGGAGGTTATTATTATTTATTCAAAGGTAGTGGGTGGCACGGTGGCACAGTGGTTAGCACTGCTGCCTCACAGCGCCAGAGACCTGGCTTCAATTCCCGCCTCAGGCAACTGACTGTGTGGAGTTTGCACATTCTCCCCGTGTCTGTGTGGGTTTCCTCTGGGTGCTCCAGTTTCCTCCCACAGTCACAAAGATGTGCAGGTCAGGTGAATTGGCCATGCTAAATTGCCCGTAGTGTTAGGTAAAGGGGTAAATGTAGGGGAATGGGGGGTTACGCTTCGGCAGGTCAGTGTGGACTTGTTGGGCCGAAGGGTCTGTTTCCACACTGTAAGTAATCTAATCTAATCTGATAGTGTGTAATGGTGTCCAGTCAGATCTGCCAGGGAATGCAGCTGCACCAGTTGTATGTTATATTCTTTCACTCCCTGTCAGAAATGAACTAATTGCCAGAGACTGGGAACAGATGTAGAAATTGTTTGAAACTATTGCAGTGCTTCTAAAGGAGGCCAAGTCTCCCTGCAAGCAACTTACACACGTAAACTGTTGCCCAGAATAACTCGGAGAGCTACTGAGAGCAATCTTCAACATTAAAAGCCGCACTGCTGGTGCAAGGACAGTTTAATGATAGTTTTAGTTATGAAATAGATGATGGGAATATTTAACCATGTCTGGCCTCATAAGAACTGGGCAGTTTGAATCAACCCTGGGACTGAGCCATTAACATTCTCTGTCAATCCTCAGGTTATGGGTTTAACCAGCAAGAAAATCTCACAACATTCTTCTTTAAATGTATCGATCAGGCTGCATTGCCTTTATTGGATCTTGACAAGGATTTGAACCACGGACCTGTGTAACCAAGAAGTTGTGGCTGTTCCCCTCAGGCTAACCCATGGCAGCAGTCCATAGCATGTACAAGACGCACTGCAGCAACACACCTTGTATTTTCCACAGCACTTTCTAATGCTGCGATTTCGATTCCTGAGAAAGACTAGGACGGCTGGTAGATGGGAACACCATCGCCTACAATTTCCTGCCCCAGCCACTCACACTGTTCTATACCACCATTCCTTCGGTGTCACTGGGACCCCTCACTAACAGCACTGAGACTCTCCCTGCACCACATGGATTGCAGCAGTTCAGGGAGGTAGATCAATGCCAACCCCCTCAAGGGCATTGAGGGATGGGCAACAAACACTGGCATCGCCCATAATACCCAATTACTTTTTTGTTTTAAAAAAAGACAATGTGCTGACGCCAGGCTAAGCCTCAAAAACAAGAACAATGCTTGCAATTATGTGGCTCATTTGACGTAATGAAACTCTCCAAGATATGATGTCAAACTAAGCAAGAAGCTATTAGGACAGAGTACCAAAGCTTAGTAAAATAGGTATGTTTAATGGAGTGCAATTATTCCCACATTCGATGGTCCATCAGATTTACTTTGGATATCAATATCCTAAGGTAGTTCTAGCAACCGAACATACCCAATGTTCTTTATTGAAGCAAAGTACATGTCAAAAAATGCCCTGTGAAAATCTTATCCATACAATGCTTGCAATCAGGAGTGATCACTTTTTTGTGGATCTGTCCATAGATCAGGCTGGAACAGGTGATGAGCCTGCTCCATCTCCACCATTGATCAGATGATCTCTCCCCCCCCAGTGAATGTGCTGTGAGGCACGGAGTTAAATTCCTTCCAGACAAAACAGCTCCACAGTTACCCTGTTGGCACTGCCCAATCTCCAGCAAATGACAAACATCACAAACATGTCATGTTTCCCACATCAGTTTGATCAATTCAGACTTTATTGTGTCTCCTTGGGAAGAGGCTTAGCCCTTGCTCATAATGAACTCTGACCTCAGTTTGATTGCACTCACTCTTCACTTTTATGTAATTCTGATGAACCGTGGGATTTTTACACAGCACGGTTCCATGACAATTATACATTCAGCTGATAATCAGCCCGCATTATCACATCTGATTCACCATGTCTGTTTTAAACAAAACTTCAGCTTTTCCAGAATTAGTGTGCAAGGGCTATTGTGGCAGTGTCCCTACCTGTGGACCAGGAGACCTGGTTAAAGTCCCACCTGCTCCAGAAGTGGGTCATAACATTCCTGAATAGGTTGATTAACAATTCAGTCCTTGACTGCTGCATTGCAATACTTCAATCGAAAAACACACGCACATCCCTTCCACCTAACAGATTAAAGTCTTTCTAATCATCAGATCATCACCAGACTTCAAATGCTTCCTGCTCATTTCATTTGACTTAATTTCATCTCACCCAGCAAATCTAAGGTGTATGTCTGCACCTTAGAAGAGAAAAATAACAAAGTAAAATGTCTCAGAGATTTAGAGAAGAAATTCCAGAGGTTAGACTGCTTTGAACAGATCTCCAGTGGCAGAGAAGTTAAAACTGAAAAGCCTTTTTTTTCCCCAGTTTTACTTTTGCTATTCATATTTTGTTTTAACTCACATCATTATTCTGTTTGATATTTGTTAAGTCTTGAAAAGTAGCCGTGTTGAGGAAGAAAAACATTTGTGGCTTGCTCAATGAAGAAGTCAGCAGGAAACAGCCTGAAAGCTAGGGAAGGATGATGCCAGGAGTCCATAAAGCTGACAGACAATTGCTACCTGAAGTATGAAGCTACCTTTGCTGTTCTTACAACTACTGTGTGTGAGAATAGAGGTCCACATGAGCTCTGTCACAAACTAATAATGATGTAGAGGTGCTGGTATTAGACTAGGATGGACAAAGTCAGAGGTCACATAACACCAGGTTATAGTCCAACAGGTTTATTTGAAATCACAAGCTTTCGGAGCGCTGCTCCTTCGTCAGGTTCACCTGACGAAGGAGCAGCGCTCCGAAAGCTTGTGATTTCAAATAAACCTGTTGGATTTTAACCTGGTGTCATGTGACTTTTGACATTCTAACAACATTTCGTAGGCACCAATGAGAGGGAGAAGGCAAAGTCCAACAGAGGATGAGATACTCCCAAATGCAGCTTAATAACCTTCCCAAGGAGAACAGACAATGAGAATTTAAACCTGAATCAGGTTAAAATAGTTAAACCCTGTTTCTACTACCTGTGCCCATACCTCCCCGCAAAAAAAAAGACACCAGATAATGTTGGTGATATAAATTTCTGTTATAAACAGATAACAAGGCAAAGGTTTTGTAACAGTAAAGGAATTAAGTGTTATGGTGAGTGGGCAGGTAAATGGAGGTGAGCCCAGGGAAAGGTCAGAAATACTGACCACTGAACCACCATGCCGCATCTTTATGTTCATTTAGTCTTTATATTTCCCATTTTTTTATCACCAAAACATTCGAGTGTGCAGGGCTAAAGCTGAAAATAGGAGCTATTATCTTGGGGAGCAAACTTAACTGAAGATCTTTAATGACGAAGCATTTACTTTGGCTGTCGGACGGGTCTTTTGGTTTGAGATTAATTTATAGGTAAATTTGTAGGTGGCTCAGTGGTTAGCGCTGCTCCCTTATAGTGCCAGTTCAATTCCAGCCTTGGGTGACTGTCTGTGTGGAGTTTGCACATTCTCCCTGTGTCTGCGTGGGTTTCCTCTGGGTGCTCCGGTTTCCTCCCACAGTCCAAAGATGTGCAGGTTAGGTGGATTGTCCATGCTAAATTTCTCATAGTGGTCAGGGACGTGTAGGGGTGCATTAGTTAGGGGTAAATATCGAGCTATGGGGTAGGGGAATGGGTGTGGGTTGGATACTGTCCAGAGGGTTGGTGTGGACTTGTTGGGCCAAATGGCCTGTTACCATACTGCAGGGATTCTATCATCTATGAATTTTATGTTTGATTACACATTCTCTTCAATTTTTTTGCAGCAGTTTGTACAAATACTGCACATTGTATTTAAATCGACTGTGAATTTAAAGCAGTTTTGAATCTCACCAATCAATAATGCTCGTTCCTTTGTAGGTTATATGGAGAAGTAGGTCATGCAAGGTATACAGCTGGCTGTGACCAGTTCAGCTGCAATGATGTTCCAGGTTTGTATTGAGTTGAAAATGCAAATGAAAGAATCCACAATAAGTGCATTGACTTAAATATTGAATTCCACTCTCGATGTTTGTGCACTGAGCTGAGCTAAAAGTTTGTCTCTGCTTTTAGTGGAGAGGCAAGGTTTGCTTTTACAAAGAAAGAGGTGGCATTAAACTGCACTCGTCTTTCACCTCTGGGAATTGAGTTCAAATCCAGTTCATCAATATAGGATGAAAGTCTCCTTTATTTGTTGGCTAAAAGTGCCTGAGGTGAGATGAGTTTGGATCTCAATTCAACTTGTAGAGGATTTACCTCCAGCACAAAACGGCTCCAAATGTTGCACTAATAGATATGACATCGACTATCTTTTCAGGTGGCAAAATGACGACCGGTATGAAGAAAAATGTCGAAAAAAAATCACAATGTGTAGCAGTAGCTGTTTTTAAAAACCACAGAACTTTTGATCAGAAACATCAAAAAGTGTAGGAGTAGGCCATTCTGCCCTTTGAGCCTGTTCTGCCCTTCAGTATGATCATGGCTGATCATCCAACCCAGTCCCTTTCTCCCGCTTTCTCCCCCAAACCCCTTAGCCCTGAGAACTGTGTCCTCCTTGAAAACATTCAATGCTTTGGCCTCAACTGCTTTCTGCAGCAGAAAACATTGAAAAGGTGAATATTCAACCCATGAGATCAATGTCATGTCTTTGCCCTCGCTGACCTAAACGTCTGGACTAACCTTATGGTGTCCTTGCACTTCCTTTGCTTCAATCCAACTTCTCCCTAAAAGCTGTACATGCGTCCCCCCCATTTCCTCCACTTGAGTATCCCGCTTAATAATATTCTTCTGAGGTTCACATTTTGTGTGGGTGGGAGAGAGCAGGCAAGATTAAGGATGGTCACATCCATGATGAGAACATTTGCGTACCAGTAACAGGAACATCTGGCCCTGCAAATGTCTTTCAGACATTTCCCTTTGTATTCCTCACACAAGGAAAATCTGCACTGAGAGGGAAGTCTTTTATTTGGTTCATTTGTGGGATGTGTTATCGCTGTCTGTGCCAGCATTTATTGCCCGTCCCTTGTTGTCTCTTGAGAAGGTGGGGGTGAGCTGCCTTCTTGAACTGCTGCATCCCACTGTTGTGGGTTGACCTACAATGCCCTTAAGGGAGGAATTCTAGGAAGTTGACCCAGCGACAGTGAAGGGACAGTGATATATTTCCAAGGCAGGATGGTGAGTGGCTTGGAGGGGAACTTGCTGGTGGTGGTGTTCCCATGTGCCTGCTGCCCTTATTCTTCTAGATAGAAGTGAATGTGGGTTTTGCTGTCTAAGGATCTTCTGCAATGCATCTTAGAGATAATACACACTCCTACTCCTGAGCATCAGTGGTGGAGAAAATGGATGCTTGTGGATGTGGTGCCAATCAAGTGGGTTGCTTTGTACTGAATGGTGTCAACTTCTTGAGTGTTGTTGGAATTGCATCCATCCAGGCAAGTGGGGAGTATTCCATCACACTCCTGACTTGTGACTTGTCGATGGTCGATAGGTTTTGAGGACTCAGAAGGTGAGCTATGCATTGCAGTAATCCTAGCTTCTAACCTGTTCTTGTAGCCACTGTACTTAAGTGGTGAGTCCAGTTGAGTTTCTGGTCAATAGTAACCCCAAGGATGGTGATGGTGGGGGATTCAGTGATGGTAACACCATTGAATATTAAGGGGCGGTGGTTAGATGGTCTCGTTTTGGGGATGGTCATAGCCTGGCATTTGTGTGGCATGAATGCTATGTGTCACTTCTCAGACCAAGCCTGGATATTGTCCAGATCTTGTTGCATTTGAAGATCGACTGCTTCAGTATCAGAGGATTTTAGATTAGACTTACAGTGTGGAAACAGGCCCTTCGGCCCAACAAGTCAACACCGACCCGCCGAAGCATAGCCTACCCATTCCCCTACATTTACCCCTTACCTAACACTACGGGCAATTTAGCAGACACGTGCAAACTCCACACAGTCAGTCGCCTGAGACGGGAACTGAACCCGGGTCTCTGACGCTGTGAGGCAGCAGTGCTAACCACTGTGCCACCGTGCCGCCCATTTGTGAATGGTGCTGAACATTGTGCAATTATCAGCGAACATCCCTATTTCTGGGAACGGTCATTGAAGAAGCAATTGAAGATGAGCAGCTCCTACCGAGATGTCTTGGAGCTAAGATGACTGACCTCCAATGGCCATAACCATCTTCCTCTCGACAACGTTTGAATCCAACCCCCTCTGATACCCATTAATTCCAGTTTTGCTAGGGCTCTTTGATTCCACACCAGGTTGAATACCAGCCTTGATTTCAAAGGCTGCCATTCTCACCTCACTTCTGGAATACAGTTCTTTTGTTTATGTTTGAATGAAGGCCATAATGAACTCAGGAGCTGAGTGGCCCTGGCGGAATCCAAACTGTGTGTCACTGAGCAGGCTATTACTGAGTAGGTGCTGCTTGATAGCACTGCTGTAGACACCTTACATCACTTCACTGTTGAAAACTATACTTAGGGAATCACAGAGCGAAATAAACTAGGTCTTGTAAAAAAGCTTCTACTTTCCAGTAACAAGGATTCACTACCTCTCAGCTTTACATCCTCTGATACTGAAGCAGTACATGTTTAAATGCAACAAGATCTGAACAACATGCAGGCAGGTTTGGGCTGACAAGTGGCATGTACCATTCATGCCGCACAAGTGCCAGGCTATGACTATCCACCAACATGAAACCATCTAAGCACCACTCCTTGACATTCAGTGGTGTTACCATCACTTAATTTTATCGAGAGAAACTGGAGACAGGAAGTGCAATGAAGATAAGTACTTTTCTTTTGAGCGGAAAGCCGTGCTCTGAGATGTAGATGGTCTAGTGTGTAAGCATACCTTTTGATTCTTCCAGTCTTGCTTTATTTGGACATGGGCTGCTAGAGTGTTCGAAGAGTTTTGAATATTATGTAATCATTAATGAATGCTCCCACTTCTGAGCTTCTGATGGAGGCACCTAAAGATATTTGGGCCTGGGATACTCTGAGGACCTACTGTGGTGATGTTCTGGAGCTGAGATGACTGACCTCTAACAACCACAACCACCTTCCTTTGTGCCAGGTATGAGTCCAAATACTGGAGTATTTCCTGTCACTTCCCGTTGATTCTGGTTTTGCCCTGTGAAGATGCTGGAGTCCATTATCAAGGATTTTATATCAGAGCACTTAGAAAGCAGTTGCAGAACTACACGCAGTCAGCATGGATTTACAAAAGGGATATCATGCTTAATAAATCTACAGGAATTCCTGGAGAATGTAAGTCGGGGAGTCAAGTGGATGTCATTTATTGAGACTTGCAGAAGATTTTCGACAAAATCTCTCATAAAAGTTAATGTATAAAATTAAAGTGCACGGAAATAAGGACAAACCTCTTCAGCCAGAGAATGGTGAATCTATGAAATTCACTGCCACAGAAGTCTATGGAGACCAGGCCATTGATGTATTTAAGACAGAGTGAGATAGTTTCTTGATTGTCAAGGGGTGCAAGGGTTACAGGGAGACATCGGGAGATTGGGGTTGAGAAACTTATCAACCGTAATTGAATGGCGGAGCAGACTCGATAAGCTGAATGTCCTACCTCCTGCTCCTATGTCTTATGGTCTAATGGTCTTGTTGAGTGTCTCCTCATTCGCTCAGATATGGATATTAGAGGACTGAGACCTGAAGGCCACACAGAAGGGAGACAATCCTTGCAAATAGAAAAATTCAAACTCTCGCCAAAGAACCCTTTAAGGAACAGTTGTCCTTCCCACCCTCAGGATCACACACTTTTCCTATTAGCTGGGATTTGCAGCTGCATGTGATGGAGGATGAAGGTCACATATTATAATGAGATTTTTATTTGTCATCAAACAGCGATATCGTTTGTGTCAAAGATGTAAGGTATCCTTTGCAAGCTTTTTAAGTTGGCGGGGGGCCATATGGTCTTTATTCTGAATTATGCACAGATGGCAACTGTGGACAAAACAATCCTGGCAACTGGCCAGGGATCTTGTACATCAAGGTAGCAACTTTTGTCAATGGCACATCTGGTTTCTGTTTTCAATTAAAGTATATTTTTGAATTATTTTACCTCTCATGTGAATTATCTACTTCACCTTCTGCAAACTTATTGGTTTAAAGTTAAAATCAAATCAGACGTTGTGTCACTTTTTAAAAATGGATTTAAGCTCGGAGGTACATAATCAATTTGCCACTTGTCATATACCTGTCTGTTTTCTTTTTTAACTTCAGGAGGTTTTTAAGTAAGGCACACAACCTAACACCCAAGGTGAAGGTCTTGAACATTATGTAGATTTGCAAAAACCTAGCTCAACATCTTCCCTGTAAGATGGCAAGAAAGACTGATCTTCACTCTGAAATATAAACAGAAATTGCTGGAGAAGCTCAGCAGGTCTGGCAGCAATGGTTGAAAGAAAAAATGTTAATGTCAAAGGGTCACTGGACCTCAAACAGATGCTGCTAGACCTGCTGAGTTTCTCCAGCAGTTTTTGTTTCCGATCTCCCATATCCTCAGTCCTTGATTTTAGTCTTCTGATGTTCACTTTGCTTTGTAATCTCCCAACTAAACAGATATTAAATCATGTAGAATAATATTTGAAGCATTTTCCTGTCTAAAGTTCAGACTCAGGAATGAAGGCAATAGTCAACAGTAATCTTAATCTCAGACTTGCGGTGGCACTGGAGATGATAAGGAAATGGTTTTCAAAAGCGCTTTTTGCTACAAGACCAGTGGACTCTAAGGAATTGCATATTGAGAGAACAAGGAAAGTCTTGAACCTCATTACGGATGAACTAAGGAGAGACATAGATTAAAGAGGTCAAATGCAATGCTGCATGATTTTGCATGAATCAATGTGGGAAATCCACCAGTGTCAAATCTTGGATTAATGATTGGGGACAGGAATAGATGCAGTAAAGAAGGGTAAATGAATTAGGCTGACTATATTCCATAAAATGTGGAATGGTTGAAATTGACAGCAGCAAATATCTTGTGCCCTTTGGCAATGGCAAAAATAGCTATCTACAGAAACTGTAAAGACCAATTTCTAAGACAGTGAAACTTTCTTCCCAAGGACAATTTCACAATGGGAGAAAGTGAGGACTGCAGATGCTGGAGATCAGAGCTGAAAAATGTGTTGCTGGAAAAGTGGAGCAGGTCAGGCAGCATCCAAGGAACAGGAGAATCGACGTTTCAGGTTTCCTGAAAAAGGGCTTATGCCCGAAACGTCAATTTCACAATGGGGCATGTTGCCAAAGGGAATAGTCAGAGCCCAATCATTTCAAGCTTTCAAGATCCACTTCTGGATTATTTCCATTCAAATGTCTTTGCTGCCATCTTAGCAAGTCATATGTACTATCCTTATAAACATTGGTGGAATACAGGTAGTGGTCAATGAAGCTGATTGGTGAAATACAGATGGTGGTCTGCGAAGCTGATTGGTGGAATACAGATAGTGGTCTGCGATGCTGATTGGTGAAATACAGATAGTGGTCTGCGATGCTGATTGGTGAAATACAGATAGTGCTGAAAATGTGTTGCTGGAAAGGTGCAGCAGGTCAGGCAGCATCCAAGGAGCAGAAGAATCAACGTTTTGGGAATCATCCTATCGCATTTTCAACGCCCCTCCCCCAAGTCCCTCCTCCCTACCTTTTATCTTAGCCTGCTTGGCACATTTTCCTCATTCCTGAAGAAGGGCTCATGCCCGAAACGTCGATTCTCCTGCTCCTTGGATGCTGGCTGACCTGCTGTGCTTTTCCAGCAACACATTTTTCAGCTCTGATCTCCAGCATCTGCAGTCCTCACTTTCTCCTAGAAATACAGATGGTGGTCTGCGGTGCTGATTGGTGGAATACAGATAGTGGTCTGCGATGCTGATTGGTGGAATACAGGTCGTGGTCTGCAATGCTGATTGGTGGAATACAGATAGTGGTCTGCGATGCTGATTGGTGGAATACAGGTAGTGGTCTGCGATGCTGATTGGTGGAATACAGGTAGTGGTCTGCGATGCTGATTAGTGGAATACAGATAGTGGTTTGAAATGCTGATTGGTGAAATATAGAGAGTCGTCTGTGATGCTAACACAACTAAAGTAGAAGAAAGAGATGCATTGTGGATAAAATATTAGCAGCTGTGACTTTTTTAACTGGAGCATAGGAGGTTGAGGGCTGACCTTATAGAGGATTATAAAATCATGGGGAGTGTAGATAAGGTGAATGGCAGAAGTTTTTTCTTTCCACTGGGGGAATTCAGGTTTAGGAGGTATGTTTTTAAGGTGTGAGGAGAAAGATTTAAGAAAGATACAAGGAGCAATTTATTGACACAGAAAGTGGTTCGAATGCGGAATGAACTTCCTGAGGAAGTGGTGGATGCAGGTACAGTTACAATATTTAAAAGGCATTTAGATAAGTACATAAATAAGAAATCTTTGAAGGGATTTGGTCTAAGTGAGGGCAAGTGGGACTGGTTTAGTTTGGGATTATGGTTGACATGGACTAGTTGGACTGAAGGGTCTGTGTCTGTGCTGTACGACTCTAGGAGTGAATTCCAGTGTTAGGTGAGGTAGCTGAAGTTAAAAATCACACAACATCAGTCATGGTCCAACAGGTTTATTTGAAAATATAAGCGTTCAGAGTGCTGCTCCTTCGTCAGGTTACCTGATGAAGGAGCAGCACAAGAGAGCTGAATTAGAAGAGAGCACCGACCTCTGAGAGTTGTCGGAATCATAAACGACGAATGAATGCTCACATCGAAAGGAGGTGAGATGTACGCATTCTCGTGTACTTTATAATCTGATTTACTGCTTTCATTTCTCCAGCAGTGGAGCTAGTTTGTATTTCAGCAAGGGCAGGTTTGAAGATCAGACTCGCTGTTTGTTCTGTCCTTGTGACAAGGCGCAGGATGATGCTTTCAAAAAGGAACAGACGAGTTTGCAACATATTGATTGATGAATAACTAAACTGGTTTGAGTCTTCCTGTTATTTAGTAGCACTGCCTGTGATGGAAATTGAGGAATGAGCGTTTTTTTTTATAGTCTGATTACAACTCTCTGCTTAGAGAATTTCAGTCTAGGATTTGATGCTCTCTCAGCTGTGGATCTGGTTCAATTCACAATGAGAGAGTTACTTTTAAATGCTTTTGAAGGATAATTTCACTAGGCAAATCTGGGACAAGGGCAGGGAATGGGATTGACCAGGTAACACTTTTAAAGAGCTGATCTTGACAAAATGATCTTGACAAAGTGCCATATCGCACACATTGCATTATCATCCAGAAAATCTTCAGGCAAATGGCAAGAGGGAACATTAGATTCCTGTATTTGAATATCACCTGGCCATTTTGTTACAATAATGAGACTAGAATCATCAGCTGTTAATTCGATTAAAATGTCCTGTGGGGTTAAGATTCTTTTGAAACTTGGGATGGCACAGTGGTTCAGTGGTGAGCACCGCTGTCTCATAGTGCTAGGGAACCACATTTGATTCCAGCCTCAGGTGACTGTCTGTGTGGAATTTGTACATTCTCCCCTGGTCTGCATGAGTTTCCTCTGGGCAATCCTCCCACCGTCCAAAGATGTGCAGGTTAAGTGGATTGGCCGTGCTAAAATGTCCACGGATTGATTGATTTATTGTCATACACACCAAAGTACAGTGAAAAGCTTTATTTGCGAGCAGTACAAACAGGTCATAGTGTGCAAGGATGTACAGATCAAAAAGACGTAGACAGAGGCATACAGGTTACTTTGCTTGTTGAGGGTAGGGAGTCCATTCATCAGTCTAATAACAGCCAGGAAGAAGCTGCTCCTGAACTGTTAGTGCGTGTGTTCAGTCTTCTGTATCACTGATAGTACTTGGGCCTGGGTAACGATAGGATCCACAAACCTGTCAGCAGATTTGATGTACGGGGATTGGCCATGGAAAATGCAGGGGTGTATCTGGGCGGGATGAGCTTCAGAGAGTTGGTTGAACTTGATGGGCCAACACTGCAGGGATGCTATGATTAATTGATTGGCAGGATGACAATATTGCAAAATGCAATTTATTTACCTTGATATAAAAGTCAGCCGATGCACGAAGCAACTACTGCTCAAACTGAACTCAAACTCAAACAGGTAATTGGTTATGTAAATCAAATTCATGACAACAGTTAGAATATCTCACATTCCTTCATCAAGCATTGCTGATTCTATCTATGTACTAGGGAAGACATGCCATTTAACAATAATCAGTTCGCTATTAATCACAGACAATTGAATTGTCTGGGTGCATTAAGTCTCAGAAGTTAAGGTCTGCATAAGTGTTTACAGGCAGAGAGAATTGTGGCTGGCTGTGCTGGAGTGTTGCAACTTATTGAGTCATAGAGATGTACGGCATGGAAACAGACCCGTCCCATGCCGACCGGATATCCCAACCCAATCTAGTCCCACCTGCCGGCACCCGGCCCATATCCCTCCAAACTCTTCCTGTTCACATACCCATCCAGATGTCATTTAAATGCTGTAATTTTACAGCCTCAACCACTTCATCTGGCAGCTCATTCCATATACGTACCACCCTCTGAGTGAAAAAGTTGCCCTTAGATCCCTTTTATATCTTTCCCCTCTCACCTTAAACCTCTGCCCTCTAGTTCTGGACTCCCCCACCCCAGGGAAAAGACCTTGTCTATTTACCCTATCCATGCCCCTCATGATTTTCTAAGCCTCCATAAGTTCACCCCTTAGCTTCCAACACTGCAGGTTCTTGTGCTTGTGTATTTTCCAGCCAGTGAAACAATCCTTGTGCAACATCTCTGACAACATTGCACACATTTTTGCATGGTGTCTTCAATAACATTTTGGATTGTTTCCTTGATAGAGACAGCTGGGATTTCCCTGCATTGCACGCAAGATATACGGTGCCTATAGTCACACATCTTGAAATCACCCTCAGCTGTTCACTTCATGTAACTTACAGTCATAGAGTCATAGAGATGTACAGCATGGAAACAAACCCTTCAGTCCAACCCGTCCATGCCGACCAGATATCCCAACCCAATCTAGTCCCACCTGCCGGCACTCGGCACCATATCCCTCCAAACCCTTCTTATTCATATATCCTTTCAAATGCCTCTTAAATGTTGCAATTTAAGCCTCCACCACTTCCTCTGTTAGCTCGTGCCATACATGTACCACCCTCTGTGTAAAGAAGTTGCCCCTTAGGCCTCTTTTATATCTTTCCCCTCTCACCCTAAACCTATGCCCTCTAGTTCTTGACTCCCTGACCCCTGGGAAAAAACTTTGTCTATTTATCCTGTCCAGGCCCCTCATAATTTTGTAAACCTCTATAAGGTCACTCCTCAGCCTCCGATGCTCCAGGGAAAACAGCCCCAGCCTGTTCAGACTCTCTCTACAGCTCAAATCCTCCAACCATGGCAACATACTTGTAAAATTTTTCTGAACCCTTTCAAGTTCCACAACATCTTTCCAATAGGAAGGAAACCAGAATTGCACAAAATATTCCAACAGTGGCCTAACCAATGTCCTGTAACATGACCTCCCAACTCCTGTACTCAACACTCTGACCAATAAAGGAAAGCATACCAAACACCTTCTTCACTATCCTATCTGCCAGCGACTCCACTTTCAAGGAGCCAAGAACTTGCACTCCAATGTCTCTTTGTTCAGCAACACTCCCTAGGACCTTACCATTAAGTGTATAAGCCTGATACATAGGTAGGCACTCACAGGTAAGAATGATCATTGACAACAGAAACCAGACAATTCCTGGATTTCAGAGATGAATGGTCATGCCAGAGTATTGCAAGAAGCACTTGGAATGTGACATTTACCTTCAATTTGGTGTGAGCAGGAATTTGCTGATTCTACTCTAAGAATGAATATCTGCTCCTTGGGCAGTAAGTATTCAACGCAGGAAGTGAAAACTGAGGAGTAATTTTCAGACTGCCCCTAGTCACATGGAGCCTTGTTTCTTGCATATTTTTGATGTTACTTCAAGGAGAGAAAGGTTAGCACAACGTAAAAAGAGAAGATTAGAAGTAAGTAAAAATTATACTGACTAGAGAAAAGCCTTGAAATTCACTTGAGTCGAATTCTGGTGGGATGGTCCTGAAGAGAGGATGGAAAACAGTCAGAATAAGCTGGGCATTAAATTCAATACATTGAGTTTGTAGCTACAACAGGTAGTGATGAAGACAGTTGAAACATTGGTCTTCATAGTGAGAGGGTTTGAGTACTGGAGCAAAGATGTCTTGTTGCAATTGTACAGGGCCACACCTGGAGAATTGTGTGCAGTTTTGGTCCCCTCATTTGAGGCTTTTCTGACTATGGAGGGAGAACAACAAAGGTTTATCAGACTAATTCCTGATATGACAGATGTTTTATGAACAGAGAAAAAATAAGTCAGGACTACACTTACAGGATTTTAGAAGAATATGGAAGACTTTCATGGAAGCTTGTAAAATTTTAACACAGACTAGGCAGGGTATAATTATCCCCATGGCGGGGAGTCCAGAAACATAAGGACTTGGGGTAGGCCATTGAGGACTGAGATGAGGAGAAATTTCTTCCCTCAGAGAGTGGTGATCCTGTGGAATTCTCTGCCACAGAAAGCAGTCTAGATCAAAACATTGAACTTTTTCAAGAAAGAGTTAGATATAGTTCTGAGGTCTGAAGGAATCAAAGAGTATGGGGAGAAAGTGGGAACAGGGAACTGAACTGGATGATCAGCCAAAATCATATTGATGGACAGAACATGGCCTACTCCTGCTCCTATTTCCTATGTCCCTATGTCTCAACTTCTAGCTAGAAAAGAAGTACTTTTTTTTTCCTTACGTTTAAAATTAAAAAGTTAAAAATCACACAACACCAGGTTATAATCCAACAGGTTTATTTGGAAACACTAGCTTTTAGAGCGCTGCTCCTTCATCAGATGGATGTGGAAGTTAAGATCATGCTCACAGAATTTCTAGCTAAAGGAATCCACTGATGAAAGAGCAGCACTCCGAAAGCTAGTGTTTCTAAATAAACCTGTCAGACTATAACCAAGTGGTGTGTGATTTTTATCTTTGTCCACCCCAGTCCAACATCGACACCTCCACATCATGGCTACTTTTAAAATTATGGCAGTATTTCACGACTGTGGCTGGGGCTACATAGAAATGAGAGTAGGCTACTCAGTACCTCATTGAGTCTGCTGCACCACTGAATCAGCTCCTGGTGCTGCCATTCCCTTTGGCTCCACACCTGATGATACCCTCGTCCAGCACAAGAAATCAACACAGCACACTGCTTCTACATCCAGAGAAATCCATCCTTCTGGAAGCAAGTGATGACTGACAAGCAATACATATTAACACTGGGGCAACAAAGCAATTCTCTGCTCAATGTCAATCTTAGAATAGAATCATACAATCTCTACAATGTGGAAGCAGGCCATTCAGCCCATTAAGTTCACACTGACCCACTAAAGAGCAAACCACCCAGACCCACCCTGTAACCCTGCATTTCCTATAACCCAACTAACCTGTTCATCCCTAGACACTACAGGCAGTTTAACATGGCCAATCCACCCTAACATATACATCTTAGGACTGTGGGAGGAAACTGGAGCACCCAGACGAAACCCACACAGACGTGGGGAGAATGTGTCAACTCCACACAGACAGTCAAATTGTACCCAGGTCCCTGGCATTGTGAGGCAGCAGTGCTAACCACTGAGCCACTGTGCCACCCCATGTGGTACTCCTGACTGTTGCTCAGTGCTGATTTTAATTTTATCATAAAAGCTGGATAATTTTTGCTTGCATATTAAAACTGAAATAGTTGCTCACTCCATTCTTTTCTCAGATCTTCGTCACCCGAACAATAAATCCCCCCTACCGTGCTCAACTCCAATCAGTCTTTGTACTGTCTGTTTGCTCTGTATTGTTTGCTACATCTATATGCATTAATACCCTCCCCTTTAACATAGTCGATTTTCTGCTTAATCCAAAGTAAGACTACACAAATCCTCTCCAATTCTAGTAGAGTCACTCAGCCATGGCATCTCTATCAAGTTACACACCATGCAACCCATTTTGCATTGACACTGTGCAGGTCACTCATTCTCCCTATGGAACAGTCACGTTAAGTAAGCCAAACCTGACCAAGAAAGGTCGCCATACATCATTGCTGTCTGCACCGTAGGAGCTACAACTAGAGCTGCAATTTTTCTTCACATAAAATGGAGTCAGTGGTGATTACTGTGCAGCAAAAAAATGATCCAGTCTGGAATGAATATCAGAAGATACATATTAATTATAACCTCGTGCTACTGAAACTCCACAGAATTATAGTTTTGCAGCGGATTCCGTGTCAGTTTTAGAAGTAAATATTTAAAAACTGAACTTCAGAAGAAATGTGTGCAAACACCTAATGGGTCACCCTGAGTCTTACTTCTATTACTGGTAAAGAAAGTTGCAGGATTACCAGGATAAATACACTAATGCAGGCATATCATATTAGCATAGGAGATTAGCATAAGCCTCTTCTTTTTTTTCGCAAACTCATTACCGTGACAAATGACAGCTATACACAATGGTTCTCCCTTCACTTCTTCAAAAACTAAGCTCAATAAGGTGACACATAGAGCGCAACGTTCTCTAAACTGGGCTCCATTACCCGGGCAGAATTGCTGAAGATAACGCTCATTGATCCAGATCTTCTTCTTTGTTATGGGGAGAGGGTAGGGTGGAGGAACAATGAATCTTCAAGCTGAATGTTCAGGAAGCTGATTAACATGCATGAGTCAGACAGAGATAGGTGCACCTCTAAGGTGTGAACTGTCAGCAGAATATCGAATGACCATCTTTCACATGGGTAGTTTGGAATTTGCGATCAAGTCCCATTAGGGCTTGAACGAAATAAACTCAAGCATTAACCGTAGTGAATTAAGACTATGCAAAGATTGTGCTTTTTCTTACCTTCACTGAATTAGGCAAACAATTTTCAATATTTGTTGACTTTAATATAGAATTCAGAGGTAAAAACAATGACTGCAGATGCTGGAAACCAGATTCTGGATTAGTGGTGCTGGAAGAGCACAGCAGTTCAGGCAGCATCCAAGTAGCTTCGAAATCGACGTTTCGGGCAAAAGCCCTTCCTGATGAAGGACTTTTGCCCGAAACGTCGATTTCGAAGCTACTTGGATGCTGCCTGAACTGCTGTGCTTTCCAGCACCACTAATCCAGAATAGAATTCAGAGTATTACAGCACAGAAAGAGGCCCTTCAGCCCATCTTGTCTGGGCCAGTCACCAAGCGTCCATTTGCGTTAATCTAATTTCCCATATATTTATGAAGTATTTATGAAGATTCCCACTCCCATATTTGCATGAGTTCACCTTGCATCTCAACAGTGTTTCAGGAGAAAAAATATGTTCACCCAGAGAGTGGGAAGCCTGTGGAATTCTCTGCCACAGAAAGCCAATGAGGCTAAAACATTGAATGTCTTTAAGAAGGTGTTAGTTCTCAGGACTAAAGGGATTTGAGAGTATGGGGGGAAAGCGGGAAACGAGCATTGATTTCAGTCACTCTCATATTAAATGGCAGACCAGGCTTGGCAGAGTGAACGGCCCACTCCTGCGACTTTCAATGTTTCAGGATTGACCAAATTAATTTATTTCCTGCAAAAAGTGGACTTACCCAATCAATTTCAATCAACGTGGAGAGTGAGAAATCAGACAGATTTTGTAGCTTTTGAGATGGCTGTGCACAGTGGATTGATCCACACTGCCCCAGAGGGAGCTGCAATGAGCTGGAGATGCATATCAATTGGACATACAGTTTCTCAAACCTGAACTGGGAGGGGGAGGGGCGCAGTACAATTCAGGTGAAGTGGAGTCCTGACTCCACTATCTGGATCTGTGTGCTTTTACTGCAAAGGCAATCTGTTTATTAATGGATCCCACAGGATCCAGGATCGCACAATAAACCCATCGATCCATCTCTTCTTAATCAATTAGCTCACAGCTGATCTGTACGTCGCTCCATTTATTCACCATAGTTACATATCCCTTGATACTCTTGGCAAAAATCTGTCAATTTCAGTCTTGAGAGCTGCAATTGTCCTGGCATCTGTAGTGCCGTGACACAGAGTTCCAGATTTTCGTTGTCGCTTGGAATTATTCCTGTGAGGAAGCTGACTTTCATGGGAAACCATTTGTGATTAAAAGGTGTGGCGCTGGAAAAGTACAGCAGGTCAAGCAGAATCCGAGGAGCAGGAGAATTGACATTACGGACATGCAGCCTTCATTCCTGATGAAGGGCTTATACCCATAATGTTGACTGTCCTGAACCTCGGATGCTGCCTGACCTGCTGTACTTTTCCAGCGCCACACTTTTCGACCCTGATTCTCCTGCACCGGCAGCCCTCACTTTCTCCAAACCATTCATGATGTCCATGATAGCCGAATTACACTGAGCTTGATCTCTCTGCTGAGCAGGAAGTGAGGACTGCAGATGCTAGAGATCAGAGCTGAAAATGTGTTGCTGGAAAAGCGCGGCAGATCAGGCAGCATCCAAGGAGCAGGCGAATCGATGATTCGGGCATCAGCCCTTCTTCAGGAATGAGGAAAGTGTGCCAAGCAGGCTAAGATAAAAGGTAGGGAGGAGGGACTTAGGGGAGGGGCGTTGGGAATGTGATAGGTGGAAGAACGTTAAGGTGAGGGTGATAGGCCGGAGTGGGGGTGGGGGCAGAGAGGTCAGGAAGAAGATTGCAGGTTAGGAAGGTGGTGCTGAGTTCGAGGGTTTGGACTGAGATAAGGTGGGGGGAGAGGAAATGAGGAAACTGGAGAAACCTGAGTTCATCCCTTGTGGTTGGAGGGTTCCTAGGCGGAAGATGAGGCGCTCTTCCTCCAGCTGTCGTGTTGCTATGGTCTGGAGATGGAGGAGTCTAAGGACCTGCATGTCCTTGGTGGACTGGGAGGGGGAGTTGAAGTGTTGAGCCACGGGGTGGTTGGGTTGGTTGGTCCGGGTGTCCCAGAGGTGTTCTCTGAAACGTTCCGCAAGGAGGTGGCCTGTCTCCCCAATATAGAGGAGGCTACATCGGGTGCAGCGGATTCAGTAAATGATGTGTGTGGAGGTGCAGGCGAATTTGTGGCAGATATGGAAGGATCTCTTTTGGCCTTGGAGGGAGGTAAGGGGGAAGGGGGGAGCGCAAGTCTTGCATTTCTTGCGGTTGCAGGGGAAGGTGCCGGGAGTGGAGGTTGGGTTGGTGGGGGGTGTGGACCTGATGAGGGAGTCACGGAGGGAGTGGTCTTTTTGGAACGCTGATAGGGGAGGGGAGGGAAATATATCCCTGGTGGTGGGGTCCGTTTGGAGGTGGCGGAAATGATGACGGATGATACGATGTACATAGAGGTTGGTGGGGTGGTAGGTGAGAACCAGTGGGATTCTGTCCTGGTGGCGATTGGAGGGGCGGGGCTCAAGGGCGGAGGAGCGGGAAGTGGAGGAGATGCGGTGGAAAGCATCGTCGATCACGTCTGGGGGGAAATTGCGGTCTTTGAAGAAGGAGGCCATCTGGGTTGTTTGGTATTGGAACTGGTCCTCCTGGGAGCAGATGCGGCGGAGACGAAGGAATTGGGAATATGGGATGGCGTTTTTACAGGGGGCAGGGTGGGAGGAGGTATAGTCTAGGGAGCTGTGGGAGTTGGTCGGTTTATAGTAAATGTCTGTGTTGATTCAGTCGTCCGAGATAGAAATGGAGAGGTCTAGGAAAGGGAGGGAGGAGTCTGAGATGGTCCAGGTAAATTTGAGGTCGGGGTGGAAGGTGTTGGTAAAGTGGATGAACTGTTCAACCTCCTCGTGGGAGCACGAGGCAGCGCCAATACAGTTATCGATGTAGCGGAGGAAAAGGTGGGGGGTGGGGCCAGTGTAGCTGCGGAAGATGGACTGTCCCACATATCCTACGAAGAGGCAGGCATAGCTGGGGCCCATGTGGGTGCCCATGGCTAAACCTTTGGTTTGGAGGAAGTGGGAGGATTGGAAAGAGAAGTTGTTCAGAGTGAGGACCAGTTCAGTCAGTCGAAGGAGGATGTCAGTGGAAGGGTACTGGTTGGGATGGCGGGAAAGGAAGAAGCAGAGGAGAAGAAGCATCTCTGCATACCTTGACACGGTCCTGTCCCCCTTAGTCCAAGAACTCCCCACCTACTTTCGGGACACCATCCATGCCCTCCATCTCCTCCATGGTTTTTGCTTTCCCGGTCCCCACAGCTACCTAGACTACACCTCCTCCCACCCTGCCCCCTGTAAAAACGCCATCCCATATTCCCAATTCCTTCGTCTCCGCCGCATCTGCTCCCAGGAGGACCAGTTCCAATACCAAACAACCCAGATGGCCTCCTTCTTCAAAGACCACAATTTACCCCCAGATGTGATCGACGATGCTCTCCACCACATCTCCTCCACTTCCCGCTCCTCCGTCAACCTCCATATACATTGTATCATCCGTCGTCATTTCCGCCACCTCCAAACGGACCCCACCACCAGGGATATATTTCCCTCCCCTCCCCTATCAGCGTTCCAAAAAGACCACTCCCTCCGTGACTCCCTCGTCAGGTCCACACCCCCCACCAACCCAACCTCCACTCCGGCACCTTCCCCTGCAACCACAAGAAATGCAAGACTTGCGCCCCCACCTCCCCTCTTACTTCCCTCCAAGGCCTTAAGAGATCCTTCCATATCTGCCACAAATTCACCTGCACCTCCACACACATCTTTTACTGCATCCACTGCACCCAATGTGGCCTCCTCTATATTGGGGAGACAGGCCGCCCACTTGCGGAACGTTTCAGAGAACACCTCTGGGACACCCGGACCAACCAACCCAACCACCCCGTGGCTCAACACTTCAACTCCCCCTCCTACTCCACCAAGGACATGCAGGTCCTTGGACTCCTCCATCGCCAGACCATTGTAACACGACAGCTGGAGGAATAGCGCCTCATCTTCCGCCTAGGAACCCCCCAACCACAAGGGATGAACTCAGATTCCTCCAGTTTCCTCAGTTCCCCTCCCCCCCACCTTGCCTCAGTCCAAACCCTCGAACCCAGCACCACCTTCCTAACCTGCAATCTTCTTCTTGACCTCTCTGCCCCCACCCCCACTCCAGCCTATCACCCTCACCTTAACGTCGTTCCACCTATCGCATTTCCAACGCCCCTCCCTCAAGTCCCTCCTCCCTACCTTTTACCTTATCCTGCTTGGCATACTTTCCTCATTCCTGAAGAAGGGCTCATGCCCGAAACGTTGATTCTCTCTGCTGAGCCCCCATTTTGCCTTCCAGAGAAGAATAGCCTATCTCTCCAGCTCCAATCAAAGAAACAGAAATGTTGGTATTTACTTTTGTCACCACTTAGTGTTTTCTTTCGCTCTTTCAATTACAAATACTTCTAACCAACATTGCCGGTTCAATTCCTGCACTGGCTAAGATTAATACAAAAGACTGTCCTTCTCAAATTCTCCCCTCGCCCGACACCCAGGTTAAACAAATCCCAGTTGTCATGCTTTAATAAGAGCACAGCTGTATTGTCTGGTAGGGTTACAGTCCAAGGTAGTTGGTTAGGTCATTTAGATTGATGGTTGGTTTGTACTGCATGTTGATGTCCACAGTGGAGGTTCAATTCCTGCTCAGGTTGCTATGAGCTGTTCCACTTTGTGACCTCTCCTCTTGACAGTGGTGCCCCTCACGTTAAGTCATTACTTTTCACTAATAAAGAATAAAGACAGTAGTGGTCTTGCAGTTTTCTTATGAGCTGAACGTTACATTTTCATTTCAAAGACCTTTACTTTTTTGCTTTAATTTTGATTGTCCAGGCATCTTGAGGCATACAGAAACGTGGATAGAATGCAGTCCCTTAGACTCATAGAGATGTACAGCATGGAAACAGACCCTTCGGTCCAACTCGTCCATGCTGACCAGATATCCCAACCCAATCTAGTCCCACCTGCCAGCATCCGGCCCATATCCCTCCAAATCCTTCCTATTCACATACCCATCCAGATGCCTCTTAAATGTTGCAATTGTTCCAGCCTCCACCACTTCCTGTGGCAGCTCATTCCATACACCCTCTGTTTAAAAAAGTTGCCCTTCGGTCTCTTTTATATCTTTCCCTTTTCACCCTAAACCTATGCCCTCAAATGCTTGCCTCCCCCACCCCAGGGAAAAAGCCCTTGGCTATATATCCTATCTATGCCCCTCATGATTTTATAAACCTCTATAAGGTTCTAACGCTGCAGGGAAAACAGCCCTAGCCTACTCTATAGCTCAAATCGGCCAACCCTGGCAACATCTTTGTAAATCTTTTCTGGACCCTTTCAAGTTTCACAACATCTTTCTGAAATGAAGGAGACCAGAATTGCACACAATATTCCAACTGTAACCTAATCAATGTCCTGTATAGCCGCAACATGACCTCCCAAGTTCACTTGAGAATGTAACTTTTAAAAAAGGTTTTGCGATTTACATATGAAAGAACTGAAACCAACATGGTCATTCTAAAAGATGAGAGACTTAACAACCAATGCAGGTCTTTTTCAATCTATAATTTCAATTACATCACAATGTAAACTTTTACTATAAATTCTGTATCTTACAATCTTATTCTCCACAACCACCTGATGAAGGAGCAGTGCTCCAAATAAATCTTTTGGACTATAATCTGGTGTTGTGTGATTTTTAACTTGTCCACCCCAATCAAACACCGCTGTCTCCAAATCATCCCAACTCCTGTACTCAATGCTCTGAACAATGAAGAAAAGCATACCAAATGCTTATTCACTATCCTATCTACCTGTGACTCTACTTTCAAGGAGCTATGAACCTGCACTCCAAGGTCTCTTTATTCAGCAACACTCCCCAAGACTTTACCATTAAGGGTATAAGTCCTGCTAAGATTTGCTTTCCCAAAATGCAATATCTCACATTTATCTAAATTAAACTCCATTTGCCACCACCCAGCCCATTGACCCATCTGATCAATATCCCGTTGTAATCTGAGGTAACCATCTTCGCTGTCCATGACACCTCCAATTTTGGTGTCATCTGCAAAGTTACAATCTATACCTCTTATGCTCACATCCAAATCATTTATATAAATGACGAAGATTAGTGGATCCAGCATCGATACCTGTGGCACTCGACTGGTATAATTTTTTTTATTGCTAGCCTTGTCTCCCCTTTCTGTAATGTCTCTTTCTCAGTGGCCAAGTTCTACTTTTCAGGTTATGTCCTCCACCTTTATAGTTTTCCATGTCTGAGGGAGTAATTCCTTTAAAATAAAACAGAAACTCAGCAGCATTCATGGACAGGGAAACAAAGATGCCATTTCACGTCCCAATGAGTCTTCTTTGGAGCTAATGGAGGGAAGGTGGGAATTGAGGGCAGGGGCAAAAAATGTTGATAGTTTTACTGCTGTGGAGAAAGGGGGGGAGCTGGTACAAGTGAAACAGATGATAAAGATACCAGGGCAAAAGGCAAAGGTGGTGCTAATGACAGTGGAGGAGAGATAGAGATGAAGGGTAGGTGTTAATATACATAAGTCAATTCTACTGAGAACTAACCCAGGCAAGCAACAGGTGGGGTTGGCAAGTAGGGAGCAGCAGAGGTGAGGGCATAACCAAAATGGAGAATGTGGGTTTTATTTCTGTACTCCAAAATCCACAGCACTTTGCTCTCATATAAGTACTATTGCGTTTTCCACCCAACTTTGAAACCTCTTCTCATTGAGTAGTGTCCAGTCCAGAACATGTTCAAAGTATTTGGGTCACAATCACAGACAAAAAGCATCCAGCAATCCGACTCCAATTTCCTAATTTCCTGAATGGATTGCCTACCTTTCATTCATAAATGCAGTCATTTCCTCATGTGGGTCAGCTGAGCACTTAACACATTCTTCACAAGAGCTTTGGAGAAGCGCACACTGCCTCCAGCAGATACATTTCTGCACCTTACAATACTAAAACAAACATCCTGCATCAGCTAATTCTGTCGGGCAGTGAAAGCTAACGTATGATTAAGTATTATTCAGTCAGTGCTAGCTATCTTCTGTGATGAACAGTGCATAGTGTTTTCCTTCCGTGTTTAAATTATAGGAAAATGAGACAAAACAGCAACGGATGAGGATAATGATGTTTTTTGTCTTCTTAAAGGCATGAAGAGAAATGAAAATTCGGTTGATATCTGTGATAGGTGGCTGATCCGAAAATTAGTTTTATACCCACATACTATGGTGAAAATATTTCCCTATTTCAGAATCTGATGTTGTCTCTTGTAAATTCAGTGATCAACCAGCTCAGATCCCTACTTGTAGAAACATGACTTATGGGTTAGCACCCAAACATTTTTAATATCGGTTGCCTGGTAGTGAGGATATGTTGACAGTAGTCTTTAACGGGTGAGATTGGGAAATATCTAGAATCTTTACAGTGTAGAAAGATGCCATTTGGCCCACTGAGTCTGTACTGGCCCTCAGAAGAGCATCCTTATCAGACTCAGCCCCATACCCCTGCAATTCCCACATGGGGCTTTTAGCATGCTTAACTCACCCAACTTGCACATCCCAGGCACTACAGGGCAATTTTTACCATGGCTAATCCAACTGACCTGCACAGCTTTTGACTGTGGGAGGAACCTGGAGCATCTGGAGGAAACTCATGCAGACATGGGGAGAACGTGCAGACTCTACACAGGCAGTCTCCCGAGGCTCAAACCAAACCCTGGTCCCTGGTGCTGTGAGGTAGCAGTGCCAACCACTGAGCCACAGTACCACCCTCAGGGGCTCTGTGCCCTGCAGGAAGAAGATAGCCCGCTCTTGAGAGCTGCCAGCAAAGCCAATCATTCAGGAGCTGCAGCAACAGTGCACACTAGTGGCCAGTGCTGGGACAGCAAGGAGTTCCGATGAGAAAGAACATGGCCATTGGATTTCAAGATAAGCTTGGATATTTTGATCAAAGACCACCATACATAGACACACACACACACACTCACGCACCACATCTCCATCTCAGGCAAAAATACATTCCACATTCTCCTCTCACACACACCACACATCTCCCTCTCAGACACACTCACACACTTACTACATCCCTCTCACACACACTCACCCTACGTCTGACACACACAGATGCACCCCACATCTCCCTCTCTCTCTCTCTCTCACACACACACACACAAACACCCCTCTCATATCCACCCCAATATCTCACACAAACACACACCACATCTCCCTATCACACACACACACACCTCACATCGCCCTCTCTGTCTCTCTCTCACACACACATACACACTCTTCCCACCCCATTCCCCAAAAGGAGGTAATTCCTTGTCCCCACTTTATCCAAACTTCTTTTCCAGCTCCCCTGGACCACTGGTGGTGAAATGAACTCCTTCAGATGACAGTAATTAACATCAAGAGGCCTAGGGGCAGATGATTCGCTTGATTCCTTAGCTGCTCCTCCCCACATCTCACTGCTTCATTTGTGGAGGGGGTAGCAGGTTGTGGATGGGCAGAAAGGACATCAGACTCACAGCTCGTTTTATTTTAAGACTCCTCCCAAATGCAGTGGTGGGGTGGGGAAGTGGGAGTAAACCTACGAAACCAGTGTCTGCTGACGTGATTAAAGCTGTTAGCTGCTGCCTGAGTTCCATTGGAAAAGGACATTATCAGGGGAAAGGATAGTTCTTTCTCGGGAAAAGGAAGCACACAACTGCAAACGGAACCTGGAATGGGATTAAAATGGGTAGAGTGTTGTATTCAAGTTATTACTTTGGTTAAAGGATGAAGCTTGTTTCATGGCTGAATGAGGAGCTCCAAAATAGAGCAAGTTGCAGAACAGCATCAGAGAGCTAGCATAGCGTGATAGGTTGAATGGCCACCATCGGTGCTGTCATTTTCCCATGACTTGATGAGCTTCTGTAACTCAGTGAAAACTCCGAGAGTCTGCTGGCAAGCCAGCCGAGAGAGAAAGGAGCAGCAGCTTTAACAATAACAGCAATTAGAAAGGAAAATGGAAACTTAACAACAGATTATGAATGCATTAATGATGCCTCTGAAGCTTATTACCAACAGTCAGCGGGCAGCCTTCCAGCCAAAGAAGAAATGGACAAAATTACTTTGAAAATTAAATTACAGCCTCTAATGGAGAAGGATGAGGAAATGGATCAACCAAGAGCAATGAAGCAGACTCAATCAACAACCCTGCGTCTGCTTCAGCACCAAATAAGGAAGCTGAATCTTATTATTCCAAAATAAGTGGCACAACAATAGGGTACAGCTGGGCCATTGATTCACTGAGGTAACCTTGGCAACTGTTGAGAATACAAAATACTTAGGACAGCATTATATGGGGTTGCCAAAAGATGTTAACCAGGGACTGTTCTCTCTCGTCGATGGGGTTTTGTGTTGTAGGTCCCCTGTTTATAGCACCATCCAGGTTCAGTTCACATGGAGCATTTGGGGCTGGGAGAGGGTTTGACGATTAAACGCTGACAATGGTCGAATACCTGCATTTTCAGATATTTTACATAGAGCCATTGTGAAATATCAGTTCAAGTCCCACTTCAGAGATTGATAGCCGTGGAAAATAATGCTAGAATCCAGATCAATTAATAGGTCAACCAACAATCTGAAACTTTTCCAATATGCTTAAAGCAGTAGGAGTGAGATAGTTTCCTAATCTGACAGAGCCTCCCTCGCTGAAAACACTGTGAGTACACCTAACCCTCGAGAAGGCAGATCACAACCATTTTCTCACAGTAAATTAGGGAGGAGAATTAAATGCTGTCCGGGACAGAGAGATCCACATCCCACGAATGAATAAAAGTAAAACTTGCTTAAAACAAAGACACTTTACTTCAAGTGAACCAATTCCACTCAAATTCACAGAATGCTCTCTGAAGGCTTACTGGGGTCGTACAGGAATGATGGCTGATCTGCTAATCCCCAACTCCACTTTCCCACCCTATTCCCATAGCTCTTGATTCCCCTACTGACTAAAAATGTACCTTCGAAAGCCCTCTGCAGTAAAGTTAAAAATCACTCAACACCAGGTTATAGCCCAACAGGTTTATTTGGAAGCACTAGCTTTCAGAGCGTTGATCCTTCATCAGGTGATTGTGGAGTAGAAGATTATAAAACACAGAATTTATAGCAACAGTCCAACACTGGCATCTCCAAACCATGACTACGTCTGCAGTAAAGATTTCCATTAAGTCACAACTCCATGAGAGATGAAACTTCTCCTCACCTCTGTCTTAAATATTCACCACCCCAACCTCCCCCAACCCCCACCCCCCACACAAGGGGAAGCAACCTCTCTACATCTAGCCAAGTAAGTTCCCTAAGAATCTAGCATATTTCAAGAATGTCACCTCTAAATTCCAATGGTGCAGGCCCAATCTACTCAACCCTCCACATAAGACAACACCACACCTCCTCTCCACTCCAAAAAAATGGTATCAACCTCATTAATTTTCTCTGGATTGCCTCCTTGCTGGAAGATTCGGCTCAATGATTTGAGATGAAAAAATCATTAGTATTGTTGGAAATGTGTGTGTGTAAAAAGTGGGTGAGCAACGACAGTCTCGATGGAACTCCTCTGGGTCAATACTCTTTAGCAGTCCCAAGTATCTGTGGCTTTGAACAAGCTAAGATTGCACTTCTGAACTCAATAAAGGTTGTGAAGTTACTACTAAAGTGTTAACTTCTCTCAGATACGTGATTAGTGAACAGTTTTATTCAAGAGCAATATTGCAACAACCGAGAGTGAATATGAAACTTGAGATTTTACAATGTGTGTCCTGAATACCCAGCAAGAGTGTTGCCTGAATGAAAATCATTTCTGTGGTTATTACTGGACTGATTCAGCGACCACCCTGATCTTCCATAACAAGACGAATAACCACATTTTGTATATCACGATGAGTAATAGTGAGAGCAGGAGGAACAACTTCAAGTCCTTTGAAATGTTCTAGAGAACTGAGACAAAGATACCTGTAATCCTCGCTTTTTTCTACTTAACCCTCAAACCATTCCACACAGCTATTCAACAAGACGAAGATGTTAAAGAAATTGTACTAGACATTGATTTAAACTGTCATTTACATGGATGCTATTTTTGCTATGATTAATGAGTTACAGTCACAATGCCTATATTAATGAGGAATATATACAAATAGAGATTGCTGTCTCAATATTCTATAATGTTGTGAAGATCTGAGACCATATCTCCATTTAAAGTTTGATACCCTGGAGAATATGAGAAATTGGTTCATTAGATGGTCAACAATGAGGTCTAAAATATACTGGAATCTTAATTAAAAGAAAATTGCAAAGTAAACGCAATAATCTTTACAATTATGGCTAAATTACAATTATAGGTAACTCTGCTCTTGTCATTATAAAATAGAAGAGAAACAATAAAGAGAAATAGCATGGCCTGAACCATTTATAGAATAATAAAAGCAATTTAAAATATGATAACATTGTTGACATTAAAACACAATCCCAAGGTGGTTTACAGGAGGAAAGAGAAGTGAGCACTGAACCTGTAAATGATTCAGCTTAAAATACAATAGACATTCCTCATGCAAATCAATAGACTTGTGACTGCCGTCTTGCTTGATTGGAAAGCCAAATTGGAATTTGGCAAATTCTGAAGAGAGGGGTTAGGATTAGAAAATCCATTGTGGCATTATTTAGTATGCCACACTTGATCTCTCTCTTTGAAAAATACATAATCCCTTTCAATGGGCGGCATGGTGGCATAGTGGTTAGCATTGCTGCTTCACAGCGCCAGAGACCCGGGTTCAATTCCCGCCTCAGGCGACTCTGTGTGGAGTTTGCACATTCTCCCCATGTCTGCGTGGGTTTCCTCCGGGTGCTCCAGTTTCCACCCACAGTCCAAAAATGTGCAGGTTAGGTGAATTGGCCACGCCAAATTGCCTGTAGTGTTAGATGAAGGGTAAATATAGGGCAATGGGTCTGGGTGGGTTACGCTTCGGCGGGTTGGTGTGGACTTGTTGGGCCGAAGGGCCTGTTTCCACACTGTAAGTAATCTAATCTAATCAATAGCACGTACCCTGAGAGGTTTTGGCTACAGCCATTGTCTATGTATTTGTGACAATTCTGCTCCAACCCAGGATTCAGATTTTAAATCAGTCAGCAAATCACATGGGATAGAAGTCCTAGTAAATTTGCAGCAAGTGGAAAGTCCCCCACCCCATGATGGGGTCCATTTAACTTGGTAAAAACAATGACTGCAGATGCTGGAAACCAGATTCTGGATTAGTGGTGCTGGAAGAGCACAGCAGTTCAGGCAGCATCCAGGTAGCTTCGATGGGTCCATTTAACTCTTGAGCTTTATTTTAATATGCAATTTTAAAATATTCATTCATGGAATGCAGACAGCACTGGCCAGGCCAGCATTTATTGCCCATCCCTAATTGCCCAGAGGGTAGTTAAGAGTCAACTATTTTGCTGTGGGTCTGGGGTCCCATGCAGACCAGACTAGGAAAGAGCAGCAGCTCCCTTCCCTTGGAGAGATTGGAATGAAGGGCAGGTATATCTTTTCACAATGAGATCCTTGATTGGGGTTTTTAACTCAGGCCCATCAGGGAGCTCTGGCTGACAGATATTAGCAGGAGATTTAGAAGGTTCCCTCAGTCCAGGGAATGGCTTTGAGCTGGCTGGTCAGAGCCCACGTACTTTGCCCACGTAAATAAAGGAGGAGAAGGTGAAGACTGCAGATGCTGGAGATCAGAGCTAAAGAGTGCGGCGCTGGAAAAGCACAGCCAAGCAGGCAGCATCCGAGGATCAGGAGAGTCGACATTTTGGGCATCAGCCCTTCATCAGAAATGAGATTTGTGGCCCAAGGGAGCTGAGAGATAAAGAGAAGGGGGGTGGGGCAGGGCAGGTACCTGGGAATGTGATAGGAAGATAGAGGTGGGGGTGAAAGTGATGAAGCATGTAAAGGAAAGTGAAAGATCAAAAGTTTATTCTTGCTGTGCAGTACCACCTCTGCATGCAAATGCACAGTTATCCAAATTGTCTTGATCCACTTCTTCATAAACTAAGTTGATGATATTCATTAAGTTAAAAATCACACAACACCAGGTTATAGGCCACCAGGTTTGTTTGGAAGCACTAGCTTTCAGAGTGCTGCTTGTTACCTGATGAAGGAGCAGCGCTCTGAAAGCTATTACTTTCACATAAACCTGTTGGACTATAACCTGGAGTCGTGTGATCTTTAACTTTGGAGAAAGTGAGCACTGCAAATGTTGGAAATCAGAGTCGAGAGTGTGTTGCTGGAAAAGCGCAGCATGTCAGGCAGCATCCAAGGAGCAGGAGATTCAACATTTCGGGTAAAAGCCCTTCATCAGGAATGAGGCTTCCTGATGATTTTTGACTTTGTCCACCACAGTCCAACACTGGCTCCTCCACATCATAGATACTCATTAAAATTACACAACAGGAAAAGCCAGAAGTATGACAGTTTGTTGTTGGAATTTAATAACATTCACTTATTACCACTCACTCCCTGAAAAAAATGAAGGCGAAGCAATAAAACTGACAAGAAATGTTATTTGTATCAACATGATTAATGGCATATCCCAGGGATTTGTGATGGGGCGTCTCTTGTGCTCCACAAATGAATGGTGTGCTATGGACATGGAGGGAGTAATGCAGACATTTAATAATGTTGCTCAAATTAAAATGCAAACAAAGGAATATGTAGGAAATTATCGGATTTGAAGAAGTGAGCAGATACATAGCAAATGCAGTTGAATGTAGTTAAATGAGGGATACATATTTTGGGACAAACACAGAGAATGAAAATATGCCATCAATGGAACAAAAGGAATTAGAGTTTGTAAGATCTAGGGTATGGATTTTCAAACATTTATACGTAAGATTGTACATGGAGAAAGTACAAAGAGATTTCTGGATTTTCTCTAGATTAATTAACATAATGTCGAGGAAAGGATTCTGTATATAATTGGGACATAGACTAGTTCATGTTGGAAGACTATGGACAGAATGTTTTCACGTTCAGTTGAAGTGTTTTGCCAACTCAAATTCATAGTCCATTATGTCTCAGGGTGAGTAGGTGTGAAGCTGGAAAAACACAGCAGGTTAGACAGCATCCAAGGAGCAGGAAAGTTAATGTTTTGAGTGGAAACCAATCATCAAGACAAAGGACTTCCGCCCAGAACATTGACTTTCCTGCTCTTCGGAAAGTCTAACCTGCTGTGTTTTTCCAGCTTCACAACTATTGACTCTTGCTTCCAGCATCTGCAGTCCTTACTGTCTCCATGACTCAGGGTGACTTTTTTCAAACAATCTCCAGCTCTTCATCTCATTAATTATGAAATCTCACCTTTTGGGCCCATTTTATGGAGTTTGATGCGATTGGAGAGATGGTAACACCTGATACTGCTTGAGACCTTATGCCAGGCTGCCCACTATTCCATTGAAAGTAGCCATCACACTGTGGTGTTTGAACCCCGATATACATGACATAGCCCAGAGGAAAGGAAATCTCACTCTGTGCTTCACAGACAGGGACCTGGAGTAGATGGAGTGGTGAAGAGACTGACAATCCATTGTACATCTGACCACAGGGGATAATAATGCTGGCAGAATCAGCCAGCCTGCACCTACATTGAAGGTTGTGTCTATAGTTATAGTGAAAGTGAAAAGGGACACTCAGCAGTGCAGGAAGAGGGTCAACAATCTGCAAGGTCTTTCCCTTCCCACTGCTACCTCACAATCCCAGGGTCAGCACAAGCTCCAACTGTGCCACTGCACACCCATTCCACTGCGTCTCACGGACTGCCACTCCCTATTGCAAAGTACATACTTACAGTTAGTAAGGGAGCTCTCCCCACTTGATCCTCCCAATTTCTTAAACCCTCCTGCTGTCCACCCTCTTTACTCACTCATCGAAGGCCTCTCACCACGTCCCTTGCTCTTCCATTAATTTCCATCGTATGTCATCCTTCAGTTTGCCTGAACAAGGGACCGCTGGCCCACACCCAGGACTGAAACCAGACAAGCCTTTTGATTGATAATGGCGATTGTCCCTGATGGTTCAGACAGCTTCATCCACCCAGCGGACTGTTCCCTTTTGACTTTCACATATTGCCATTTGCTTGCAACATGTGCTGTGCAAGCTGTTGGCACTGGCTGAAGGCTTGGTGCTGATATAGCATGGAGCTGCACAATGGTATATCCACCCTGCCCCTTGACTGTTCAGTACTTCCCAGCCACCTGCCTCTCCCTTTGTTAAAAAGTAATGCAAGCCGCAGACACTGGTCGCCTGTCACTGAGCACTGAGTTCCCCGTGCAGTAAGAATGCAATGTGAACGATACAGAGGTAGGCATGCACCACCTGCATCTAGGAGAAAGTGAGGACTGCAGATGCTGGAGATCAGAATCGAGAGTGTGGTGCTGGAAAAGCACAGCTGGTCAGGCAGCATCCAAGGGGCAGGAGAATCGATGTTTCAGGCATAAGCCCTTCATCTGCATCTACCTATTGCCTTCCCAGCTACCTTCCCCCCAACAATCCCCTCCTATTTATCTCTCATCCCCCTCCCCCTGCCGCCATGTTCCTTATGCCTAAAGCTTCTACTCTTCCGCTCCTCAGATGATGCCTAACCTGCTGTGCTTTTCCAGCACCACACTTTTCAACTCCTAAGTAAGCACAGAAAGGGGATAAACCAATCAATAAAAAGTTTTGATCATTGCAAAGTATATACTTACAGTTAGTAAATATGAAGATGCAATGATTTAATTGGATTCATAAGCATGTAGTGATTTGAATGGATATTATAATAATGTGCACAGATTTGAATATGATTAGGTAATATAGTCATGCATAATAACTTTGAATGAAAAGTAGAATGAGCATTGTGCTAAGTGGGTATGAATATGTAACCTTTTTATTGGAACTCTTTTAGTCTGTAAAAATTGTATAAAAGTATTGTTTTATCATAAATTGGAGAGTTATTCACCATACTTAATGGGTACATCTCCCAGGCATACGTGACTAAACATTTAGACAAACAAAGTCAAGATTAGAGTGGTGCTGGAAAAGATCAGGCAGCATCCAAGAAGCAGGAAAATCGACGTTTTGGGCAAAAGCCATTCATCAGGAATCCTGATGAAGGATTTTTGCCTGAAATATTGATTTTCCTGCTCTTCAGATTCCTGATGAAGGGCTTTTGCCCAAAACATCGATTCTCCTGCTCCTCGGATGCTGCCTGACCTGTTGTCTTTTTCCAGCACCACTCTAACCTTGACTCTGATCTCGGGCATCATTTTCACTTTTAGACAAACAAACCCCAGTCTTTAAGAGATTAAAGGGTTAAAAGTTTTCCTTTTCAGTGCAAGGTAAGCAGTGTTCCCTCTGAGCTGTGTGCATTTACAGCTGCTTCAACTGGCATTAACACACCAGCCGTAACATTAACTTCCTATTCCAGACGTTGCTGTTGCATGTGGATCTCGGAGTCTTGCGAAGCCAGAAGGAACATTAGTGGGAACGCTGTCCAGAAGATGCTTTGTGAGCAGTGGCATGTGTGTTCCTGTATGCAAATGTCCATGAAGGTAAAGTGTTGAAGAGCCAAGTAGTGCGAGTGATGTCAGACGTGGTGACCTGATGCGTTGCTAATGCCAACTTGCCTGGATGAAGTGTCAGAAAGATGGAGCAGCAATGCCATTGGTATGAAAAAGCAGCTGCCAGGATAATCAGCTGCTAGGTATTCACTCGGAGAGACATGTGGGATTTTGATCCATCTCTTTTCTAGGTGGAAGAGAGGAGCATTGGAAGGGGCCTATAAATGAAGTGAACTGGGGCTTTAGTGAGTTGGAAATTTTCTGGAATAAGGCAGTCACATCTCCATGGTCAGGAAGCAGAGTGAATGGCATGCCCCTGTCTGCATCAATGGTGCTGAGGAGGAGATGGGTAAGAAGCTCAAGTTCCCGGGAGTGAAGATCATTAACAATCTGTCCTGGTCTACCCACGTTGAAGTGACAGTCAAGAAAGTACAACATCTCGACTTCCTCAGGAGGCTAAAGAAATTGGGCATGTCCACAAAGACTCTGACCAGCCTTTGTAGATACACCATAGAAAGCATTCCTATCTGGTTGCATCACAGCTTGGTGTGGCAACTGCCTTTCCCAAGACCGCAAGAACCTGTAGAGAGTCATGAACACGGCCCAGTCCATTAGGAAAACCAGCCTTCCATCCATCAACTCTGTGTTCACTTCCCACTGCCTTGGGAAAGCTACTAGCATCATCAAAAAGCCTTCCCACCCCAGTTATACTCTCTGCCACCCTCTTCCGTCAGGCAGAAAATGTAAAATTTTGAAAACACGTACAAATAGATTCAAGAACAGCTTCGTTCCCACTCTCATTAGTCTTTTGAATGGAATTCTCAAATGTTAATTCTGATCTCTCTCTTTGCACTTTCTCTGTGGCTGTAACACTGTATTCTACACTCTCTTCTGTCACTCTGATGCATTTTGTGTGGTACAATCTGCCTGTGCAGCACAGAAAACAACAGTTTTCATTGTATCTCGGTACATGTGACAACAGTAAATCAATCAATCAATCATCATTTAAGGCTTTAAAGGTACACCAGGAAAAATATTTTTCAACACTGAGAATCTGATTTTCCTCAACTTTCTCACAATTACTCATGCCACAACAGGAAGAGGAAAATCCCACTAATGTGTTCCTTTGGATATCCCACAACAGAAAGGACATTACAGCTAAAAACAAAGGCACAATGTACATTTATGAGGTAAATAGGAAATCTAGGAGAAAATGAGGAGTGCAGATGCTGGAGATCAGAGCTGAAAATGTGTTGCTGGAAAAGCGCAGCAGATCAGGCAACATCCAAGGAGCAGAAGAATCGATGTTTCGGGCATGAGCCCTTCTTCAGGAATGAGAAAAGTGTGTCCAGCAGGCTAAGATAAAAGATAGGGAGGAGGGACTTGGGGGAGGGGGGTTGGAAGTGCGATAGGTGGAAGGAGGTCAAAGTGAGGATGATAGGCTGGAGTCGGGGTGGGGTGGAGAGATCAGGAAGAAGATTGCAGGTTAGGAAGGCGGTGCTGAGTTCGAGGGATTTGACTGAGACAAGGTGAGGGGAGGGGAAATGAGGAAACTGGAGAAATCTGAGTTCATCCCTTGTGGTTGGAGGGTTCCGAGGCGGAAGATGAGGCGCTCTTCCTTCTCCAACCGTCATGTTGCTATGGTCTGGCGATGGAGGAATCCAAGGACCTGCATGTCCTTGGTGGAGTGGGAGGGGGAGTTGAAGTTCCCCTCCCACTCCACCAAGGACATGCAGGTCCTCAGACTCCTCCATCACCAGACCATAACAACATGACGGTTGGAGAAGGAAGAGCGCCTCATCTTCCGCCTCGGAACCCTCCAACCACAAGGGATGAACTCAGATTTGTCCAGTTTCCTCATTTCCCCTCCCCCCACCTTGTCTCAGTCAAATCCCTCGAACTCAGCACCGCCTTCCTAACCTGCAATCTTCTTCCTGATCTCTCCGCCCCCACCCCACTCCGGCCTATCACCCTCACCTTGACCTCCTTCCACCTATCGCATTTCCAACGCCCCTCCCCCAAGTCCCTCCTCCCTACCTTTTATCTTAGCCTGCTGGACACACTTTCCTCATTCCTGAAGAAGGGCTCATGCCCAAAACATCGATTCTCCTGCTCCTTGGATGCTGCCTGACCCTGCTGCGCTTTTCCAGCAACACATTTTCAACTTTGTTTTCTGGACCTCCTGCTTCTTGGATTACCTCTACATCCCTGGTCATTGATTCCCTCCACCAAGGTGAAAAGTTTCTTCCTATTAACCCAATCTATGCCCCTCTTATTTTTATACACCTCAATGATGACCCTCTTCAGTCTTCTAAGGTAAACAATTAGAGGCTGTCCAGACAACAGAACTTACTGGAAAAACTCAGTAGGTCTGTGAAGAGAAATAAGGGTTAACATTTCAGGCCCAGCAACCCTTCCTCAGAGGGATCCTCTGTTCTTTCAGTTTTTACAGAGTCTGTCCAATCTCTATTCATAACAGGAACTCTCCTGCTCGGGCAACATCCTCTGCACCCTCTCAAGCGTAATCACATCCCTCCTATAAGTTGGATTCAAGACCTACACACAATACTCTAACTGAAGCCTAACTTCTTTTACAGTTCCAGAATAACCATTCCTGCTCTAGAACTTTGCGTCTTGACAAGTATCCCATATGCCTTCTTGACATTTCATCTACCTGTTCTGCTATGTTGAGGGACAGGTGGACATGCAAACTAAGGTCTCTCTGATCCTCAGTGCTTCCCAGGGTCTTATCATGTATTCCATCACCTTGTTAGTCCTCCCCAAGTGCATCACCTCACACTGATGCTGGATTGTAATCAATTGCCACTGATCAGCCCATCTCACCTGCCCAATGTTGACCTTTTTTGATTAAGGGCTTTCCCCAGGTTATGAATGCCTGACTTACGAACTGACCTCCGTAAAGCCTATTATTTTTTAAAAATCGAGTTACATACAATGGTTCGTTCTCGCCAACGGGCGGACTACTTTGCGCAATGCTCAAAACGCTGCACATTTTCAGCGGTTCGTTACCCCAAGGGAGAACAACACAACGGCATTGTCACCATTTTAAGTCAGATCACGTAGACGTTGTTGTGTTCTCTGTGTTTTCATGTGTTTACCCTCATAATCATGGCTTCAAAGCGTAAATCTGATGCAAGTGATGTGATGCATTGAAGAAAAGGAAAATAATCACAATTGAAACAAAAGTGGAAATAATAAAACGATCAGAGAGAGGTGGAACGCCAACAAACATTGCAAAAGCGTTAGGCTACAGTTGGTCAATGATCAGGACAATTATAAAGGACAAGGGGAGAGTAATGAAGCATGTAAAAGGCTCTGTCCCAATGAAAGTCACAATTGTCACTAAGCAATGCAGTGGTTTAATGGAAATACTATTGGTAATTTGGTTAGAGGATCAAAAACAGCATAATATATACAAATACTAAGACAAATAATTGCCCAAATGATGTTTAACTGTTCTGAATTACATACAAATTCGACTTATGAAAAGACTTAAAAGCAGAACTCGTTCATAACCCGGGCGACTTGCTGTAATTCCTGTCACTCCAAGCGCATATAATTCTTTCGCTCAGAATTACTTCCAATACCCGGCACGGTGGCTCAGTGGTTAGCACTGCTGCCTCACCGCGCCAGAGACCTGGGTTCGATTCTGGCCTCGGGTGACTGTCTGTGTGGAGTTTGCACATTCGCCCCGTATCTGTGTGGGTTTCCTCCGGGTGCTCCGGTTTCCTCCCACAATTCAAAGATGTGCAGGTTAGATGAATTGGCCATGCTAAATTGCCCACAGTGTTAGGGTGCATTAGTCAAGGATAACTATAGGGTCGGGGAATGGGTCTGGGTGGGTTACTCTTTGGAGGGTCAATGTGGACTTGTTGGGCCGAAGGGCCTGTTTCCATACTGTAGGGAATCTAATCTATCCTACTGAGGTCAGACTGGTTCACTTGGAGATTCCTGGCCTATCCATTGCCCCCTTATTGAATCATGAATGTTTAAATAAGTTACGCTGGGAAAGGAAGGTATGGGATCTGTGGAAAAGAGGGAGGGGCAAGAGCTCATTCACTTCTGTGTGGGATACCCCTGAAATCCTGACTTAGTGCTAGAGACCCCTGTAAATATTCTGGAGACCTCTGATCTATAATCTGAGTGATATGACATGGACTGGGTGGACAAACTCAGAATTCTCACGACATCAGGTTATAGTCCAACAGGTTTATTTGAAACCACAAGCTTTCGGAGAACCACCCCTTCTTCAGGTGCAGTGGACTTGTGACTTTAAATGAACTTGGATTATAATCTGGTGTCATGTGACTTCTGATTCCAATTGGTAAACAGAGCTACCGAACATGAAGTAATGTTTCTGAATGTACTTTTTGTTGATGTGCTACAAAACAAACATTGTACCGGTGAGGCAATAAATGCAAAAAGCAAAATGAGAAATGTTGTGAGACAAACAGAAATATGATTACCTGAAGAACCCATCAAATTCTCTTGCGGAACTCATTTAGAAAATGTATGATCTGAAGAGAAAAATGAAGTGCAATACAGATGGGTTTACATGGTACTGCTCCTAAAGGTAACCTCAGCTCATTCAGCTATGCATGGAATATTCTTATCCATTTGGAATAAATTACATGTAAGTTTGTATTTCCCTTTTTGATATGTTCTAGGACAATAGGGAGGCATGCATCTTTTAGGTGAATGCAGTTAAATGCATTACTTGTAATACAAGATTCTTGATTTTTCATTAGATTCATCGAATCATGACAGCATGTGTAGCACAGTCTCTGCCTCACTGCAACTGGGGCCTAGGTTTGATTCCAGTCTCTAGCGACCGTCTGTGTGGAGTTTGCACATTATTCCCATGTCTGCGTGATTTTCCACTGAATGCTCTGGTTTCTTCCCGTACTCCAAAGTATGCTGGCCAGGTGGATTAGCCATGGTAAATGTGGGATTAGGGTGGGATGCTCTTCAGAGAGTTGGTTCTGACTTGATGGGTTGAATTCTGTACAAGATTCTTGGTTTATCATTATCTCCATTAATCCATTAATCATTTATCATTATCTCCAGTTAATTGCATTCCTCAACACAAGTGTAAAAGATATTGCCATTAGTCAGAAATGTCAGTATATTGATGTTCAGGGTATGATGCCAACAAACTGGAAATACAACTATGTGGACAGCTCTTAATTTTGGACTGATTAGACAGGATAACCAATTACAAAACAAAGGTATTTTAAGGAACACAAGAGACTGTCCCTCAGATCAAATTGACTTAGAAATAACACAATATGATATGGCATGCAAAACCAATGAGATGAAGAGCTTTAATTTTTGCAGTTGCATCTAGTTGGTCAGATATTAGAATGAATAATAGCTAATGCACGAAACCGGAAGGTAGGAATTGATAGCTGGTGAAATCGACAAAGCCGAATGATTTTTGAGGTTAAGTGTTGAGCTGGACAGTATTTTGACTGAGAATCCTGTCATTATACAAGTGAAGATGTTATCTTTGACTAAGTACTAAGATAATAAGCTACAATATTAAAAGCTTTGACCAGGCCTCAGAGACACATTGTTTAGAGATATTACATGAATTAACGATTTTGAGATGATGCTCATCATTTGAGCTGTTTGGATAGATTGTCAATTTTGCTTTTAATCCATTCCATTAGATCTTTGGGAAGTAACATCAATACTGATTTTATAAGGTAATAAATGAGCAACAGAGGAACCATCAGGGAGACAATGAGTCAATGCCATACCAGTGATATCACTAGACAATGAATCAAAAACCCAGGCTAACATTGTGTGGATATATTCAAAATTTAAAATGAAAACTGGAATAAAAAGCTCGACTATTGGTGACCATGTAAATACTGTCAATTGTCAAAAAAACAAAATGTACTTCATTAACATCCTAGAGGGAAAGAAATCTGCTATCTGCTCTCGTCTACACATGACTCCGGACCCAAAACAACATTCCTGACTCTTAATTGCCCTCTTAGAAATTGGAGATGAGCAATAAATGCCGGCCTAGCCAGTAACACCCACATTAATCGATAAAATCCACTTGGAGTGGTTGGCCGGGTGCCAGTATACCTGCTTGATTGACCCCACAAATATCCATTTTCTCTATCATTAAGTTGCAGTAGCAGAGGTATGTACCATCGACAAGATGAAGTTAAAAATCACACAACACCAGGTTATAGTCCAACAGGTGTAATTGGAAGCACACTAGCTTTCGGAGCGCTGCTCCTTCATCAGGTGGTGAAGGAGCAGTGTTCCGAAAGTTAGTGTGCTTCCAAATAAACCTGTTGGACTATAACCTGGTGTTGTGTGATTTTTAATTTTGTACACCCCAGTGCAACACCAGCACCTCCAAATCATATCTACAAGATGCATTGCAGAAACTCACACAGTTTCCTCTGACAACATCTTCGAAACAACGATCATTTCCATTTAGAAAGATAAGACAGCAGGTGTATACCACTGACAAGTTCTTCACCAAGTCACTCACCATTGAGACTTGGATAGTTACGTTACTGGTGAAAGCAAGGTTTGAGAAGATTTGTAGCTCAGGTTGAGGTTTTGGATGTAGGTTTGCTCGCTGAGCTGGAAGGTTCATTTCCAGATGTTTTGTTACCTTATTAGGTAACATCTTCAGTGGGCCTCACGCGAAGCAATGATAAAAATTCCTGCTTTCTATTTATATGTTTGGGTTTCTTTGGGTTGGTGATGTCATTTCCTGTGGCGATGACACGTCCAGAAACCCTAGCCACTCTCCCCTACATCAAAGACATCTCGGAAATGACTGCCAGACTACTCAGACCCCTTGGCATCATGGTAGCCCACAAACCCACCAACACACTAAAACAGCAGCTAATGAACTTGAAAAACCTTATACAGACAATGAGCAAAACTAACGTCATTTATGAAATACTGTCTAAGGACTATAACAAACACTACATTGGACAAACAGGCAGAAAACTAGCCACAAGGGTACATGAACACCAACTAGCCACAAAAGGCCATGACCCTCTCTCACTAGTGACCTCACATACGGATAAGGAAGGACACCACTTTGACTGGGACAACACATCCATCCTAGAACAAGCCAAACAAAGACACACACAAGAATTCCTGGAAGCACGGCATTCCAACCGGAACTTGATCAACAACGACGTTGAGTTAGACCCCATCTATCACCCACTGAGAAAAGGAACAGGAAGTGACTTCACCACAGGTAATAATATATCCACAGGAAATGACATCACCGACCCAAAGAAACCCAAACATATAAATAGAAAGCAGGAATTTTCAGCGTTGCTTTGCGTGAGGCCAACTGAAGATGTTACCTAGTAAGGTAACAAAACATCTGGAAATGAACCATTCAGTTCAGCGAGCAAACCTACATCCATTACTGGTGGTGTCAACGCCATAACATCAGAGGATGTAGGAGCATAAATACCAATTGAGCCCAATTGAATCTGCCCTGCCCTTCAATGAGATTGTGGCTAGTCTAATCATCCTCAACTCCACTTTCCTGCCTTTTCCCCATTACCTCCTGAATATACTTACTGACCCAGCCTCGACAGCACTCCGTGGTAAAGAATTCCTCAGATATCATCTGAGAGAAGAAATTCCTCTCTGCCTCTATCTTAAATGGCTTAAGTCCTGATACTGAGCTCATGCTCTCTGATCCCAGGCTCTCCCCCAAGTCCTCAAAAATCTTGCATCTTTCAATGTGACCATCTCTCATTCTTCTAAACTCCAAAGAGTACAGAGCAAACCTACTCAACCACCCCTCATTAGATTGTGTCCCCTCATTAGGCATATCCTGGATCAGCCTATGTGAACCTTCTCAGGACTGCCTCCTTATTGACTATCCCTTGAGAGATGCTGGTGAGCAGTAGTGGGCATCTTTGAGTTAGGGGAGGTAATATCATCAAATGTGATGCTGCCCATTACTTGCTAACATCCTAGCTGGAAGGTTCGTGCAACATAGAACACCATTGAGTAAGGTGAGAGTGAGCTGAAGAAGTAGATTGAATCTGACTGAAGTAAGATGCACCACAGTCATTGCTGAGACCACAGCAAATGGTTGTTAGTGTAGATCTATTGCTCGATTAAAGAGACAACAGAATGCGTTTGGAAAGAGAAAGGAAATGAGGAGTGTGATAAGGTTTGGCTACTAAAGCAAAACTACTTGTGGAACCTGATGGTCTTTTCAATTTTCCTGAAATGTGTTTGGTCGTTTACAGGAATAATCATTTGAGTAAGAGGGTGTGCAGTTAACTGTTAGCACAAACAGGAGAGGATAGAAACCAGGAAAGAACAAGTTAGGAACCATACAACGTAGGCCAGTTAGAACATTACTAATATTCTTCTATTGGATGGTAACATGTTCTACTTCCTGTTGAATTTGGATTCAACCATAAGATACAGGAACAGAATGAGTGCATTCGGCCCATTGAGACTGCTCCACCATTCATAGAGTATAGAACACACTACAGCACAGGAACAAGTCCTTCTGCCAGCCATGTCTGTGTCGCCATCTTTAAGTGTCAGTTGCACACCAGGAAAGCACTGTCAGATCAGATCTGCCCTACGTGGTTCCTGGCATCTGCCGCAGACATGGCAGTCAAGAGGAAATCTGTGCCCTGCTTTCCCGCAGACGCCTGGATTTCCTGGCAATCTGATTGGTGCAGGGGAGGTTTGTTCTCTTTCTGTAGGACCACCAAAGGAGGCCAAGGCTTCATACCTCAGCAGGCTGGTCCCAGCTACTCAGGTCAGTGCTGTCCTAATCATTCGAAGGAAAGCCCAGGCTATAGGTCAACGATCTTCTCCACATCACCAGGGCAAATGCCACCATCTTCTCTCTGATACCTCATGCTCACTCTATCTCTGCTACTGCTTCCACCAAGGCTCATGTTCCAGCATTCTGCATGCAGCAACATCTCTCACTCAGTCTCAACCACTTCCTCCCATATTACTCATTCTGCATAGCCTCCTCTCTCGCTCAGAGTACCTCACCACTTTAACCCCACTTCCACCAACAGCAACAGCCAGACCAGCCATATTCATCTCCCTTAATTCCTGCCTCTCTCATTACAGGAGAAGACAACCATAACAGGGTGGAACAACCCAAGATGAATGACCCCAGGCTGGCTTATATTCTTTTCTTACAAGGAGATGGTACTGACCTTGATCTCCCTGAATGACTGTATGGCTGGATTTGTATTGGAGGTTACCTTTGACTTCCTGTGCTGAGATCCCCTGAATGAAGTCCTTGTCCTTGACAGGATGACCGCTGCTTGGTTGCGTCAGCTAGAACAGTGTAAAATACTTTACACTTTTCTTTTCTTTTGTGTGTGATGAACTTTGATGTTCTTTCCTGAAGCACATTGGCAGTCATTTGTGACTTTTTTTTTCATCAACATGTGAGAGTTGTTGTTTGGACCAGCATTTATTGCCCATCCCTAGTTGCCCTTGGAGGGGAGGGAGTGAACTGCCTTCTTGAACCATGTGTTATACCCTTCCCTAATTTCCCAGTGGTAGTTCAGAGTCAACCACTTTCCTGTTGGTCTGGAATCACATGGAGGCCAGATCAAGTAAAGATGGCAGATTCCTTCCCGAAAGGACATTAGTGACCCAGTTGTGTTTTTCCCCACAGTTGATAATGATTTCATGGTCATTGTTGGACTCTTAATTCCAGATTTGTATTGAATTAAAATTTGACCTTCTACTAGAGTAGGATTCCAACTTGAGTCCCCAGAACATTACCTGGGTCTCTGGATTAATTGTCTTGCAATAGTACCCACAGATGATGTCAAGGAAATTACTTAGTCTGAGACTTCGAGTCTTGTTTGAACAAGCTTTATTTTTCATGAATTCATGGAGAGGCCACCACAGCCTTCACCGTCTCATAGCACAGTCCCGCATTGAACAATTAGCTTGCATTTATACAATGATACAAACATTGTATCATTGTTTTACTTAGATTATACTCTGCACTCAAGTAATGTTGAATATGGTAATTCAAGATAAAAAAAGGCACAGCGTAGTTACTCCCTTTGTTCCCGATGTTGCTCAAGGACAGAGAGACTAACGAGCTTAAGAAACACTCTCTATATTTCATCAAACTAAAATTACACAATCTCAGTCTTTATCTCCAGCAGTAGTTTTCCACTACAACTGTGATCCTAAGAGCCAGGTCACCTTTTACATTGGTCAAGTATCCCATCATGCAGCTGTATGTCAAGTTCTTACTACTTCGAGATATGATCAGTGACTGCTTATCACAGTATTCATTTGCAAAATAAAACTTATGAGTTATCAAGCTAGATTTTATTCTGGGATCTGACTTGATCCTGTGTAATCACCAGCTAGTTTCATTACAGTTTTTGTGTAATGTGCCACAGAATGGAACAAAATTAACTCCCTGCCACCAAAATACATAATAAACTTGCAACATGATATTCTTGGGCTTTCCTTACCAGTACCTCGACCTCTGACATAAGTTAATGAGAGGAGGTTATGCCTGTTTTGGTAGCCCTCTGAGAATTTGAGTTGATTGAGCTGTAGCAGATAGTAGGCAGGTTCCACTAAGGTTATTGTGTAGCCATCTAGAACATGGCTATCATGATATGGAACAGAATGATTTAATTCATCTTAAATATTTCTGCTTGGGCCAACAGTATAGACTGACTTCCCGAACTCAGGAGCAGGTCTGCTGGCTACAATCAGTTTCCGTGTCTGCCTCTGCTGGACAATCACTGAATTTATTCAGAATTTTGAAATTTAAGTCACAAAGTAACTAATGTACAGGAGACCATTTGGTCAATTGAGTCTTTCTACGGACCTGTTCACTTGGTCCCATTCCCCCTTCTTATCTTCACAACCCTGTGTGTTTACTTACTCAAATGCCTAACAATTTCCTTTTGAAATAATTCACCATTTTCAAATCTACTGCTTCCATAGGCTTCCAGTGAGTTTCAGAACATCACTGACTGAGAAAGAGCTTCTCTTCACATGCTTCCTGCTTCTATTGCTCTTAATTTTAAATCGCTTTTTTTATCCTAATCTTCTACCAATTTTTCGCTCAAATCTCCTTTGCCTCAAGGTCAGAAACCCCATCTATCTAAAGCCCCTTGTCCCAGGGAAAATTCTGGCAAATCCACTCTTCATTCTTATAAAGACCCTCACATCTCTCTGAAAATGTGGTTACCAATACCAGCCGCAGCAATCTAGATATGACCAAACTATAGCTTTATACAAGGCACAGCGTCAAATAGAAACACTGTAGATGCTGGAAATCTGATTAACAAAAATAGGAGGGCAGGTTCAGGCAAAATCAGCAAAGAGAGTAAAATAAAGTTAACACTTCAGAGCAGTTCAATTTTTTTATTTTGGCACAGCAAATCTGCTTCAGCATTCGTAGTGCTAAAGTGTGGAAGCAGCCCATTTTGCCCAAAAACTCTGCATCAGCCATCTGAAGACCATCCTACCTAGCCGTAACCTCTACCCTATCCCCGTGACCTTGCATTTCCCCAGGCTCATCAACCTGTCCTCCATTTCGTTGGACACTATGGACAATTTAGCTTAGCCAATTTACCCAATCTGCACAGTCATAGAGATGTACTATACGAAAACAAACCCTTTGGTCCAATTCGCCCATGCTGACCAGATATCCTAAATTAATCTAGTCCCATTTGCCTGCACTTAGCCCATATCAGTCTAAACCTTTCTATTCATATACCCATCCAAATGTCTTTTAAATGTTGTAATTGTACCAGCCTCCACCACTTCCTCTGGCAGCTCATTCCATACACACACCACCCTGTATGTGAAAACATTGTCCCTTAGGTCCCTTTTAAGTCTTTCGCCTCTCACTTTAAACCTTTGCCCTCTAGTACTGGACTCCCCCACCCCAGGGAAAAGACTTTATCTATTTACCCCTATCTGATGTGAGGAAACTGGAGCAGCCGATCGAAGCCCACTCAGAGACAGGGAGAATGTGCAAACTCCACACTGTTGTCCAATTCTGGAATCAAACCCTGGATCCCAGTGCTAACCATTGAGCTATTGAGTCGCTCATGCACAATGTCTCTATTTGTGAATCCCAAGATGACCTAGTATTTTCCACATCCTTGATATGTCCTACCGTATTTAATAATCTAAATGTGTGCATCCCTGAGATCCTATGTCTTGGCACACTTTTTAAAAGCATGTCATTTGGTAATATTGCTTCTCCCTATCCAATCTGCCACACTGCACCATCTCACCTTTCCCAATACTATTCCTTGCTTTTTGTGTACCTTTTTTTGCAGCTGTAACATTGTATTCTTTACTCTGTGTATCACCCTGTGATCTTTGTATGGTATGATCTGCCTGTACTGCAGACAAAAGAAGACTTTTCACTTTTGACGTAAACAAAGATGCGGGGATGTTGAAGATCTGAAACTAAAACAGAAATTGTTGGGGAAAGTTGACACATCTGTGGAGAGAAAGCAGAGCTTCAAGCCTAGATACTCTTTAACAGACCTGATTGTAGGAGAAATAGGAGATATTTAAACCTTCATGCTTTTTGCCAGCTATGATCAATTCTGAAGAAAGCTCACTGAACTCAAATTATTAACTCTGCTTTCTCTCCAGAGATGCTGCCAGACCTGCTGAGCTTTTCCAATGGTTTCTGCTTTCGTTTTGGATTTACAGCAACCAATATGAAACAGTAGCAGCTGGAAGAAAGGAAATCATGGGAGTTTATGACCTATTTATTCCATTAAACCTTGGTCTCTTGAGTACAACTTATTTGAAGTGTTCGTTCATGTTGAATTCTTGTCCTCTCTTCTGTAATGTGCGTTGTTGATTAGGGCCAAAGGCACAATGGCGATGATATCAAAGCAAGATAAAGGTCAAATGCTTTTCATAGCACAGTGTTCTTCTTTTGTAAGAAAGTTAAAATGTGACGATGACTTTTTCTGGAGAACTCGGCTCATTTGGAAAGATATGTAGGATTAAAAAAAGACACAGTGCCTGGCATTCCAAGGAAAGAGGTTTCTAATTGAAAATGTTTATGTTTGGCCTGTGTTTATTCTGGAACTCAAAGTATTAAACAAATCCTAATTTTCAGTAACAAATAGAATGCACACAAAGATAGGTTTTTTGGCTGGAATTACTTGGAAAATCTACGCTTACAAAACTCTGAACACCACTGCTACTAATTCACTGCCAGCTGCACAGACATCTCCCTATTTATTACTTGCTTGCAATCAAAAGCTGAGCAAAGATATTCATCTTCCAAAACCACTGGGGAACTTAATATATTTTTGACTACAGTCTGTACATTTTACCTAATTAATTCTCATTTGCTAAATGCTTGTAATTTCAGTACCAAGGCACAAACTAATTGAGTTTGCATATTTAACGACTATCTGACAATTGCATCCACGTGTGGTGCTGCTTGTAAATGGCGATGATAGAAGCTGGGGTTACGATAGTGGTACTGCAATAAGCAAGGCTGAAGCTTATGGAGAGGTTCCTCCCAGCGCTGGGCAAAAGGATTCCTTGTGCTACAGCATTCAGTTGTGGTTTATGTAAAGTTTGCATCTCCTCTTCTGTTAATAAAATGCCCTTTAAAACTGCAACATTGGACAGTGTACTAAATGCTGCAGGTGTTTAAAAGGGAAAAGAAAATTGTGGTGGAAAATTTCACAGGCCGTGTGGAAATAGCTGGGGGTAGAGTGGGAATAATTTCAGAGAGCTAGTGTTCATGGAATGGGCCACAAAGCCTCTTGGTGCTGAAAGTGTGTGTGTGAGAGACACAATGTGTGTGAGAGAATGTGTGTGTGTGAGAGAGAACATGTGTGAAAGAATGTGTGTGTAAGAGAGAATGTGCGTGTGTGTGTGAGAGAATGTGTGTATGTGAGAGAAAATGTGTGTGTGTGAGAGAGAATACGTGTGAGAGAATGTGTGTGTGTGTGAGAGAGAAGTGTGTGTGAGTGAGAATGTGTGTGTGTGAGAGAGAACGTGTGTGATAGAATGTGTGTGTGGGAGAGAGAATGCGTGTGAGAGAATGTGTGTGTGAGTGAGAAAGTGTGTGCGTGAGAGAGAATGTGTCTGAGAGAATGTGTGTGTGAGAGAGAATGCGTGTGAGAGAATGTGTGTGAGAGAGAATGTGTGCGTGAGTGAGAATGTGTGTGAGAGAGAGAATGTGTGTGTGAATGAGAATGTGTGTGAAAGAATGTGTGTGTGTGAGAGAGAATGTGTGTGAGAGAATGTGTGTGTGAGAGAGAGAGAATGCATGTGAGAGAATGTGTGTGTGTGAGGGAGAAGTGTGTGAGTGAGAATGTGTGTGTGAGAGAGAGAATGTGTGTGTGAGAGAATGTGTGTGTGTGAGAGAGAGAATGTGTGTGACAGAGAGGGAGAGCATGTATGTGTGTGTATGTGTGTGTGTGCGTGAGTGTGTTTGAGAGAGAGACTGTGTGTGTGCTTGTCTGTGTGTGTGAGAGACAATGTGTGTGAGAAAGAATATGTGCATGAGAGAATGTGTTTGTGTGCATTTGTGTGTGTGTGTGTGTGTGTGTGTGTGTATGAGTGGATGTATGTGTGTATGTGTCTGTATGAGTGGGTATGAGTGTGAGGGTCAGTTTGTGTGAGAGAGATAGCAACAGACTGTACTTAAAAGCAGCTTCAGCAAGGAAGGATGAGTCTTCTTCAGAGATTCATACCGGGGACTTGAAACATCAACTCTGTTTCTCCAGCATTCTCAGTATTTCCATCATCTGCGGTATATTACTTACATTTGTAACCAACTCTTCTGTCCTGTCCAGAACAGTGGTAATTGCAGCCCACTCTCACTATCCCACAGCAGAAAGAGAAGCCATGATCTCTGAGCATCAGCACATGTCTCTGAATTACTAATACAGTGACAATGCCATGATGTCACTGACTTACATAAGAACATAAGACCCAGGAGTAGGCCATCTGGCCCATCGAGCCTGCTCCACCATTCAATAACATCATGGCTGATCTTTTTATGGACTCAGCTTTCCTGCCCACTCACCATAACCCTTAACTCCTTAACTGTTCAAAAATCTATCTTTGCCTTAAAAGCATTCAACAAGGCAGCTTCAACTGCTTCACAGGGCGGGGAATTCCACAGATTCACAACCCTCTGGGTGATGAAGTTCGTCCTCAGTCTATCCGAAAACTGCTCCCATATAATTTGAGGCTATGTCGCCTAGTGTTAGTTTCACCCACTAGTGGAAACAACCTCCCTGCTTCTATCTTATCTATTCTCATCAGAATTTGATATGTTTCTATAAGAGCCGCTCTCATTCTTCTCAATTCCAATGAGTATAGTACCAGTGTATTCAATCTCTCCTCTTAAGCCAACCCCCTCAACTCTGGAAGCAACCTAGTGAACCTCCTCTGCACCCCCTCCATTGCCAGTACATCCTTTCTCAAGGAAGGAGATCAAAACTGTACACCGTACTCCAGGTGCAGACTCACCAGCACCCTATACAGCTGCAACATAACTTCCCTATTTTTAAACTCTACCGCTCCAGCAATGATCGATTTGTTTTCTTAACTACCTGCTACATTTGCAAACCAACATTTTGTGATTCATGCATAAGGACTTCTCTGATGGAGCTGGAAGTCAGAGCTAATTAGATATGTCCTCCTGGAGGTAGCTCGTGGTTGGGTCAGGCACAGGGGTAGGAGGTCACATTAGAATTAATACCCTGTTTAAATTATTCAGTTGCCTTTAGAACAACTCCCCTTATCTGAAATCATTGTGGTCTCCTAAGTGGGACGTTCTTAGCAAAGGAGCACTATTTTCTAAATTTTCTATGAGCCTTCCTCTCCAAAGTTTTCAAACTCTTAATTAATCATAATTTATCTGTACCACTTCTCAATTATTCAATCCTTTTTCAAGGATGATGGGGTTAAGGGCAGGAAGGTGGATGTGTATAGTGTTAGATTAACCATGATCTTATTGAACAGCTGAGTAAGGGGTTCCATGCAATCGCAACTCTCTCCATAAAGAACCTACCTCTGACGTCTCCTTTATACCTTCCTCCTAATATCTTCAAACTATGACTTCTCGTACCAGTCAATCCTGCCCTGAGGAAAAGTCTCTGGCTATTGACTCTATCTATTCCTCTCATTATTATTAGGTCTTCTCTCTTCCTCCTTCTCTCCAGAGAGAAAAATCCGAGCTTATTCAACCTTTCTTCATAAAGCAAGCCCTCCAGTCCAGGCAGTATCCTGGTAAATCTTCTTTGCACCCTCTCCAAAGCCTCTATATCTTTCCTATAGTAGGGCAACCAGAACTGGACACAATATTCCAAGTGTGGTCTCACCAGGGACTTATAGAGCTGCAGCAAAACCTGGCGGCTTTTAAACTCGATCCCCCTGTTAATGAAAGCCAAAACACCATATGCTTTCTTAACAACCCTATCCACTTGGGTGGCAACTTTGAGGGATCTATGTACTTGCACACCCAGATCCCTCTGTTCCTCCACACTGCCAAGAATCCTGACTTTAATCCTATATTCAGCATTCCAGTTCGACCTTCCAAAATGCATTGCCACCCCCAACCCCTAACTATTTCAGTGCCCACTGCTCCTGGTGGAGTTGCTAGCAAGACTGCCCTATTGCTTCTGCTTAGCTCCCTGGTCCTCACCATTGCAAGGTGCTCCCAAAGTTGCCTTTAGGAAGGCCTAGATCATTTCAATAGACATCACCACTGGTGTGAGGACTCGCACTGGTTCCAGGACTAATTTTAACTGATGAAAACAGTCAATCCAGTAAAAGCAGAATCATGTGGAATGTTTTTTTTCTTATTCTGAGGAGTTTCTGTTTTCTTTTCCATTTCTGCTATCTTTTCCCCAGTATGCAGTTGATTGTCAGAACGCTTGCCTCCACAGTTTCTGGGGGTGTTTGTGCATCATGGCTTCCTGCTCACACATCTGTGAGTCAATTCATAACTGTTAAGCCTTTCCAGCAACCTCCGTTGTCTTGGAACTATTGTCGTCTTCTCGGTGAGATCTTCTCACCAAAGGGACATTATTTTCCAACTTTCCATTAGTCATAACTCTGTAATGTTTTAAAATTCTTGACTAATCTTCATTGCTTTACACCATCTCACAAATGTTATTTATTTTATCAAAACATTCCAAAACTATTTGATTCTTACCTTGCTTAAATTTCCAGAATTTTGTTTGTGAGTTAATGACAGCAACTCATATACTCTGAGCCTTCACAGCATCATAAAGACAATATTGCAGCATTGAAAGTGTCTTATACAGTTCTGATACTTTTCCCAACAGTGTACTTTCAAATCAGACTGTCCAGCTTTCCTACAGCCATTGTATCTTTGCAGCAATTTTGTCAAATGACACAAAATGTATTGCTACATTTTTTGACTGTATTTTGGCAGACGGACAACTTTCAGTGCCAAACATAATTTGCCTTCTCCTCACAAGAATTTTCTTCATACACTCCTGGACATGAATCTCTCTGGCTGGGACAATAATTATTACCCATGCCCAGTTGCCATCAAGAAGCTGCCTTCTTGAACCACTGCTAGTCCATGTGATGTAGATAGACCCACAATGCTGTTAGGGATTAAATTCCAGGATCTTGACCCAATGACACTGAAAGAACAGCGATATATTGACTTGAGGAGAACCTTCAGTTTGTGGTGTTCTCATATATTTGCTGACCTTGTTCTTTTGGGTGGTGGCGACGTAAGTTTGGAAGGTGCTGTCTAACGAGCCTTGATGAATTTCTGCAGTGCATCTTTCTGGATGCCTCCTCATACATCTTCAAGAATATCACAGGACAAATGACTGGGGAAAGTTGGAAGCAATTGCTTTAATTTCCTTTGGTGTATTGGAAAGGAAGTCAGTGTAGTATGCTTGAGATTTGTTTGACTTTTGATTAATGGTTCCAAAAGCTATCCATGAATGTGTTTTGTCACCTCATGTCTGAGTATAGTGCAGAATAGCTGTCAAGTGATTGATAAACAAGATTAGCTATAACTCCATTGTTACTGTGTCATGTGAGTGAATAACATGAATAAACGCGTAACCTTTGAACTTTTTAAATCAAATGTTTTATATGGTATGGAATTGAATAAATATTTGGAAAGGCATATATATTTAAGTTTCAGTATTCTACTTTTAGGAACAGTTAAGGAACTGGACTTAGAAAGGACAGTCAATCTGAAAAGTTAACATGATGTGCTAAGTCACAGAATCATGGAATTGTTATAGTGTGGAAGGAGGCCATTCAGCCCAGTGTGCCTGCCCTAGTTTTATGACCTGGTGCCAATCTCCTGCCTCTTCCCATAACCCTGATCACCATTTACCGTCCAATGCCCACTTGAATGCCCCAGTTAAACTTGATTCCAGGTGCTCCATTCCAAACCTGAACTATTCAGTGCATGAGAAACTTTATTTATTTTGCACATCACTTTAAATCTCTTGTTTTTTTTATGACTGAGAGCAGCATCTCTCTATCAACTCTATCCAGCCCGCACATGATTTCAGAAACCACAATCAAATTACCTCTCAGCCCTCTTCTCTCCAAGGGGTCAATTTTTTGATTATTCATTTATGGGATATGTGTATCACCATCTAGGCTGACATTTATAGTCCATCCCTAATTGATCAGAGGGCAGCTAAAAGTCAGGCACATTGCTGTGGGTCTGGGGTCATATGTAGGCCAGACCAGGTAAGGATGGCAGCTTCCCTTCCTCAAAGGTCTTTTGTGAGCCAGATGGGCTTTCCCAAACAATTAGCAATAGTGGTCATCAGACTCTTAATTCCAGACTTTTCTTTTGAATTCAAGTATCACCATTTGCTATGGCAGGTTTCGGACCTGGGCCCCCCACAACGTTAATTGGGTCTCTGGCTTAATAGTCAAACATTGTAGTGCTGGAAAAGCTCAGCAAGTCAGGTAGCATCTGAGAAGCAGGAGAGTCGACGTTTCGAGCATAAGCTCTTCATCAGGAATGTCTATTCTCCTGTTCCTCAGATGCTGCCTGACCGGCTGTGTTTTTGCAGCACCACAATGTTTGACTCTGATCTGCAGCATCTGCAGTTCTCACTTTCTCTTTGGATTAATAGTCTATTGATAATACTACGAGGCTATTCCTTCTCTGAGCTGTCAAATTCTTTGATGCCTTTCCTTATTATCTCACCTCAACCTCAATTTCTTCTTTGTCCACGGTACTCTCACCTTGACGATCAGTGCCCTTCTCTAACATTTCCCAGCGAGTCAGGTAAGCCAATGTGAGGAGAACTCACCAGCTCCTGATAAGGAGAGCAAAGTGCCTTTCAGCACAGAAGGAGCTAGCTTTCACATTTAGGTGAACACGCTTAACCTTTTTTTTAAAAATAAATCCCATCTTTGTGCTTCTCAGTAGCCAGCCTGGCAGATGTTGTCTCCTCTGGTGCTGTGACAGCCTTAGGGCACTTGCTGATTTATTCAGGTACATCCATCTATCCTGCCAACCTCCTGTGGTGATCCGGGTGCCTCCGGGCTCTACTCTGTCTCTTCCATCGATTCGCTCTGGCTTTCCACTCAATCTGACAGAGTCAAATAACCTTTTTTCGTTTCTCTTGGGCACAAGTCTTTTAAATCAATAGGAAAGTTCATAAAGAACATGCGTGTGCATCTTTCAAAGTAAAAAAATACTGCCCTTGCAAAATGGATGGGAACGACATTGGGGAGAACTCCTACAGGTCATCAAGGGCTAAAGTAACAGAAGTTATAGAGATGAACAGCTTGGAAACAGACCCTTTGGTCCAACTCATCCATGCTGACCTCCAAACATTGCTCCTACCATACCAAAAATGAATATGTATGGGCGGTTTATGGGTGAATTTATTATTAAGCATTTTTCATATAAGGATTCTATGCTAATTTAGCAAGCTATTTTGCAGAGCAAGGAAAATATAATTGTGAAACAGATTAGCATAGTCTTTTATGACTAGAAGGGGAAATAGCGCTCTAACAAGGTCTTCAGAGAGTGAGAGTAAAGCTGTGTTACAATCAGACATCACAATCAAATTATATAGCTGTAAGAATTTTGTTTAAATACGTGTTTCAAGTTTGCATTCACTCTAGATCCCTCAGTGATAACTCGAATAAACACAAATGCTGGAAATCTGAAACAAACACAGAGAAAGCTGGAGGAACTCAGCAGGTTTGGCAGCATTTGTGGAAAGAGAAACAGAGTTAATGTTTTGACTCCAGTATGACTTTTCTTCAGAAGAATCCCCATAGTCTCCATTTCTAAAAAAGAGTCCCAGGTTTTGACAAAATGAATGGATTGATTCCATCTATGTCTGGCTTATTAGTCGAGGGGTGGGATTCCACCTTTGGATTCCAGTAATAAAGCAGGAAACTGACTGGAAAGGAACATCATTTATTGTCAAACACCAAAATAAAGCCAATATTAGGGGCGTACAAAGACTGAACCTAGCCCAGTTCTGCAGACCTATCCCTGGGGCTGCTTTTTCTTACGTTTTCGAGATGTGGAAGTGCTACCAAAAACAACTGAGGGACTTTCCCACCAACAAATCATTCTGATTTAAAGCTAACCATCACCAGTAAAACACCCATATAGCCCAATTAGGTATCTACATACAAAGCTCATTACTGGTGAAACAAACAAGCAAAGGTGAGGGAGGGTCGGAAGAGACAGAAGGGACCTGCGTCCACCTTATGGTTTTCTAAAAAACAATTTTCTAATCAACCTGCTCAGAGATGTTATTACCCACTTCTACAGCAGATGGAGGTTAAATCCAGGACGGTCAGTCGCGGAGTAGGGACACCAACACTGTTCCACAAGACGGCCCTCTGGGTCTGCTTTATATTTTTATTTCATCTATTTTTCTAATCAACCTGTTCAGAGATGTTATTACATACCTCTGGAGTAGGTGTGCCTTGAACCAGGCCTCTTGGTCCAGGGGAATGGATATTACCGCAAGAAAATGTGTAGGTCTGCTTTCTTTAATTTGATCAATGATTCCAGATGAACCTTGTAGGGGTTATTACAGTCATCTCATGAATGAATATGCAAGAAATCCTGGGTTTAAATTCTCATTGATTCTTGGTGTGTTGTCCAAGTTTCTGGATGGTTTTTTGAAGACTGAGAAATGACCATATCAAAACATATAATATCCTTATCGGATTTGGTTGGATGGATGCAAGACGGTTGTTCCCCTGTTGGAGTATCTAGGACCAGAGGGTATGATCTTAGTGTAAGGGGCAGAAATGAGGAGGAATTTTTTCTTGCAGAGAATAGTGAATCTGTGGAATTCTTTACCACAGGACTCTGAGGCTAGGTCATTAAGTATATTCAAGGCTGAGAGAGACAGATTTTTCAACAGTTATGGAATCAAAGAGTGGAGTCAAGGTTTATCAGATCAGCCATGCTCTTATTGAATGGCAGAGCTGATTTGATGGGCTGAATGGCCTATATCTGCTATTATGTCTTATGGTTGAACTGTTGACACTTAACACTGCTCTGCTTTAAAACTAAGCTTCTAACTTAACCCATCATCGATGTTTTTTGGTGAGTAATCTTGGCATTTTTAAATTGAAACTCTTATCCTTGGTATCAACGCCCCCCCCCCCCCGACACACCCCCATAGCTTCATTCTTCTTAACTCTCATGTTCCCTCCAGGATATGCAAGCACCTGGAATATCTACAAGCCTCCAGTTAAGGCCTTTTGTGTAACCTTAGTGCCATAGAGATGTACAGCACGGAAACAGATTAGATTAGATTAGATTAGATTAGATTAGATTAGATTACTTACAGTGTGGAAACAGGCCCTTCGGCCCAACAAGTCCACACCACCCCGCCGAAGCGTAACCCACCCATACCCCTACATCTACATCTACCCCTTACCTAACACTATGGGCAATTTAGCATAGCCAATTCACCTGGCCTGCACATCTTTGGACTGTGGGAGGAAACCGGAGCACCCGGAGGAAACCCACGCAGACACGGGGAGAACGTGCAAACTCCACACAGTCAGTCGCCTGAGGCGGGAATTGAACCCGGGTCTCAGGCGCTGTGAGGCAGCAGTGCTAACCACTGTGCCACCGTGCCGCCCACAAAGATCCTTCGGTCCAACTCGTCCATGCTGACCAGATGTCCTAACCTAATCTAGTCCCATTTGCCAGCACTTGGCCCATATCCCTCTAAACTCTTTCTGTTCATTTACCCATCCAGATGCCTTTTAAATGTACCAGCCTCCACCACTTCCTCTGGCAGCTCATTCCATACACGCAGCACACTTTGCATGACAAAGTTGCTCCATAGGTCCCTTTTATATCTTTCCCCGCTCACCCTAAACCTATGTCCTCTAGTTCAGGACTCCCCCACCCCAGGGAACAAATTTGTTTATTTATCCTATCCATTCCCCTCATAATTTTATAAACCTTAATTTTATTCCTTCTCATTGTCAGTCATAGCTTCTGTTGCTCAGGTTCCAAGCTATGCAAAGCCTTCCAAAGACCTGTCACCTCCTTAAGGCATATCTTTGACTAAGCTTGCTATCTTAATATCACCCTGGTGTCAAACATCATTTGACAACAATATTGTGAAGTGCTTTGGGACATATTTCAATGTAAAAGTTGCTGTACAAATGCAAGTTTTCATTGATGATAGGGATGTAATTGTTGAATTTATTGACACATGTCAATGTATAGAAGATATAATGTAAAATGAGTGAAACCAAATTTGTGAACAATGAGGATGTGTTTCATTTTTTAAAAGTCTATGGCTTTTATTTAATATGTATTGATTCCTACTCTAAGACTCTCCAGGCAAATGTAGATAGGTTCATTTATTTTTAAAAAATTCAGATCTCCCAAATGATTCATGGACAATCAAGTTGCAAGCTCATCTTTGTAAGACACAAAATGAAAAGCAGTTACAATGTGCAAAACATGCAATTCCAAATTTACAAATTTCTGTCTGAAGGAGGATATTTATCTTTGCCTACATGAGATTAGAAACAAAGGGTTGTGACCCTCCCTCTCTCTCAATGTCTTTCATTATACAATTTTATTCCTACTGGATTTTTTTCACTGAGTTATCTAGCTGAGAAATCCCCAAAGCACTTAATGGAAAGGTATCTAATTATTCAATTATTCGTTGTGATCACATAGTTATTCATCTTTGTCCTATGCTCAGGGTTGTGAAGACTGCAAAGTAAGGCCATATCAGTCTGCTGACTTGGTTAAACACCAAATCGTCATCAAAAAGTTCACAAAGTCTGAAGCTTCATGATGCTGCCAAGTATAACTCACTTCCAATCCAGAAATATTTGCAGATCTTTTCAAATTGTATATAAAAAAAGCTGAAGGGCTCAGTCTTCTTTCCTCATTAGTTTTCAATGTAATCGGTCATTTGTTTCAGTGAACATCAGAATGGAAGATCTCGCAATTATATACTGGAGCTATGGTTTGAGGCTTAAAATTGAAATCCATCCTCACGTAACACGACCAGAGTGAAAGTAATAAAAGCATAGGCACCCTACCGTGCAGGAAGAGACAATTTGCCCGTCAGGTCTGCTCCAACCAACCCACACAGACTCAGACCACTACCCTATCCCCAAACCTCTATATTTACCATGACCAATCCACCTAACCTTCATATCCTTGACAATTTACCATGGTTAATCCACCTATCCTTCATATTTCTGGACCATTTACCATGGCCAATCCACCTAACCTTCATATTCCTGGACAATTTACCATAACTAATCCACCTAACCTTCATATTCCTGGACAATTTACCATGGTTAATCCACCTAACCTCCATTTTCCTGGACAATTTACCATGGCCAATCGACCTAACCTTCATATTCCTGGACAATTTCCAATGGCTAATCCACCTAACCTCCATTTTCCTGGACAATTTACCATGGCCAATCGACCTAACCTTCATATTCCTGGACAATTTACCATGGCTAATCCACCTAACCTCCATTTTCCTGGACAATTTACCATGGCCAATCGACCTAACCTTCATATTCCTGGACAATTTACCATTGGTTAATCCACCTAACCTTCATATTCCTGGACAATTTACTATTGTTAATCCACCTAACCTTCATATTCCTGGACAATTTACCATGGTTAATCCACCTAACCTTCATATTCCTGGACAATTTACTATTGTTAATCCACCTAATCTTCATATTCCTGGACAATTTACCATGGTTAATCCACCTAACCTTCATATTCCTGGACAAATTACCATTGGTTAATCCACCTAACCTTCATATTCCTGGACAATTTACTATTGTTAATCCACCTAACCTTCATATTCCTACACAATTTACCATGGCCAATCCACCTAACCTTCATATTCCTGGACAATTTACCATAACTAATCCACCTAACCTTCATATTCCTGGACAATTTACCATGGTTAATCTACCTAACCTTCATATTCCTGGACAATTTACCATTGGTTAATCCACCTAACCTTCATATTCCTGGACAATTTACTATTGTTAATCCACCTAACCTTCATATTCCTACACAATTTACCATGGCCAATCCACCTAACCTTCATATTCCTGGACAATTTACCATGGTTAATCTACCTAACCTTCATATTCCTGGACAGTTTACCATAGCTAATCCACCTAACCTTCATATTCCTGGACAATTTCCCATGGCTAATCTTCCTAACCTTCATCTTCCTGGACAATTTACCATAACTAATCCACCTAACCTTCATATTTCTGGATAGCTTACCATGGCTAATCCACCTAACCTTCATATTCCTGGACAATTTACTATTGTTAATCCACCTAACCTTCATATTCCTGGACAATTTACTATTGTTAATCCACCTAACCTTCATATTCCTGGACAATTTACCATGGTTAATCCACCTAACCTTCTTATTCCTGGACAATTTACCATGGCCAATCCACTTAACCTTCATATTCCTAGACAATTTACCATGGTTAATCCACCTAACCTTCTTATTCCTGGACAATTTACCATGGCCAATCCACTTAACCTTCATATTCCTAGACAATTTACCATGGCCAATCCACCTAACCTTCATATTCCTGGACAATTTACCATGGTTAATCCACCTTTCCTGCACATCTTTGGATTGTGGGAGAAAACCGGAGTACCTGACAAAATCTCACAGTGACATTGGGAAAATGTGCAAGCTCCACACAGTCATCCAAGACTGGAGTTGAACCTGAATGTCTGGCAGTGTGATGCACCAATACTAACCACTGAGCCACCCAAATTCTCAACAGCAAAGCCTTACTGTTTAAAATAACTTGTGTGAACTTGAGTCATTTTTACAGATGATGTAGAGTCATAGAGTCTTAGAGGTGTACAGCATGGAAACAGACCCTTCAGTCCAACCCTTCCATGCTGACCAGATATTCCACTCGAATCTAGTCCCACCTGCCAACACCCAACCTATATCCCTCCAAACCCTTCCTATTCATATACCCATCCAATTGCCTTCTAAATGTTGCAATTGTACCAGCCTCCACTACTTCCTCTAACAGCCTATTCCATACACATACCACCCTCTGCGTGGAAAAGTTGCCCCTGAGGTCTGTTTTATATCTTTCCCCTCTCACTCTAAACCTATGCCCTCTAGTTCTTGACTCCCCGAACCCAGGGAAAAGACTTTGTCTATTTATCCTATCCATGCACCTCATAATTTTGTAAATCTCTGTAAGATCACCCCTCAGCCTCCGATGCTCCAGGGAAAACAGCCCTAGCCTCGTCAACCTCTCCCTGTAGCTCAAATCCTCCAACCCTGGTAACATGCTTGTAAATGTTTTCTGAACCCTTTCAAGTTTTACAATATCTTTCTGATAGAAACGACACCAGAATTGCATGCAATAATGCAACAGTGGCCTAACCAATGTCCTGTACAGCCACAACATGTCCTACCAACTCCTCTACTCAATACTCTGACCAATAAAGGAAAGCATACCAAACACCTTCTTCACTATCCTATCTACCTGCAACTCCACTTTCAAGGAGCTATGAACGTGCACTCCAAGGTCTCTTTGTTCAGCAACACTCCCTAGGACCTTACCACTAAGTGTATAAGTCCCGCTCTGATTTGCTTTCCCAAAATGCAGCACCTCACATTTATCTGAATTAAACTCCATCTGCCACTTCTCAGCCCATTAGCCCATCTGATCAGTATCCTGTTGTAATCTGAGGTAACCTTCTTCGCTGTCCGCTATACCTCTAATTTTGGTGTCATCTGCAAACTTACTAACTGTACCTCTTACGTTCACATTCAAATCATTTATATAAATGACAAAAAGTAGAGGACACAGCACCAATTCTTGTGGCACTCCACAGGTCACAAGCCTCCAGTCTGAAAAACAACCCTCCACCACCACCCTCATATTCCTGGACAATTTACCATAACTAATCCACCTAACCTCCATTTTCCTGGACAATTTACCATGGCCAATCGACCTAACCTTCATATTCCTGGACAATTTACCATGGCTAATCCACCTAACCTCCATTTTCCTGGACAATTTACCATTGGTTAATCCACCTAACCTTCATATTCATGGACAATTTACTATTGTTAATCCACCTAACCTTCATATTCCTGGACAATTTACCAAGGGATCAAAAGGTTTGGGGACAAAGCAGGATAGGGGACTGAGTTGGATGATCTACCATGATCATATTGAATGGTGGAACAGGCTCTCAGGGCCGAATGGCCTACTTCTGCTCTTACTTTCACTGTTTCTAAGATAAACACAAATAAAGAGAGTCCACTCTTGGAAGTTGTTTTATTGAATTTAATTCACAAAGTGAACATTTTCATCAGTAATTTGTTAGTGTTGCTAATGGAGAGTGATGCAAAGGGGAATGCTAACGAAAGGTCCACTGATGCTGAACACAGACATTGAGTCATGGATAATTCTGTCAGTTTTAGTGCACTAAATGTCTACTCAGGAAATGGAGAATTTATATAAAGAATTAAGATGTACACAAATTTTGAGGAGGGGAGAACAATATAGAAAATTTTAATTTGAGACAAAAACTGCAATTACAATTTGACAGAGAAAAAAACGTTTTCTTAATGTCACTAAGAATTAGAAGTTTCAAGGCAAGCTTGTCAAAGAAAATGACTTGTATCGTAAATAAGTTTTGTAAATAGTATTAACAGTCCTCCACCTTGTGTCATAGAGTCAGGCAACGTGGATACAGACCCTTTGGCCATACTGACCAGGTTTCTTAAACTGAACTAGTCCCATTTGTCTGTTTGGACCATATCCCTCTAACCTTTTCCTATCCGCTTACCTGTCCTTTTAAATGTTGTGATTGTACTCGTTCCTAACACTTCCTCTGGCAGCTTGCTCCATATACAGACCACTCTCTGTGTGAAAAAGCTGTTCCTCAAGTCTCTTTTAAATCTATCCCCTCTCATCTTGAAATTATGTCCTTTAGTTTTGAAATCCCCTACCCTGGGGAAAACACCTTGGGCTATTCATCTTATCTATGTCTCTCATGATTTTATAAACCTCTATAAGGTCAACCCTCAGCCTCCTATGCTCCAAGGAAAAAAGTCCTATGACATCCAGCTTCTCCTTATAACTCAAACCTTCCAGTCTCAATGACATCCTTGTAAATCTTTTCCAGTTTAATAACATCCTTCCTATAGCAGGGTGAACAGAGTTGTACACAGTACTCCAAATGTGGCTGTAGGTTTTTATGTTTCTTTTATCTAGTTACAGATATTGAATGAATGAGATTTTAACTTATTTAAAACTCACCCATTTACAGAGTTAAAATTGGACCCAACGCTTCAGTGAAAGCACTAATTATAAAAATAGCTCATCAGAACGCTTAAGCTGCTCTGTTGTAACCAACAGAAGCTCAGCTCCAGGACCTTCAGCAAACCAGTCACACTGTGAGAAATTTAGTTGCACAAAATCATTTTTAAACCATTCCGTGCAAGTCTTGTTCCTGACTGTGGGAAGTCTTATTAGCCTGATGGTGTCTACAGGAAATTCAGAATTGCGTTAGAGAGAGTTGGTAATGGGGCTGAAACCAGTAAAAGTGTGGTGCTGGAAAAGCACAGCAGGTCAAGCAGCATCCGAGGAGCAGGAGAATCAACGTTTCGGGCAAAAGCCCTTCATCATGACCTGCTGTGCTTTTCCAGCACCACTCTCATCTCGATTCGGATCTCCAGCATCTGCAGTCCTCACTTTCACCCAGCGAAAGTGTGTTGAGTTACAAAAGGAGGTTTTAGTTAGAACAGCGTGGTGCAGATGTCTGCCGATGGAGCATTGTCCAAATGCTGATGGAACTGAACAGAGCGGTGTTTTAAAATGAATGCAAAGTTTCAGTAAGACTAGCGTAGAGATTCGACCTGTTGCAATAAATGCAATTGAACGCTTTCATGTCAGTGTTTATTGAACTAAGCTCAAAATTATTATCAATTCCAACTTCATTTTTATGCCATCGCATCTGTTAGAAAGCTAGTTATTCTCAGCTATCTGACTGGACATGTAATAACACATCTCTGGAGCAAGTAAGACTTGAACTCAGACCTTCTAGCTCAGAGGTATGGACACAATCACCAAGCCACAAATGCTCCTTATTAAAGCCATATCCTGTCCGGTCAGATCCTTTATTTAACAGCCTGGCTCTGTGGTGGCAGTGGTAATTTTATAAATTATATTTAGTCCCATAGGTCCATTATCCCGTCCTCATCATTGATGAGGGTACAAGTTTCAGGAAGCTGTATTCTTTAATCTGCAGTACTGCAGCCTTTAAATCTTTGCTCTGGCAACCTGAATTAATATTGGGTAAAGAAGACAGTTAATTACCTTCTGGACTGCCCTTCATTATCTCCAGCTGCACTTTCTAAGTCTATCTGTATATAACTCAACTCAAATAGTATAACTGCTGAACAGTTGAAAATGTCAAAGAATCTACATCCTCCTTCACCTCACACTGGGGCCACACAGCTTCACCTGGTTCATTAGGAGGAATATTTGAGAACTTTGTTGAAGGGTAATCATAACATGTCCACTGAAAATTTCACTGCTCCAGCCTAATAGAAACTGGCAGGTTTCTGATTTAGTAAAAGAAACAGATTTGGGAGGTGAATTGTAGCTGGCATTAAATCCACATTAGAAGGATAATAGGGGGAAAGAAATTCAAACCTCCACTGTGTGATCTGAATGTCAAAGCACACAGAAAATAACCTCTGCCATGATTCACTTGGAGAGGAATCCGTGAGGACGTATTGTTTATGCTGAGCATGACAGCATTCAGAGTTGTAATTCATATGCAGGAGGTAACGACCTGACTGCTAAGTCCACTAGGTACATGGATTAGCATCGTTTACCAAGGCATGAAACGTATTCATAGTAAATCATGAGGACAGTGCACTTTTGTAAGTGCTAACCTTTCCAGAATCGAAAGTTTTTATTTTTGAAAAATATAGTTTAGTTTTGATTACCATCTCGATGAGGTTTTCACTGTATCACTCTTTCCGGCCAAGTCAGTGAGTTTGTCAAATGCTCCTGGTCTCTGTGACCTCTACACTTTCAAGAATAGTACTTAGTGACTTCAATTATTGAGTGAATTACAATATTGTATAAAATGTAGTCACATACAAGGAGAAGTTTAGGAGTGATGCATTTTGGAAGGTCAAATGGAAGAGCAAATTATACAGTAAATGGCAGGACCCTTGTCTATATGGAGGGATGTTTATGTTCAAGTCCCTGGAAGTGGCAACGCAACTGGATAAGGTGGTAAAGAATGCATGCTTGCCTTCATTATTCATTGTAATGAGTATTAAAGTCAGCAAGTCGTGTTGCAGCTGTATAAATTTTAGCCGGGCCACATTTTGAGTATTGTGTGAAGTTCTGGTCGCCGCGTTATAGGAAGGATTTGGAGAAGGCGCAAAAGAGGTTTCCTATTAGCTATAAGGTGAGGTTGGACTGTTTTGCTAGAGCATCAGAGGCTGAAGGGCAATCTGATAGAGGTATGAAGGGCATGGATAGGGTGGATATTTGGAGTCTTTTTCCCAGGATGGAAATGTCAAATACAACGTGGCATAGATTTAAGGTGAGAGGGTGAAGGTCCAAAGGAGATGTGTGAGGCAAGTTTTTCGACAGAGGGACGGTAGATGCCTGGAGCACGCTGCCAGGGAGAGTGGTAGAATCAGATACAATAGCCACATTTAAGAGGCAAAAAAAAATGAATAGGCAGGAAATAGAGGCATATGGATCAGATGCAGGCAGATGGGGTTAGCTCAGATGGCATCATAGTTGGTACAGACAAGGATCTGCTCCAGTGCTGTACTGTTCTGTTTCTATGTTCTAAATGGATTATCTTTTGTGTTGTTATGCATTGAAGAATTGATTGTGTTATAGTACTGGAAGTGGTTGAGTAGCATCAAATGCGGAAGTTTGGTTATTTACATTAGCAGTGTACAAGCAGAAGAGATTTCATGTTCAAAGTACCCTGAGTTAAACCAATCTCCACTTTATTGTGCAGGCTGCATAGGCAATTTTATTTCATAAAATGAAGAAAGGGTTCCTGAATGCATCCTGGAATACTGTTCCTTCAGTGAAGTTTATAGCAACCAATCTTCAGCAAGATTAAGTCTTCTGCTCACTCCAGATGGTCAATGGGGAAGGTCTGTGGAACAAGTAGGTTACAGGTTGCTCATTATATCTGTGTAAGGTGGAGGGAGAGTTACCTCAATTTCAGTCGGGCAGAGGAAGATAAACATCACCGTCAGCTAACATCTACACGATAAGCCAAGGATTCATTTCTTAAAGCTCGGAATACAGGGACTGTGCTCTCTGGGTGCTGATACTCATGGTAGTTTCACTGGTGTGTGGTGAATATTAACCCATTATATCCTCTTAGACCAGATGAGACACAAGCTTCTTTGTTTCAACTTTCATGCACGCATGGGGGATGTTTATATCCAAAGGTAGCACACAACTCAAATTTTTATCACAAGAATAAGTTTTCATACCAATTTTACAGATAACAAGGTTCTAATCAATTATTGCTACAAATAATAATGTCCAAATGACACATCACATTCTTCATTCTTATTTTTACCCAATCATTTTGCATAATTCACATTCCAACTTAGTTCCAATAGAGGTTTTCCATAGCAGGATTTTCTGTAGTGAATTTCCATAGTGAGATTTTCTATACTGGCTTTCCATAGCCCAATTTTCTATAGAGGTTTTCTAAAGCGCAATTTTATGTAGCAGTTTTCCATAGCGTGATTTTCTATAACAATTTTCTATAACGCAATTTTCTGTAGCGATTTTCGATAGTGCAATTATTTATAATGGTTTTCCATAGCGTGATTTTCTATAACGGTTTTCCATCGTGCAATTTTCGACAGAGGTTTTCCATAACGTGATTTTCTATAGTGGTTCTTCATAGCATGATTTTCTAAAACAGTTTCCCTTAGCATGATTTTCTGTAGCAGATTTCCATAGCGCAATTTTTTATAGAGGTTTTTCGAAAGCTTCACTTTCTGTAATGGTTTTCCATAGTGCAATTTTCTATAGAGGTTTTTCCATAGCGCAATTTTCTGTAGCCGTTTACCATAGCAAGGTTTTCTATAGCGGTTTTCCATAGAGAAATTTTCTACAGTGGTTTTCCACAGCGTGAATTTCTTTAGCACCAGGTTACAGAGGTATACAATTGTCATGTTATTGCAGAATGACCTACTTATTACCGAAACCCTGTGCTGCTTCTTTCTCCCCCACCGCCAGTCCCTCCTGCTGCGTTTACTGTCTATTTTTCCTTTCCCATTCACTGAGATTTCCAGCGTAGGACTTTCGGGTGGATCTGTGCCAGCAGACAATTGGCATGTACGTCAATGAAGCAACCAATGGGTGCTCAGGGGTGGAAACATCACTATAAAACCAAGGCCAAACCTGGTATCTGGCAAATTCTTTAGAGGGTCTGGAGCTAATCAATAGAGGCTGATAACTTCATTTATTAAGCATTCTTGATTAGAATCCCATGTTTTCATGCCTCCACTGTCATCTATTTTACTTATTGCAGACTGTATTTAATTCCTCTGCAGTTGGAAGGCTCAATTTTCAGAAAACTGCAACTTGCTCAAATTTCCTCACCTTTCTGCTGCATTAGAGGACAGGAGAGAGTCAATTCCTGTAATAATGTCCTTGTATTATATAAATGCAACACAAGTGATGTATATGGATACCTTTAAGAATCATAGAATCCCTTCAATACATAAAGAGGCCTTTCTGCACTGACCCTGTGAGCATTCCGTCCAGAACCACCCCCTCCCAACCCTATTCCAGTAACCCGACATTTCTCCACCTAGCCTGCACATCCCTGCACACTAATGGGCAATTTACACAGGAAGATAGGAATTAGGAGCAGGAGTAGGAAATTCAGCCCTTCGAGCCCACCTCACCATTTAACATGACCATGGCTGATCTAGTCCTGGCCTCAACTCCACATACCTGCCTGCTCCCTGTAGCCCTTTATCCCACTTTTCATCTGAAATATGTCTATTTCTTTCTTGAATCTGATGGTTGACTCTGCCTCTGCTACACCCTGGGTCAGGGAGTTCCACAGATTCACAACCCTCTGAGAGAATTTTATAAATTCTTCCTCATCTCGGTTTTGAATCTACCTCCTCTCTCTCTCCCTCTCTCTCTCTATCAATGACCTCTTGTTCGAGACTGTCTCACAAGGGGGACCATGAGTTCAACACTGGCCTTAACAATTCCCTTTAGCATTTTATTCATCTCATTCATTTCTCAATAGCCCAAACTGTTCAATTGTTCTTCAGACATCAAGCATTTCATCCCTGGAATCAACCTGGAGGACTTTCTCTGAACTGCTTTCAGTGCCACCACATTCTTCCTCAAGTAAGGAGATCAGAACTGGACACAATACTCCAAGTGTGGTTTCAACAATGCCTCATGTAGCATGGCTAATTGCTATGAAGGTGCAGAGGTATACTGTACTTTTAAGAGATTTGAAGGACTTAGCAAGCACACAGAGTACTGGAAATTTTATAATGTAACACTTGGTCAAACAGCTAGATTAGCTGAGTTGCCTGGATGCAAAAACAAATTCAAGTTCGGCCACTTATACCCTTAGATGCTAAACTCCAATCAAGGTTGAATTTGGTATTTTGACAATATCAAAACCAATGAAACATTCCAATGTTTTGGGGTATAAAACCTGAAAAAAATTGAACAGTCTGGGGAGAACTGCCAAGCCACCAACATCTACAGAATAACTCTCTTAACGGTACCTTTATCCATCAACAACCAGTGAAACAGAATTCCTGAGAAGAAGAAAAGAAGCCAGAGGAAAATAGTGAGGTCACTTGGCAAGCTGACTGGATTTGAAACGTGATTTTTTTTGGTAAATCATAATCAGGGTTTTTATCGGACCAGTTTTATAGAAGGGAAAGTAGAAGTTAAAGAAAGGAGTTGTAAATAGTTGTTAGCTAATTATTCTCTGTTAGACATTAAACAGATTACAGCATGGGTTAAATCACTTCTTGTTGCAGGTTTATATTAGCAGGGGGGATTTACCCCGTGTTGTAACACAATCCACCCAACTTACACATCTTTACTCTTACTCAGGTTAATTTACAGCTAAACTAATCAACCGTGGGCGGCACAGTGGCACAGTGGTTAGCACTGCTGCCTCACAGCACCAGAGACTCGGGTTCAATTCCCGTCTCAGGCGACTGACTGTGTGGAGTTTGCACATTCTCCCCGTGTCTGCATGGGTTTCCTCTGGGTGCTCCGGTTTCCTCCCACAGTCCAAAGATGTGCAGGTCAGGTGAATTGGCCATGCTAAATTGCCCGTAGTGTTAGGTAAGGGGTAGATGTAGGGGTATGGGTGGGCTGCGCTTTGGCGGGGCGGTGTGGACTTGTTGGGCCGAAGGGCCTGTTTCCACACTGTAAGTAATCTAATCTAATCAAAGAGCAAAGAAAATTACAACACAAGAAAAGACTGTTTGGCCCACCAAGCCTGTGCTGATATGTAACGCTTTTCTAAATTAAAAACCTTTTTGCCTCTATGCGGTTCATATCCCTCTAATCCTCAACAATTCATATATCTGTCAAGTTACCTCTTAACTGTTGCTATTGGATGTGCATCCTCTGGCAGGGCATTCCAGACATTTACACCCTCTGGATCAAAGAAAAACTTGCCTCTTTTATCTCCTTTAAACTTTCTCCCTTTTACCTTAAGCCTATGTTCCCTAGTAATTGACATTTCTGCCCTGGGAAAGAGACTCTGACTATCATTCCATCCATACCTCTCAGCATTTTATAAATTCTTCCTAATATAAACTGTATAGACAAGTCTCCAGATACAGCCTGTGCATCAAATGTTGCTGTATAGAGACCCTCATGTTCTGTGCTCATGTAATAACATAAGAGTATTTGGCATATTTGTATGTTAAGCTCCTAAAAGGATACCACTCCAAAAGTGGTAACGTATTTTGTATTTCCAAAGGTAGCTCCTAGATGATGCATACATTCAGTATAGAAAAATTAGTTAAATAGTCATGCAAGAATGTTTCTTGAATTTCAGAAGTTAAGTTATAAGGAGAGATTATCAAAATGAGGCCCGTTTTCTCTAGAGTTTGAAGGTTAAGCAGTGATCTGATCACAGTCTTCAGGTATGAACAAGAAAAGACAGGGTAGATAAAGCTAAACTATTTCCACTGGTTGGGGATTCTAGAACTAGGGAATATAATATGAGAATTAGGGCCAGACTGTTCAGGAGAGATGTTAGGAAGCACTTTGACACACAAAGGGCAGGAGGTGTTTGGAACTTTCTACCACAAATGGCAATGGGTGCTGGATCAGTTGTTAATGTTAAATCTGATATAGGCATTTTTTTGTTCAGCACAGCTAGCAAGTGACAGAGACTGATGCCAGTTATATTGAGTTAGGCCATAGATCAGCCATGATGCTTTGAATGGTGGAACAGGTTACAGGAGCTGAATGGCCTATTCCTGTTCCTATGTTCCTTTGTTGTATGTTTGTATGCTTCTACTGAGATGAGGAATTGTAAAATTTCCAATACAAATGTCTAAGATTCAATATTTCACTTCAATTGTTTGGCAAATCTTCCAGATACCATTGTGATGTAACTTTCTGAAACAGTGGATCCTGTCCAAATGGTATTCTCAGTCTACGGAAGCATTGTTCATATGTTAAATGTTGCCTGATGTTCCGTCAAACTATGATCATCTGGATGTGTTCAATCTACAAACCTTTGGGTTGAACTGTTAAAAGCTCGTTACACCGATGGTAATATTCTTTCTCGTTGCTGAGTGAGGAAACACTCAGTCAGCTAGTGGAATGAACATTCACATCAAATGGGTAAGGTGATGGATAGTACCTCTGTCATGGACTTTAAGCTTGTATTCTGGAACCCCTCTGCGCTGTCCTTTTATCTTTTCCTTAACTTCCCTCTTGGCCAAGGTTATAGTCACCTGTCCTAATTTTCCTTCATGCATTGTAACAGCAGGTTTTGTCTGAATGCGTGCCTGTGAATAACCCCAGGAAGTTTTCTACCTCTACTAAAGGTGCAAGAGAGATGCAAGTCATTGCTGTTGTTAGATCTTGCCCAGCATATTCAGTGCTCTCTTCCTCAACTCAGCGCAGCTGAGTGAAAGCACAAAATCTAGGCCATAAGGCGTTAATCAGAACAAAAGGAAAGAAGGAGAATAAACCGATGAGGGGTTACAAAATGAATCACTGACGGTGTAACCTAGATTCTGGAACCAGTTTGTTACAGACCAATGCACAATCTACTCGCAGGTGGGAGGAAACTTCAACCATATGAAGGAGCTAATATATTCCATGCTATCTGCTGTGCGAATACATAAATTGAAAAGATCTCATACTATAAAAACTGGAGCTCCATCTGTTTGGATTTGGGTTGTTGTGCGTTGTTCCCACTAAACTTCAGTTTGCCAGCATAACCATTAATTTAAATGTTCTCAGGCAGCATGAATTCAGTTTCCCATTGTCCTCAGCTACAGCAAGGATTAACTCATTTCACTTGATGCCAATGTCCAAATCATGGCAGAATAGAGGCTTGATTACTTTTTGTCAGATGGTCTTAAGGGATAATTTGAAGCAGACATATTGAAACATTGTGGGAAAGAGATTTGCTTTCTGTGTGAGCATGAAATGGATATTTATAATATTTATTCTCTCATGGGATGTGGGCATCCCAGCCACACCAGCCTTTATTGTTCATGCAGCTTGACAAGGTATGGGTGAGACATCCTCTTGAACTGTTGACGTTGCAAGGGAGCTCCAAGGTTTCAGCCCAATCAAAGTGGAAGTAAAGCAATATGGTTCCAAGGAAGGATAGTGTTTGTTTTGGAGGAGAACTCAGAGCTGTTGGTGTTCAGAACCACTGAGTTGTCACAGTGCAGAAAATGGCCATTCAACCCATTAAATCTGCACTGTCTCTCTGAGCATGCAGCATAATGCTAAACTCCTGCCTTTCCCCCTAACACTGCGCTTTGTTTCAATATAAATAATCATCTACTGACCTCCTAAATGACTCATTAAACCCTCCTCCATCACAGTTTCAGGCCAAGCATTCCAGACACGAGCTACGCACAGGGTGAGACAGCTTCTTTCTCACTTCACATTTGTTTCTTTTGCAAAATACTTAAAGACTGTGCCAACTGATTCTCGATGTACTTACAAATGGGAACAGTTTCACCCTATTGATTCTGTGCAGATCATGAGTTGAAAACTTTTTATCAAACCTCTTCTTATTTATCTCCCCTCAAGGCAAACAATCCCAACTTCTCCTATTTCTCCTCATAACTGATATTTTTCAGTCTTGGAACCATTCTTGTAAACTTCTTCTGTACAATCCCTAATGCATTCATCTCCTTCCTATCAATTTCCACCAAGAACTATGCCTACAAGCCCAGCTGGGGTCTGATCAATATCCTGTATAGACTCCCTGCTCTTGTAATCTATGTCCCTATTTATGAAGTTGAAAGTACTGTATAATTTTATTAACAGCTCACTCTATCTATTCAGCGACTTTTGATGACTGATGCAGATATACACCCAGGACTCTCAGCTCCTGCATGCCCCTTTATAATTTTAACCTGTCTTTCCATGTTGTTTGTCTCAAAGTTCATTGCCCCACACTTCTCACATTGGATGTCATCTGCTGCCTAGCTGCCCACTCCACCAACTTATCAATGGCCTTTTGGAGTTCTATACTATCTTCCTTACATTTTACAATTCTCGCAAGTTTTGTGTTATGTGCAAACTTTGAAATTTTCTGCTGCACACCAAGATCTAAATCATTTATGAAGACCAGGATAAACAACAGATCCAGTACCAATCCCTAGGGGACTCCACTAAAAACCTCTTTCAGCCTTAATAATATCATTAACCATTTACCTCTGAATTTTATCCTTCAGCCAATTTTATATCCATGTTGCTGCTGTTCCTGTTATGCTGTGACCTCTAACCTTCTTCACAAGTGTGTCATGTGACACTATTGAAAACCTTTTGAAAATCTGACTACACCACATCAACAGTCTTACCCTAATCAACTGTTTCTGCCGATTCTTCAAAAACCTCCAACAGTCTAGCAGGATATAATTTTCCCTTAGCAAATCAATGCTTATGTTTGATGAATTATTGCATGTTTTTCCATGTGACTATTAATTCGATCTTGAGTAATTAAGGGTGGCACAGTGGCTCAATGGTTAGTACTGTTGCCTTGCAGTGCCAGGGACCCGGGTTCGGTTGCAGCCTCTGATGACTGTCTGTGGAGTTTGCACATTCTCCCTGTGTCTATGTGGGTTTCCTCCCACGGTCCAAAGATGTGCAGGCCAGGTGAATTCGCCATGATAAATTGCCCATGGTTTTAGGTGCATTAGTCAGGAGTAAATATAGGTTAGGGGAATGGGTCTGGGTGGGTTACTCATTGGAGGGTCACAGTGGACTTGTTGGGCCTAAGGGCCTGTTTCCATACTGGAGGGAGTTGAATCTAATTGCCTCGAGATATTCCCCCACCACCAAAGTTAACCTGATTGGTCTGTAATGACTAGGTCAGGCTTTGAAGCTCAGTTGGACAGAACGACAATGGTTGTGATTCTCCAATACCACCTCAAAATCCAGGGAGAATTCGAAAATTATTGCCAATGTCTCCTCAATTTGCTCTTCCTTCAATATCTTTGAATGGATCTCATCAGGTCCCAGAATCTTTGCAATTTTATGTACTAACACATTACCTTACAGCTTATCCTCATCAGTTTTAAACGCTTCTTGTTTCTTCCTCTGTGATCATAGCTTGGGCAGCATTTGCCTCGTTGATAAAGTTGGATGCCAGGTACTCATTTAACACCTCCACCATGCACCTTCCCCTCAAGGGTAAATTTTCAGCTCTTGTTCCACCAGCTAATAGAGATTGTGGGTCTGAAAGGTACAGTTGAAGGAATCTTGATGAGTTGCTGCAATGCATCTTGTAAATGGCAACCTCTGTGGGAGACAGAACATGAGGTAATAGTTGAGGGTGTCAATCAAGCAGACCACTCCATAAGACCATAAGAAGTAAGAACAGCATTATACCATTCAGCCCATCAGGTCAGCTCCATTACCTGATCATGGTGGATATGTTTCTCAGTCCCATTCTTCTGCTTTCTCCCTATAACCCTTGGTTCCATTACCAATCAAGAACCAATCTATCTCTGCCTTAAATACACTCAATGACTTGGCCTTCACAGCCTTCTGTGGTAATGAATTCCAAAGATTAATCATCTTCTGGCTGAAGAAATTCCTCTATCATCTCAGTTCTAAAGTGGTTTTCCTTCATTCTGCAGCTGTGGCCTCAGGTCCTTGTCTCTCCTACTGGTGGAAGCATCTCTGCCACATCCACTCTATCCAGGCCTTTCAGTATTCTGTAATTTTCAATCAGATCCCACTCATCCTCTTAAACTCCACCGAGTGCAGACCCAGAGTCCTCAACCACTCCTCACAAGACAAGCCCTTCCCTGGTCTTCTTCCGAGGCCAACACATCTTTCCTTACTTATAATATTCAAAATGCAGTCTGACCAGAGCCTTATACAGCCTCAGCAGGGCCCCCTGCTCTTGTATTCTAGCGGTCTTGAAATAAGTGCTAACATTGCATTTGCCTTCTTAATTGCCAACTGAACCTGTATGTTAATCTTAAGAGAATCCTAAACTAGGACTCTCTGTGCTTTTGATTTCTGAAGCCGTTCTGCATTTAGAAAACAGTTTCTGCCTCTGTTCTTCCTATCAAAGTGCACACCTCATATTTTCCCGCATTGTATTCCATCTGCCATTTCTTTCCCCACTCTCTTTGTCTGTCCAAGTCCTTCTGCAGCCTTCCCACTTCCACAACATCCCTGCCCCTCCACATTAGTGTCCTCTGCAAACTAAGCAACAGTGGACTCAGCTCCTTCGTCCAGATCGTTAATGAATAAGGTGAATAGTTGTGGTCCCAACACTGATCTCTGAGGAACTCCATTAGTGACCGGCTACCATCCTTAAAAAGACCCCTTCTATTCCAATTCTCTGTCTTGTGCCAGTCAGTCAATCCAAATTGGGCTCTTATTTAGCAGCCTCCCATGTGGTACCTTGTGTCAGGCCTTCTGGAAATCCAAATGGATCACATCCATTGGCCCTCCTTTGTCTCACTTGGTTGCTCCCTCCTCAAGGAATTCTAACGGATCTGTCAGGCATGACCTCCCCTTGATGAAACAATGCTGACTTGGCCCTATTTCACTACTCGCTTCCAAGTACTCCACTATCTCATTTTCAATAAAGGATTCGAAAATCTTACCAATGACTGAGGTCAGGCTAACCAGCCTATAATTTCCTGTCTTCTAGCTTCTGTCAAGTTAGGTAAAGGGGAAGTACAATGAGATCTAGGTGTTCTTGTACATCAACTAGGAGAAAGTGGGGACTGCAGATGCTGGAGATCAGAGCTCAAAAATGTGTTGCTGGAAAAGCGCAGCAGGTCAGGCAGCATCAAAGGAATCATTCTTGAAGAAGGGCTTATGCCCGAAACGTCGATTCTCCTGTTCCTTTGATGCTGCCTGACCTACTACGCTTTTCCAGCAACACATTTTTAAGTTCTTGTACATCTGTCAATGAATGCAAGCATGCAGGTGTAGCAGGCAGTGAAGAAAGCTAATGGCATGCTGGCCTTCATAACAAGACAAATTAGTATAGGAGCAAAGATGTCCTTCTGCAGCTGTACAGGACACTGGTGAGACTACACCCGGAGTATTGTGTGCAGTTTTGGTCTCCAGATTTGAGGAAGGACATTCTGGCTATTGAGGGAGTACAGCGTAGGTTCACAAGATCAATTCCTGGAATGGGAGAGATTATCATACGTTAAAAGATTGGAGTGACTGGGCTTGTATACACTTGAGTTTAGAAGGATGAGAGGGGATCTGATTGAGACTTATAAGATTATGAAAGGATTGGACTCTGGAGGCAGGAAGCATGTTTCTGCTGTTGGGTGAGTCCAGAACCAAAGGACACAGTTGAAAAATAAGGGGTAGACCATTTAGAACAGAGTTGAGGATAAACTTCTTCACCCAGAAAGAGGTGGGTATATATGGAATGCTCAGCTCCAAAAGGCAGTGAGGGCCAAGTCTCTGGATACTTTCAAGAAAGAGATGATTAGAGCTCTTAAAGATAGTGGAATCAAATGTTATGGGGATAAGGCAGGAACAGGATACTGATTGTGGATGATCAGCCATGATCATAATGAATGGTGGTGCTGGCTCAAAGGGCTGAATGGCCTACTCCTGCACCTATTGTCTATTGTCTTCCTTCTGTTTTAAACTGGGGTGTTATATTAGTCATTTTCCTGTCCTCTGGGATTCTCTCTGACCTTAGAGATTTCTGAAAGATCACTACCAAGGCATCCACAATCTCTGCAGCTATCTCTTTGTGAACTCTAGGGTGCAGTCCATCTTGTCCTGGAGGTTATAGCCTAGTGGTATTATCACTGGACTGTTAATCTAGAGACCCTGATAACATTCTGGGGACCTGGGTTTGAATCCTGCCAGGGCAGATGGTGGACTTCGAATTCAATAAATATCTGAAATTAAGAATCTAGTGATGACCATGAATTGATTGTTGGAAAACCCTATCTGATTCACTAATGTCCTTTAGGTAAAGAAACTGTCATCCTTACCTGGTCTGGTTTATTTGTGAATCCAGACGCACAACAATGCAGTTGACTCTTAACTTCCCTCTGGGCAATTAGGGATGGGCAATAAATGCTGACCTTGCCAGCGATGTCCCACCTTCAGACCTTTCAGTTTTCCCAGCATCTTCACCTTAGTGATGGCCACCACAATCCCCTCTTGCCCCTGACCCTCTTGAAGTTCTGGTAGGCTGCTGGTGCCTACTACCATGAAGACTAATACAAAGTACCTGTTCAGCTCCTCTGTCATTTCTTTGTTCCCCATTACCAGTTCTGTACCCTCCTTTTACAGTGGTCCAATGTACACTCTTGCCTCTCTCTTATCTTGCATGCATTTTAAAAATCTTTTGCAATTTTTTTTTTCATTACCAGCTCGCTGACCCTCATGTTTCATCTTCTTTCCCCTTAACGATTTTTCTAGTTATCCTCTGCTGGTTTTTAAAGATGTTCCAATTCTTTAGATTCCCAATAATCTTCACTATGTTTTATGTTTTTTCTTTTGTTTTTGTGCTGTCCATGACTTTCCTTGTGAACCATGATTGCCTTGGCCCCCTCTGAATATATTTCTTCTTCCTTGGGATGTATTCCTGCTAGGCCCCCTGAATTACCCTCAGAAACTCCTGCCGTTGCTGCCCCATTGTCTTCCCTGCTTGGCTCCCCTTCCAATCAACTCTGGACAGCTTTTCCCTCATGTCTTTATAGTTACCTTTACCCAGTTGTAATACCATTATATCTGATTCCAGTTTCTCCCTCTCAAACTGCAGGGAGAATTCTCTTGTACTATGGTCACTGCCTCCTACGAGTTCCTTCACTTTAAGCTCCCTAATCAAGTCTGCCTCATCACCAAATCTTGAATTGCCTGTTCCTACGTGGGCTCTACCACAAACTGCTCCAAAAAACTATCTTGTAGACATTTTTTTTCTTGGGTTCCACTGCCAACTTCATTTTCCCAGTCACCCTGCATAGCGAAGACCCTACTCCCAAGGCCCCAACCCGCCCCCCCCAATGATTATGCTAACAGTGCCTTTCTTAATGCCTTTTTAAAATCTCCTGGATATGGCCAGGTATCCTACCTGCTGATGATTCCTACGGGACCCTCACATAACTTTCATCAGGGTATATCTTCTTTTTTCCTCATCTTTAACAACACAGATTCTACACCTTCCAACTTTGTATCACTTCTTGCTACTGATTTAATTACATTTCATACTAACAAGGCAACCCCACCTCCTCTGCCTGTCATTTTGATATGACGTGTATCCTTGGATATTTAATTCCCAGCCCTGATTCCCTTGCAGGGCTATGGTTATGCGATTTGTCAGGATCCTTGTCCCAGCACGACTCAGATGGAACCCCATCCCATCGAACAGCTCCCTCCTTCCCCAGTACCGGTGCCAATGTCCAATGAATTCAAACCAGCTTCTCCTACACCAATCTTTGAGTCACATTTCTATCTCTTTAATCTTGCTGACCCCGTGCCAATTTGCTTCTGACTCAGGTAGTAATCCGGAGATTATTACATTTCTGGTTCTTTTTTTAAATTTAGCCCACAGCTGCTCATATTCCCTCAGCAGAATCTCATCCCTCTTTCTATGTGGGCCACGATAACTGGATCTTTCCCCTCCCACTCCAAGTTCCTCCGCAGTCCCAGGTGATATATCCTGAACTTGGGCACCAGGCAACCTTCAGGACTCTCAATCCTGGCCAGACAGAGCAGTGTCGATCCCCCTAACTATACTCTCCCCGATTACAACTGCATTTCTCCTTCCTCCAACCTCTTGAATGGCTCCTTGTACCATGGTGTTATGGTCAGTTTGCTCATCCTCCCTAGAGCCCTCACTCTCATTCACAAAGACTCTCCCCCTCCCTGATGTGTTGTGGTGCTCGATGCTCAGAGTCCAGCTCATCAAACTCTGAGCCGGAGTTCCTCAAGTAATCAATATTTGCTCCTGATGTGGTCACTATGAACCACAATGGGGTCCATCAGTTCCCACATCATGCAGTTACAACACATAGCCTGGTCTTGCATCTCTATTTTACATGACTCAGTTCTTCATATGATTTAAAAAAAATTACTGCTGGTCTTTTGATGTGTAACCCCTGTAAATATTTCTCCTTTCTACCTCCAATCTGAAAAAAAACCCTGTAATGGAGGGTCAAATTAGAAGCTATTATCAACCAATGAGTTTATCATTTTCCTGTCATGTCACTCTTTCTTTTGTGCAAGGTCCCTGATCTTGGGCTTCAAAATATCCTGTAAAGCAACCTTACTAACTATGAACCAAAAAGAAAAAAGCAAAAAGCACACTTATTCTCTGTACCAAATTCCCATGCTGCCTCCCAATTCTCCAAACTCCGTTGGGCTTTGTCTAGCTCTGTATTAGATCTCTCCTTCTTGACCATGCAAAGCTTTTCTTGAGTGATGCTGCACCCGTCCAGGCAACTGGGGAATACTTAATCAGAGTGCCAACTTGTGCCCTGCAGATGGTAGACATGCACTGGGGGGTCAGCAGGTGATTTACTCAAACCTTTGACCTGCTCATGCATCTGTAGTATCTAAAGAGCTTGCCCAGTTCAGTTACTGGTTAATGGCAAGTGTTAAGATGTTGGTTGTGTTGATGGTGAGGGATTCATTAACGGTAATGCCATTGAACGTCAAGGAGAGATAGTTAGATCCTCTGTCATTGGCTGCCTCTTGTGTAACGGACAAGTTATTTTGCACTAATCAGCCCAAACCTGAGTTTTATCCAAGTATTGTGTGTGGACACTGACTGCTTCATTATCTGAGGAGTCACAGATGATGCTGAATATTGCATTAATGGAATCTGAGTACTGAATGCGGTGTATAACAGCAGGTCCTGCAATAATTCCTATTTATTGCTGTTACCCAGATGGATTTTCACTTCTCTATGTGCTAACTTTAGAATTGAGAATTGCAACTGTATATGTGGTATTTCCACATTAATATTCCATAGAATTATAGAATCCCTACAGTATGGATACAGGCCCTTCGGCCCAACAAGTCCACACTGACCCTTCAAAGAGTAACCCACCCAGACCCATACCCCCTACTCTATATTTACCCCTGACTAATGCACCTAACCTTCATATCCCTGAACACTATGGCCAATTCACCTAACCTGGACATCTTTAGACTGTGGGAGGAAACCAGAGCACCTGGAGCAAACCCAAGCAGACATGGGGAGAATGTGCAAACTCCACACAAACAGTCTTCTGAGGCGGGAATCGAACCCAGGTCCCTGGCACTGAGGCAGCAGTGGTAGCCACTGAGCCATCCTGCTGCCTAGGGGATGATCATGGTGTCTCAGTGGTTAGCACTGCTGCCTCACAGTGTCAGGGACCTGGGTTCAATTCCACCCTCAGACAACTGTTTGCACATTCTCCCCATGTCTGTGTGGGTTTCCTCTGGGTGCTCCAGTTTCCTTCCCATAGTTTTGTTGGCATAAGTAGGGAAGATGTGTTGAGTAGGCTAGAGGTTACTAAGGTGGACCAATCTCCAGGACCAGATGGGATCTATCCCAGGTTGCTGAGGGAGGTGAAAGAGGAAATAGCTGGGGCCTTGACAGATATCTTTGTGGCATCCTGAGATACAGGTGAGTTGTCGGAGGACTAGAAGGTTGCTCATGTTGTCCCCCTGTACAAGAGAATAGTAGGGATATTCCGGGTAACTGCAGACCAGTGAGCCTGGCGTCGGTGGTGGAGAATTTGCTGGAGAAGACACTGAGGGATAGGATCTATTTATATTTAGAAAAGAATGGGCTTATCAGTGATAGGCAACATGGTTTTGTGCTGGGGAAGATCATGCCTTACCAACTTAATGGAGTTCTTTGAGGAAGTGACCAAGTTGATAGATGAAGGAAGGGCTGTTGATGTCACATACATGGACTTCAGTCAGGCATTTGATAAGGTTCCCCATGTTAGACTAATGGAGAAAGTGAAGTCACATGATGTGCAGGGTGTTGTAGCTAGGTGGATCAATAGGAGACAGAGAGTAGTAATTGAAGGGAGTTTCTTGAAATGGAGAAAGGTGACCAGTGATGTTCCACAGGGGTCAGCGTTGGGGCCACTGTTGTTTGTAATATACATAAATGATCTGGAAGAGGACACTGTTGATATGATCAGCAAGTTTGCAGATGACACGAAGATTGGTGGAGTAGCAGAAAGCATAAGGGACTGTCAGAGAATACAGGAGGATATAGATAGACTGGAGAGTTGGGCAGAAAAGTGGCAGATGGATTTCAATCCAGACAAATGTGAGGTGAGTGAATTATACAATGAAAGGAAGAGCCTTGGGAAAAGTTGATGGGCAGAGAGATCTGGGAGTGCAGGTCCATTGTACCCTGAAGGTGGCTGCACAGGTAGATAGAGTATGCTTGCCTTCATCGAACGGGGTATTGAGTATAAGAGCTGGCAGGTCATGTTAAAATTGTACAAGACATTGGTTTGGCCGCCTTTAGAATACTGTGTACAGTTCTGGGGCGCCACATTACCAAAAGGATGTGGACGCTTTGGAGAGGGTGCAGAGAAGGTTTACCAGGATGTTGCCTGGTATGGAAGCTATGAAGAGAGGGTTGAGTAGCTTAGCTTTATTTTCATTAGAAAAAAGGAGATTGAGGAGGGACCTGATTGAGGTTTACAAAATCATGAAGGGTATAGACAGGGTGGATAGAGACAAGCTTTTTCCCCGGGTGAGGGATTCAGTAACGAGAGGTCATGCTTTCAAGGTGAGAGGTGGAAAGTTTAAGGGGAATACATGTGGAAAGTACTTCACACAGAGGGTGGTGGGCATATGGAACGTGTTGCCAGCAGAGGTGGTAGAGGCAGGCACGGTAGATTCATTTAAGATGCGTCTGGACAAATGCGTGAGTAGGTGGGGAGCAGAGGGATACAGATGCTTAGGAATTGACCGACAGGTTTAAACAGTACATTTGGATCGGCTCAGACTTGGAGGGCCAAAGGGCCTGTTCCTGGGCTGTAAATCTTCTTTGTTCTTTGTTCTTTTTCCTAATTTAGTTAAGTCCAGTTGAATTTCTGACTTTAACTGGGACCCAGTTTAAGATCTGTGTGAATCAATACTGTTCAGGATTTAAGACTGCATGTTGCCAGTTTTGTAAATGTTCGTTTAAGCAATGCACTCGCTCTGCACACTAATGTCTTGAGGAATTGTTGGCTGAGCATTGGGTGCTGAGTTATTTCTGCACAAGTGACAGTTCAGAGTTGGATGGCACACCACCAACATCAGAGCTGGATATTGGTCCAGACGCCCAGCCAACTGGCATTCAAGAGACACAAAGGAGCTCTAAAAGTAGCAACCAGACACTGTTGGAAGGAAGCATGTTGGTCTTGCACCAGTGAAGTGAACAGATTGATGAGAAAACCAGTGTGCCTTGCCAACTATGAGCATGCCAACTTGGATAACAGTGTACAATATGGTCATGTCAGCGCATCTCTTATCTGCATAAGAGGAAGGTCATTGTTGGGCTGTCTGCAGTAAGTGGGAGCTGTGGGGATGTCACTCGGTCTGCAGTTGTGTCTCATTCATTTTTATGTACATTCTTCAGCCAGTATGAAGAAATTATAGAAGAGCTACCATTATCCAGCTCCTGTGTCAGGTCACATTGCTGCTCGATGGGACAAGAACCCATTCAGATCCTCAATCATATTTTTCCCTTCATAAACTGTCAGTGACAAGGTTTGATCTTTTTCGAAAATGCCCACACTTGGAAACAAAAGAACAGAGTTCCGGAATTTGATCGAGAAATGATAAAGAATATGAATGTCCCAGTAAGGATGTTTTTTTGGCTTAGAGGAGACACTGGAAGTGCTGATGTTCCTCAGCACCTGCTGCCCCTGTCCTTTTAGGTGTCAGAGGTCACAGGTTTGGAAAGTGCAAAAGGATTCTCCTTAGATAACTTCAATGACAGCTTTGGCTTTGATGGTCTTGGCCTTCTTGCGTGTTGTTGGAGTTACATTCATTTAACCAAGTGAGGTGTATTGACTTTTGACTTGTAGGCGGTGGAAAGACTTTACAGAATCAGGAGATGAGTCACTTATTGCAGAATAAGAAAAACCCACTGACTTGGCTGTGTAGCTATCAAGTTGCTATAGTTTTACCAGAGACAAGAAAAAAACCCTGCAGATGCTGGAATCCAAAGTAGCCAAGCAGGATGTTGGAAGAGCAAACGAGGCTGCATCAGAAGTTAGAAAAGTCAATGCTTCAGGTTTAACCCTTTTTCAGGATGGGAGGTGGAGGGAGGGGGAGCTGCAGATTAAAAGACAGGTAGGGGGTTACGTTAGAGCCCGGGTGTCCTTGGAGAAGAAGCACGCGGTGTCCACCAACACCCTAGAGTTGTTCAGGGAGACGTGGGCGCCGCAGGGAGTGGAGTGCATCATTTCTCCCTCCGACTCTATTTTGATTTAGTCCCTACCCTCCCCTCCACTGTTTTGATCACACAGCATTGCCCTTTGATGTGAAGGGCAGTGCTTGTCACTGGCCACTCGGGTGTTTTCCTATCTTCCTGGTGGTGGCAATTGAATAAAGATTCGTGCACTTTGTGTCTTTCACTGTGTTTCACACTTGCACACACACACCATGGGTGCTGGGGAAAATAAGCACTACCGCAGTTAGGCGGGAGTGTGGGGTTTTTTAAAAAAAAAGAAAAAAAAAGAAAAAGAAAAAAAGAAAAACAAAAAAAATAAAAGATGGGTAGGAAGGGTTATAGGTGTGAGAGGGCAGGATGGTGAGGTGGTGTTAGCTGAATACACGTGGTAGGTACACCTGATTGGTCGATTAGAGGAGTGAATCCGGTTGGTAGCTGGAAGGAGGGGTCAGTTGGAGGGATAGAAGAGAGGGGGAGGGGCTAGAAAGCGAACCAGGTGATGGATGGGAAGGTTATTTGAAATTGGAGACCCCAATGTTGTGTCCTCCGGGCTGAAGGCTGCCCACGTGGGCAATGAGGCATTATTCCTCCGATTTGTGATCTGATTTACTGTGGCGATGGAGGAGACTGAGAATGGAGAGGGAGTGGGAAGGGGAATTGAAATGGCAGTGACCATAGGGCCCTTGTTAGAGAGAGATGATTGGTGGAGAAATAACCTGAGGGTCACCAGACCTCAGGCGATAGGGAGAGGCTGGGAAGGAGAATCCTTCATTGTAACATCAGCCTGTGATGGGAATTGAACCCACGCTATCAGATTAGATTACTTACAGTGTGGAAACAGGCCCTTCAGCCGAACAAGTCCACACCGCCCCGCCGAAGCGCAACCCACCCATACCCCTAGATTTACTCCTTACCTAACACTACGGGCAGTTTAGCATGGCCAATTCACCTGACCTGCACATCTTTGGACTGTGGGAGGAAACCGGAGCACCCGGAGGAAACCCACGCAGACACGGGGAGAACGTGCAAACGTGAGGCGGGAATTGAACCCGGGTCTCTGGCGCTGTGAGGCAGCAGTGCTAACCACTGTGCCACCATGCCGCCCACAGTGTCACATTGCTTCACAAACCAGCCTTTCAGCCAACTGAGTGAATCTAACCTTTGACCCCTGAAGCGATAGTACTTACAGCTCAGTTCTGACAAATGTTGATGGCTGAACACTCAGTGATGACAATGTCAATGAATGTTACAGGATGTGCTTAGGTTTGCTCCTGTTGAAGATTGTCAATGCCTGGCACTGTGCTGTTCAAAATGTTACTTGACACTTCCAGCCTAAGCATGGGTATTCTTTACAGTTGTCTGAGTGGGAACAGGTTACAAATGGAACTGATCACTGCGCAATCATGATGGGATAGTCTTACGTTTGTTTTCATAATGGAAGGAAAGTATTTGGATGAAGTAGCTAATGGTGGCTGAACATCAGATGCTGCCCTTAGCTACCTCTGCAGTGTCTAGGACTGAGCTGATTGGACTCCAAGAAACAATGATTTGGAGATGCCGGTGTTGGACTGGGGTATGCAAAGTTAAAAATCACACAACGCCAGATGATAGTCCAACAGGTTTAATTGGAAGCACACTAGCTTTCGGAGCGACGGTCCTTCAGCTGGTGGTTGTGCCACCTGATGAAGGAGCGTCACTCCAAAAGCTAGTGTGCTTCCAATTAAACCTGTTGGACTATCATCTGGCGTTGTGTGATTTTTATCCAAGAAACAAAACCATCCTCCTCCGCACCAGGTATGACTCCAAGCAGACGAAACCTCTTCCACATCCCCATGGACTCGAGTTTTAAGACAGTTCCTTGACGTCACACTCGTTACCTCTTGGTGCTAAGAGTGGTCACCTTTATCTCACATCTCAGAATCAGCTCTTTTCTCTGTGCTTGTCTCAAAGCTGTACATATGACGATCTAAACCAGGAGAGGGAGTAGGCTAGTCAATCCCAACTCTACTCTACCATTTAATAGGATCTTGGCTGATCTCATTGTTGCATCAAATCTGCATTGCTGTCTTTCCCTCTCAACCTTCCAACTCCATGCTTAACCTGAAATCATGCCCGTCTTTCTGAAAAATATTTAACATTTCTGCTTCCTGCACCTTTTCAGGAAAATTGTTTCAAAGATTGCAATGAACTCTGAAGGGGAGTGGTGCCAGTGGAATAATTTTTGTTTTTCAGCATTGGCCATTTTTCTGTTTTTCACAATTTAATACTGAATTTACATTAATCTGTTGGCACTTATTGATAAATTAGACAAGTTCTTATTGAACACGCTTGTGTTTACAGTGGGCCACAATTGAAATAGGGCATCATATCCAAGATAAATGAGAGCAGACAGTATGTTTGGAAGATGCCACGAATGCTGCTAAACTAATATTATCTATTTCTAACTGGAACAGACAGCAGGCATTATTTTTATAAATCAACAGACCCTGCTGAAGACTCTGTTGTTGAGATAATGTCATCGTTGCCTTGCAGCTTCAACAGTTGAGCTATCGTTTTCTCAACTATTATGATATAATTCCTGGATCTTTTGTATTCTGGACAGTTGTGCTGCACTTTCCAGCTGTAATGCAGTTTAGTTGTTCCAACAGTTTATAGGCTATTGACAGTATTTGTAATCCCTGAACTATTCTCCATACTTTTTCCACACCGAGTAATCTTTGCGTAGGAAAAGGGAACAGGGAATGTCCAAATGTTTTGTTGACTTAAGTACAGTTCTGTTGCATTCAATAAAAGGTTTGCACTTTTCAGAATTGAATCCACTGTTTTTTAGCTCTCAGTAGCAGGTGACCCAGTGAACCACAGTGCATGAGCTACCAATTCAACAATGCAAGACTTTGAGCGACTTCAGGAATTCCCAAACAAAGGAAGTACTTTTGAAGTGTAGCTACAGTTGCAAAGTGGGAAATACCACAGCCCAATTCACCCTGTGTAATGTCCTGTAAAGTACAATGTAATATTCGAGAGATCATCTGGAGTTCTGAATAACAGTCATATTGGACTCAAAGCATTAACTCTGTTTCTCTATTTTTACAGACACTGCCACAGCTGCTGAATTGTTCCAGCATTCTCTGTTTTCACTTCAGATTTCCAGCATCTGCAGTATTTGCTTTTAGATCTTTCCAATCAACTTTTTCGGAGATGTGATTTCACGCCTCTGCAGTAGGTTGAACCAGAACCCTTTGCCTCATAAATGTGCCATAGCATTTTATTTTTCAAAGAACCCCCTTTTAATAAATCAAGGATAGTTGTCACAACATTAACATTGGAATGCTCTGCATTCTCAGGTTGGTGATATAGTCATAGAGGTCTATAGCGCAGAAATAGGCCCTTCAGCCCACTGAGTCTGTGCTGGTCAAAAACAAGCACCGAACTATTCTAATCTCATTTTCCAGTACTTGGCCATACTTCATCAGGTAAACTTCAGGCTTTTGCCAGAAACGTTGATTCTCCTGCTCCTCGGATGCTGCTTTTTCCAGCACCACACTCTCGACTCTGATCTCCAGCACCTGTAGTCCTCCCTTTCTCCCTCTACTCTCCCTTACAAGCAATGAGTTCCAGATGACCTCCGCCATCTGGATGAACAAAAAAATGCTCACGTCCCCTTTAAACCTCCTGCCTTAAATGGATGACCTTCCCAGTCATTGATCCTTTCATCAAAGGGAAAAGTTCCTTCCTGACTACCTTATGTTTGTACCTCATAATTTTATATACCTCTTCATTCTCCAATGCTCCAGGGAAAACAACATCAGTCTGTGCAAGCTCTCTTCATAACTAAAACTCTCCATCCCAGGCAACATCCTGGTGAATCTCCTCTGCACCCCCCTCCCCTCCAGTGCAATCATACCTCTCCTCCAATGTGGATTGCAGACCTGCTGTCAATACTCTAGCTAAGACCTAACTTCTTTTACAGTTCCAGCATAATGCTCTTAAACTCTATGCCTTGACTAATAAAGGAAAGTATCCCATATGTCTTCTTAACTACTCCATCTACCTGTCCCGCTACCCTAAGGGGTCAGTGGATATGTCCATCAAGGTCCCTCTGATCCTTAGTGCTTCTCAGGGTCCTACTGTTTATTTTATGTTTCCTTGTCTTGTCTGTCCTTCCCAAGTGCATCACCTCACACTAATTTGGATTGAATTCCATTGGCCAGTGATTAGCCCATCTGGCATGCCCATCCATATCCGCTTGTAATCCACCCATCAATTTTCACATCATCCGCAAGCTTATTGCTCAACCATCCTACATTCAAGTCTAAATCATTGTATATACCTCAATAGCAAGGGGCCTAACACTAATTCTTATGGAACCCCAGTTGATCTAAACTTCCAGTTACAAAATACCCTTGATCATCGCCCTCTGCTTCCTGGCATTCAACCAATCTGAATCCCATTTGCTAAATTTCCTAGGATCCCATGGGCTCTTACTTTCACTATCAATCTCCCATGTGGGATCTGATCAAAGTCAGAAGTCACATGACTATTTAAAATCCCAAGTTTTCAGAGCACTGCTCCTTCATTAGGTGAGGTCTTGGACTGTAACCTGGTGTCACGTGAGTTTTGACTTTGCCCACCCCAGTCTAACACCGGCACCTCCACATCGTGGGCCTGAATGCATTGCCCTCATCAACAAAAAAATGGAGCTGACCAAATTGTCAGCATTGATGGTGACAAGTGAACAGCTCCATTCTGAGTTCATGCTGCCTCACCATTATTGGTAGGAGAAAGTAATCTGGAGAGAGGGACAGTGATGCAGTGCTAATGTCACTGGGTTAGTAATCCAGAACACCAGGTTAATGTTTTGGGGACATGGATTCATATCCCAGCATGGCAGATGTTAAAATTTGAAATCAATAAACGTCTGGAAGGGACATATAGTCTACAGGAGCCATTGTCAGGAAAAAGTCGCCTAGTTTGCTAATGTCCTTTAAGAAAAGGCAATCCACGATCATTAGCTGGCGTCTTCTACAGTCAGTGTGGTTGATTCTTTGCTGGCGTCTGTGCAACTAAAGGTGGATGTTAAGTTTTACTGACACCCACAGATGATAAACAAAAAGAAAAGTTCAGAAAAAGTTTTCTAGTGCAAATTCCATGCATCATACTTTGACTTACAATTGGTCTAAAGCTGATATTTTGCACCATTGTTCCTGCACCTGTGCGTCAGTCAAGAAGGGGAGACAGCAGGAGAGAGCAGAATTGTTTGGAAGCGATCAAGCTCTCCGATCCTACGTTGCAAAAGTTCCAGAAGAGGTTCACTTAAAATGTGATTTCAGCCGGGCAATTGAGTTACGGCATTTGAAAGAGGAATGTTTGTATGAAGAATGCTGCATATTATGTTTTCAGATGCGATGATGGGAAGATTTTCCCTGTAAAAATCTGAAATATAAATCGAAATCATTACTGAGCTTACTGTGTGCAACCTGGTTTCCTCATTCAAAGCAATTCCAAGATGGAGGACAGGAAACGATTTGTGGCTGTAACAGCTGCTCCTTTTTTGAGGTGTTTTAGGTGTTGGAGGTGATTTCCCTGTATTACTGGAACACCAATTACTGTTTTATAAGCTGCTGCTTGTTTTGGAACTTTGGGACAAAAAAGATCAAAACAATGGCACTTTTAAAAGGAGAAAGGCAGGCAAAAGATAGTGAATGTATGGTCAGTGAGGGAGAGAGAGAAAGAAACCTACACTGCTATCTGACACAGCAGTGAACTGCACAGTTACTGCCATTGCTGTTTGAGTTCATGCATCTCTGGACATCGGAGTGTTCCGAGGAAAAATGAACAGAGAAATTTGCAGCTGACTTGGAGAAACCTGTGTGGGAGATCTCACAGCACAGGAGCAGATAAGTGTTTAGGTTTTAATGTGTAACCTTGCTGCAAGTCTACCGTAGTGAGTAGAATCTTTCTTGATTATATGTTTTAATGAGATCTGTCCCTTAATTAAAATTTAAAAATATAAACTATAAGTACCTAATTTAGCCTGGAACACTGTTTTTTACAGCAAAAAAAGGGGCTAAAGCTGACCCTTAGTATAGTGAAATGCTCTTCCTGTCTGATGTGGGAGTTTAAGGAGAGTTTCCATATTACTGATGATTATGTCCACAAGAAGTGTCTTTGGTTGCAAATCCTATCAGATTCCAGGGGTCAGTTGGAGCAGCAGTTCGAGGCAATGAGAAATTTACAAGAACTATGGGGTGTGATGGATGGTAGTTATAGGAAGGGAGAAAAGCCACAGGTACAGTCAGGTAGGTGGGTCAATGTCAGGAAAGGTAGGACAGGTAGGCAGGTAGCACAGGAGTCTTCTATGGCTATCACCATCTCAAACAAGTATGCTGATTTGGAAAATCAGCCAAGTTTCTGGGATCGAGACAGGCTCTAATGTAATGAGGGATACACCGAGATCAATGGTGTTACGGGGCTGTCTAGTCCGAGGCACAGACAGATGTTTTTGTGGCCAGCAGTGAAAGCTCAGAATGGTGAGTTGCCTTCCTGGTGCCAGGATCAAGGATGTCTCAGAGAGGGTGCAGAATGTTCTCAAAGGGGAGAGGGGCTAGCAGGAGGTCATTTTACACATTGGAACCAATGACAAGAGAAGGGAAAAGGATGAGATTCTGAAGGGAGAATGCAAAGAGTTAGGCAGGAATTTAAAAAGGAGGTCCTTGAGGGTAGTAATATCTGGATTACTCCTGGTGCTGCGAGCTAGTGAGGGTAGGAATAGGAAGATAGAGCAGATGAATGTGTGACTGAGGAGCTGGTGCTGGGGAGAAAGGTTAACATTTTTGGATCATTGGAATCTCTTCTGGGGTAGAAGTGACCTGTACAAGAAGGACAGACTGCACCCGCATTGGAAAGGGATTAATATACTGGTAGGGAAATTTGCTAGCGCTGCTAGGAGTGATTTCAACTAGTAAGGTGGGGGGATGGGACCCACGGAGGTAGTGAGGAAAGAGCTCAATCTGAAACTGGTTGGGAAAGGGAGTGAGTCAAGCAGTCAGGGAAGGAAAGAACAAAGCAGAGAACAAGGTAGGACTGATGAATTAAACTGCATTTATTTCAATGCAAGTGGCCTAACAGGGAAGGCAGATGAACTCAGGGCGTCATTAGGAACATGGGACTGGGATATCATACCAATTACAGAAACTTGGCTCAGGGATAAACAGGAACTGGCAGCTTAAAGTTCCAGGATAAAAATGCTACAGAAAGGATAGAATGGGGGGCAAAAGAGGAGGTGGAGTGGTGTTTTTGATAAGGGATTGCATTACAGCTGTGCTGTGGGAGGATATTCCCAAAAATACATCCAGTGAAGTTATTTGGGTTGAACTGAGAAATAAGAAAGGAATGATCACCTTACTGGAATTGTATTATAGACCCCCCAATAGTCAGAGGGAAGTTGAAAAACAAGTTTATAAGGAGATTTCAATTACCTGTAAGAATAATAGGGTGGTTATGCTAGGGGATTTTAACTTTCCAAACATAGACTGGGACTGCCATAGGATGTAGATGGAGAGGAATTTGTTAAGTGTGTACAAGAACATTTTCTGATTCAGTATGTAGATGTACCTACCACAGAAGGTGCAAAATTTAACCTACTCTTGCAAAATAAGGCAGGGCAGGTGACTGAGGTGTCAGTGGGGGAGCACTTCGGGGCCAACAACCGTAATTCTAATAGTTTTAAAGTAGTGATGGATAGACCAGATCTAAAAGTTCAAGTTCCAAATTGGAGGAATGCAAATTTTGATGTTATTAGGCATGAACTTTCAAAAGCTGATTGGGGGCAGATGTTCACAGGTAAAGGGGAAAATGGAAAGCCTTCAGAAATGAGATAGCAAGAGTCCAGAGAAAGTATATTCCAGTTAGGGTGAAAGGAAAGGCTGGTAGGTATAAGGAATGCTGGATGATGATAGTAATTGAGGGTTTGGATTAGAAAAAGAAGGAAGCATGTGTCAGGTATAGACAGGAGAAATCGCGTGAATCCTTGAAAGAGTATAAAGGAAGTAGGAGTATACTTAGGTGGGAAATCAGGAGGGCAAAAAGGGGACATAAGATAGCTTTGGCAAATAAGGTTAAGCAGAATCCAAAGTATTTTTATAAATACATTAAGGACAAAAGGGTAACTAGGGAACAAATAGGGCCCCTCAAAGATCAGAGCTGAAAATGTGTTGCTGGAAAAGCGCAGCAGGGCAGGCAGCATCCAAGGAACAGGAGAATTGATGTCTCGGGCATCAGCCCTTCTTCAGGAATTCCAGCATCTGCAGTCCTCACTTTCTCCCCTCAAAGATCAGCAAGTCTATGTGTAGAGCCGCAGGAGATGAGGGAGATACTAAATGAGTATTTTGTATCAGTGTTTACTGTGGAGAAGGACATGGAAAATGTAGAATGTGGGGAAATAGATGGTGACATCTTGAAAAATGTCCATATTACAGAGGAAGAGGTGCTGGATGTCTTGAAACACATAAAACTTAATGAATCCCTAGGACCTTATCAGGTGTACCCTATAACTCTGTGGGAAGCTAGAGAAGTGATTACTGGGCCCCTTGCTGAGGTATTTGTATCATCGATAGTCACAGGTGAGGTGGAGGAAGTCTGGAGATTGGCTAATGTGGTGCCACTGTTTAAGAAAGGTGGTAAGGACAAGCCAGGGAACTATAGACTGGTGAGCTTGATGTCGTGGTGGGCAAGTGTTTGGAGGGAATCCTGAGGGACAGGATTTACACGTATTTGGAAAGACAAGTACTAATTAGGGATAGTCAACATGGCTTTGTGCATGGGAAATCATGTCTCACAAACTTGATTGAGATTTTTGAAGAAGTAACAAAGAGGACTGATGAGGGTAGAGTGGTAGGTGTGATCTATATGGACTTCAGCAAGGCTTTCGACAAGGTTCCCCATGGGAGACTGATTAGCAAGGTTAACTGTCATGGAATACAGGGAGAACTAGCCATTTGGATACAGAACTGGCTCAAAGGCAGAAAACAGAGGGCCGTGATGGGTTGCTTTTCAGACTGGAGGCTTGTGACCCATCGTGTGCCACAATGATTGGTGCTGGATCTACTACTTTTTTTGTCATTTATATAAATGATTTGGATGTGAACATAGGAGGTATAGTTAGTAAGTTTGCAGGTGACAACAATATTAGAGGTGTAGTGGACAGCAAGATGGTTACCTCAGAGTACAACAGGATCTTGATCAGATGGGCCAGTGGGCTGAGGAGTGGCCGATGGAGTTAAATTTAGATAAATGCGAGGTGCTGTATTTTTGAAAAGCACATCAGAGAAGGACTTAGACACTTAATGGTAAGGTCCTAGGGAGTGATGCTGAACAAAGGGACCTTGGAGTGCAGGTTCATAGCTCCTTGAAAGTAGAGTCACAGATAGGTAGGATAGTGAAAAAGGCATTTGGTATGCTTTCCTTTATTGGTTAGTGCATTGTGTATAGGAGTTGGGAGGTCATGTTGTGCCTGTATGGGACATTAGATAGGCCACTTTTGGAATATTGTGTGCATTTCTGGTCTCCTTCCTTTCAGAAGCATGTTGTGAAACTTGAAAGGGTTCAGAAAAGATTTACAAGGATGTTGCCAGGGTTGGAGGTTGAACTATAGGGAGAGGTTGAACAGGCTGGGTCTGTTTTCCCTGGAGCATGAGAAGCTGAGGGGTGACCTTATAGGGGTTTACAAAATCACGAGGGGGCATGGATAGGATAAATAGACAAGCTCTTTTCCCCGGGGTGGGGGAGTTCAGAACTAGAGGGCATAAGTTTAGAGTGAGAGGGGAAAGATATAAAAGGGAGCTAAGGGGCAACGTTTTCATGTAGAGGGTGGTACGTGTATGGAATGAGCTGCCAGAGGAAGTGGTGGAGGCTGGTACAATTACAACATTTGGAAGGCATCTGGATGGGTATATGAATAGGAAGAGTTTAGAAGGTTATGGGCCAAGTGGTGGCAAATGGGACTCGATTAATTTAGGATATTTGGTCGGCATGGATGCATTGAACTGAAGGGTCTGTTTCCATGCTGTACATGTCTCTGACTCCATGATTCTAAGTCTTTCTTCACATAACACCATTTCCCATTGAGTATGTTCTGCAGCAATGGATTTATAGAGTCATACTTTACAAAAAATGGAATGTCACCTGTAACACCTCATTGGTAATCCCATTTTGTGAAATGTCCTGATGCAAACAATTTATTTATTACAATGTAGCCAGAAAGCTGATATTACACTGCTGAATGGACCTCCCTAACTTCAAATAATGTTGGTCTTGCTTCATGAACGTCTTGTGCAGTTGTAACTTTGAATGCCTCATTCTGTCAAGGTACCCTGTGATCTGTCTGTCCTTGTTTGCTATGATCTGCCTGTACTGCTCACAAAACAAAATTCTTCACTGTACTCAGGTACATGTGGCTACAATAAGTCAAATCAAATCAAAAGCTGTGGCATCTGTCTGTGCATAGCCTTGTCCAGGCTATTTATGTCCCTGAGGTAACCTATAAATCCTGTTTTGAGAACATGATGATCATTGTCCAAATGCTCCTGTTGATAGGTGGGTTAAGTCATTGGCACACTTCAGTTCGCAATTCCTCTTCAATGCTTTTATAATTTTGATGTAGCACTGTCACGTGAACCGAAGTACAATGAAAAGTATTGTCTTAGATGCTGAAGAGGCAGATTGCACTTTAAAAGTGCAGGATATGAAGGGATCAGTTGTATTCAGAATAAAACAATACAAGCTATTAACGTTTTAATTTAGACTTTGGTGTATAGAACACCATTATAATATTTTCTTTGAAGGCCTTTGCAAATAATACTCCAGAGAGAGGTGTGGTGTGTGATGAAAAGCTGGAGACTCAAGTTTTCTGATAATTATTGTGAAAACGGACTAATTATGCTCTTTTTTTTCTCTTGAGGAACCATATTCCACTGCTGTCACCTTAGATTTTCTATTGGAAACTGTGTGATTCACAATCAAAAAATGGGGTATAGATGTGAAATCCAACATAAGTAATGAGCAATAGTTATACAGAGACAATTCAAACAAAAAAATAAATCATTTAATCAGGAGAATCGGACAATACAAAACAAAAATTGAGATGAAACAATTTATCATCTAAAGGCTAAGGTTTCTGTTCAGTCATTCCCCTCTGTTTTCGGAAAGTGGGTCACTTCAATGCTGGAATTTTGTTTTGTTCATTTTTGCACGAAAGCCATTGAGAGTGCTCACTCAGAAAGAGGGAAACATTTGTATTTATGAAACATCAACTTGGATTTAGGCAACTTATTTAGCATCAAGAAAGTCCTAGCATGTTACACAGATGGATGAATGGATGGAGAACACATTCAGACAGTATCTTATTTATTCAAGATGTTTTACCAAGCAATGAATTACAGCTGAATTGCACTTTCTGGAAGCAATTGTCCAAGATTCTACAAACAGAAAATAAGATGGATTACTAGTTGGAGTAGCATTTTCTTGATGTTGTTTAAGGGTCTATTGATATATGTTCCAGACAATGAGATAATCTCCTTCTGTTTGAATAGCATCAGGACATTTTTTTCTAACATTCACCGTTAATACTTGTGCTTCACAGACAGAAAACCAAAGCTTCAAGCATTCCCCAAAGACCCCAGTACTTCACCCAGACAGTAATGAGGGTCTGTTGTACTCTAAAAGCTCTCTCCTGTGTAAGACATTAAACTGAGGCTACATTTACCAGTTTTGATTGGCGAAAGATCAATCTTTATCAATCAAGGTACAACAGACCCAGACACAGCATTATAAACATAGATGCATGGAGCAGTACATCTTTGGAACAGGCCGTTCGGCCCATCATGTCTGTGGAGAAAGTGAGGACTGCAGATGCTGGAGATCAGTGTTGAAAAGTGTGGCGCTGCAAAGGCACAGCAGGTCAGGCCACATTTGAGGAGCAGGAGAGTCGATGTTTCAGGCATAAGCCCTTCCTGGTGGCCATCCTGTCTGTGCCAACCATGATGCACTCTAAGCTAATCCCATCAACCTGCATATGGTCAGTGTGCCTCTATTCCCTGCCTGCTCATGTGTCTTTCTAAATATCTCTTAAATTTTGCAATTGTATCTGCTTCCAACACCTTTCCTGGAAGCACATTCCAGGCACCTTTTGCCATCTGTACAAAAAATTTCCTGTCACGTCTCCTTAAACTTTCCTCCTCTTAACTTTAATCTTAAAGCCCCCCCACCCCCAAGGCACTTCCACCCTGCCAGGTTTGCAGTGTTTGAGCTATTGGAAGAGGCTCAATCGGCTGGGGCTGTTTTCCTTGGAGCATCGGAGGCTGAGGGGTGACTTTATAGAGTTTTATAACATCATGAGGCGCATGGGTAGGTGAATACACAAGGTCTTTTCCTTAGGGTAGTTGTGTCCAAAACTAGAGGGCATAGGTTTAAGGTGAGAGTGGAAGGATTTAAAATGGACGTAAGGGGCAATCTTTTGACACAGAGGGTGATGCGTGTGTGGAGTGAGCTGCCAGAGGAAGTGGTGGAGACTGGTACAATTACAACATTTAAAAGGCATATGGGTGGATACATGAATAGGAAGGATTTATAGGCATATGGGCCAAATGTTGGCAAATTGGGATTGGATTAATATAAGATATCTGGCTGGCATGGACAAGTTGGATTGAAGAGTTTGTTTCCATTTGTCTCTATGACTGGATAACTCTATCAGGTCAACTCTCAACCTCCAACGAGCAAAAACAATCCAAGTTTGTCCAACCTCTCCATATACCTAATACACTCCAATCCAGGCAACATCCTGGTAAACCTCATTTGCACTCAATGCAGTGCTTGAGTTCTAGTGAAATCCTAAAGATGCACAGTTCGACAGCCCTACAATTCCAGCTCCCGCACACCAAGTATCTTCACTTGCTTGCACTCATAAGGTCACAATTTTTCAACATTAAAGAAAACATTTGATAACCATTAGTTATTAAGGCAGTACCATTCCCTGAAGTAACTTGACTTCATCTGTATTTTTTAAACATACATTCTCAATGATTACCAAAGCTCTATCCTGGACAATGCTTCTGTCTGCTTATTCTTCTCATTAAATTCCTCTCTCTGTATGTCAGTTTGCCAGTTGTTGTTGAGTGCCTGGGAATGTTGGTGTTAGTATCTACAGGCAAACAAATGTACACACCTCCATAAAACTGCAGACAGAAGGTCTTGAAGAGTCTTTCATTCCCTGCAAACTACATTTAACATACATCATGTCTCAATTGATTCATAAAGACCATCCCAAAATGTTTTTTTTACAAGAAATCCCTTTCATTGCGAAATATTGATCCCTGAATGAACACGACAAAACAGATTATCCAGGCATGATCTCATTGCAGTATATGAATTAGCTGCTACAGTTCCTTGTGTTACATGGTACCTTCATGTCAAAGTGTGTATCATTGATTATGAAATCATTTGGACATTGTGAAATGGTGAATGGTGCGAATCAAAGGCTGGGTTTCGCTTTATCCTCATGAGAGAGAACCTTGATTTAACATCTTCGCTGATGAACAACATCTTCAACAATGCAGCACTTCCTCAATAGTGCAAGATTGACTTTGATTATCAGTTCCTGTTCTTAAAGGGTCCTCGAAAAGTCATAGCCTTCTGGATCAGGCACAATATCGTTACCAATTTAGTCACATTACTAATAATTTAGCCTTTAGGCTGCGATCTTCTCCTTAACCAACAGATATTGAATGCAACTATTGCATGGACTCACCTTCCTTTGAGTGAAGTGAATCTTTATTAGTTCCAGGAGATGAATCTTATTGGGTTCTGACAGACACAGCATATGGTGAGATTTGTGGCAGAATTGAATGAGAATTTGGCAAAACCTGCTTTGATATCAGAAGCATCATGTGCCATTTTTTATGGCAGCGCAGTTAATTTCTTGGGCAGCACAGTGGCTCAGTGGTTAGCACTGTTACCTCACAGTGCCAGCAACCCGGGTTCGATTCTCGCCCCAGGTGACTGTCTGTGTGGAGTTTGCACATTCTCACAATGTCTGCATGGGTCCCTTCTGGGTGCTCTGGTTTCCTCCCACAATCCAAAAGGTGTGCAGGTCAGGGTCAATTGGCTATTCTAAACTTCCCTTAGTGTTCAGGGATGTGTATGTTAGGTGCATTAGTCAGGGGAAATGTAGAGTGATAGGGTAGGGGAATGGGTCTGGGTAGATAACTCTTTGGAGGGTCGGTGTGGACTTGTTGGGCCAAATAGCCTGTTCCAACACTGTAGAGATTGTATGATTCTTGTGAGGAATTCTTCATTCTTCCAATGAAGGGAGATTATTGCTTGTTACACACTATATTAACAGCCCAATTCACCTCATTAGGATCTAGCTTACCAAACAAGCTAGGTGTCAGGAATTCACAGCATGGAAACCAGAGGAGGTGTTGGGTGATTTCATTGGCTGTGTGCTCTGAAGTACCTCTACGTTGGGCCAACATTGCAGGGCACACTCAATGGGAACCAGAAACACCCATAGAACATCAGTGATGATGCCATCTAGCATGTCCCAAGCTCTTAGAACCCTCATGGCACACCACCAAGCGTTTTAGAGGTCAGGTCTGCCCTTCAGTGCTGTGCCTCGGGCAGACCTGGTAACTCCCACTGTAATGCTGCAGCAAGTACACAGTGTGCTCAGGGACAACACCCTCCAGCTCAGGGACTGCACCAGGCTCTATCTCCGAGCTCCTCACTCACTGTCATAACGCTCACTCACTCGGAGCCTATCTGGATGCTCTCGGCACTCCTGCCTTGCATTCCCTTGCCTTTCCATTTTGTGTTTTTTTCCCTCAGCCTGACAGACCAGGCTGACACTACTTCTCGCCTTGCAGTTTCACCAAATGCAAAGGCTGAGGCTTGTCACGATTGTCAGTAGGCCTCTGTCCAGTCACGGGAGAGAGCTTCACGCAGGGCGTCCCAGCGCAGAAAGTCAAAGGCAGCCTCCTGTGCCATCAGGGGCTTGACATGGTCAATGAGCCACTTGGGGAGGGGTCACTGTCAGGATGTTCTCTTCAGAAGGACTGAGGAGCTGAGTGCCTGATAGTCCATCACCAGTCTTGACTTCTTCTCCCTGACAAAGAACAGCTTCAGATGCTGAGGTGTTAACTCTGATTTCTCTCCACTGATGCTGCCAGACTTGCTAAGTTTCTCCAGCAACGCCTGATTTCCTTTTTGCCCGATTGTGGCCTGTTTTCCTCCTGAAATGAGAGAGGCACAGGCGCTATGAGAGACGCAAGTGGGTGGAATAGTTGTTCCTTTTGGTGCAGGTGAGGATAAAACCCAAAGAGGTGAGTAGGCAGTGCAGCAGATATGCATGGTTACCTGGTTTGGGTGTTGGGATGGGTGGCTGACAATATTACAAGGATTAGTGAGAATGGTGGAGCTTGATGGGAAGTGGCAGAGAAAGAGTGTGAGGTTTCAGAGAGAAGACAATGTCGCCATTTTAACCTAACTGGTAGCCTCAGGTCCGGCTGACATGGTCTGGCATCTTGGCATCCATTGCTAGTTCTGGACAAAGACGGGTCCCATGTTTGCATCCAGCAGTACCTACAGGTTCCTATCCTTACAGCAGGGGGTGCTACTTTCCCCATCTGCTCTGTCAAAGGCAGATGCTCGGACCATGCAGGTTAGCTCTGGTCAGGCTGTACTTATCAAGATGGTCAACCAGTATTTACAAATGGCACAGGTACAAGAGCTTGCCAGTCATTTCTGGGATATCCATTGAGTGATGAGTTGCTCTGGGAATGGCGTGTGGTAAGGTGGAGCTAGAATGGATAGGATAAGAGACTAGGTCTTTCCCCTGGGGTGGAGGAGTCCAGAACTAAAGGGCAGAGGTTTAAGGTGAGAAGGGAAACATTTAAAGGGACCTGAGGGCAACCTTTCCACGTAGAGGGTTGTGCATGTATGGAGTGAACTGCCAGAAGAAATGGTGGAGGCTGGTACAATGACAACATTTACAAGGCATCTGGATGGATATATGAATAGGAAGGGTTTAGACAGATATAGGCCAAATGCTGGCAATTGGGATTAGATTAGGTTGGGATATGTGGTCGGCATGGACGAGTTGGACAGAAGGGTCTGTTTCTGTGCTGTGCATCTCTATGACTAATTGGATGTGAGGGACACCATGGGGAAGGGTATGTAGTCACTGAGGACCATTCAACAAGATGTGCTGAGAAATCTCACTGGGTTGGGTGGTGAAGATCCCTCCAAAAGGCTTGATGGAATTCTTAAAAAGGTTCAGCTTGTCTGTAGATTTTGTGGGGATTTTGTTTGGGCAGTACTGAGCATCTTTGTCTGAATCTGTTGACTTAATTGGGTCATTCCACATGATATAATTCTGTTGATTGCCACTTCATTCACAGAGAACTGACAGGGTCCTTTTTGTCATCAAGGAGACTGATTCTGCTTGAAGCTTGCCCTTATTTAAATACATATCAATTAACATTAGCATATGAGAAGGTAATTAACACTGAGGCTTTCAATTTCATTAGCCAAACCAGCCTCCCCACCCAGATGTGCATTATGAATATTAATTAAGGCAGAAATCTCAAAATCAAAGTTTCAAGATACCATTTGGAACAAACTTATGCTCTCTTTATTATTTAAAGGTTATTGGCAGTGGAAATTTTGGGTTCATCTCAGAAACTGCTCATTAACAAGCTGTACTGAACTCTTACTGTCTGTAGTTTAATAACGTAATCGAAAGGTGGGATTCCTAATATCTGACATCTTCAGTACCTCATTTTGGTGGCACCCTGTATTATATGATTAGATTAGATTCCCTACAGTGCGGAAACAGGCCCTTCGGTCCAATAAGTCCACACCGACCCTTTGAAGAGTAAACCACCCATACCTGTTTCCCTCTGACTAAAACACCTAACACGATGGGCAATTCAGCATGACCAATTCACCTGACCTGCACATCTTTGGACTGTGGGAGGAAACCCATGCAGACGTGGGGAGAATGTGCAAACTCCACACAGTCGCCCAAGGCTGGAATCAAACCTGGGTCCCCTGCTCTGTGAGGTAGCAGTGCTAACCACTGAGCCACCATACCGCCCCAGTTGCATTGCCCCAAATGCAATATTCTTGCGCTCTGTAATGCAGATGGAAAGAACAGCATCAAATAGTGTGGCGCTGGAAAAACACAGGCGGTCAGGCAGCGCCCGAGGAGCAGGAGAGTCAACGTTGCGGGCAGAACCTCTTCTTCAGGAAGATGCGGAGCTTATGCCTGAAATGTCGACTCTCCTGCTCCTCAGATGCTGCCTGACCTGCTGTACTTTCCCAGCAACACACTCTCGACTCCGATCTCCAGCATCTACAGTGCTCACTTTCTCCTTGGAAAGAACAGCATTTGACCTCAGGAGTAAGAGTGCATCTGAGAGGAATGAAGTCCGCCTAAACAAAGCGACTCAAACCGTTTATTTAATAGCTCAATCGGAAGTAATTGAATTTAATTATGATTAAAATAATTCTTGAAAAACCTACTTGTTTTTCCATCAGGTGTGACATCAGCAGACTGTCCCGAGGAGCTAAGTGAGACTTCACTATGGGATTAGCCTCAGGTGTTCCTTGCAATTTTGTATTTCTCGAGTTAGAAACCATTCCTCAAGAGGAGATGATTGAATTTACCAAACCATAAAGCACAAGGGGGAGGTCACTTCGGCGATTTTGCCTGTACTTACTTATTTAAAGAGCGACCCAATTAGTCCCACTTCCCTACGATTTCTCTATCAACTTGCAAATTGTTCCTCAAAAGAAAGACTTTTGCATTTATATAGCACCTTTCTCAGCTGCCAGGCGTCTCAATGTACTTTGCAGCCAATTCCTAATCATGTTTGTATCCAATTTCCTGTGAAAGGTTACTGCTGAACCAGCTTTCACGGGCATTTTTAAGCTTGCGTGGCAGGTCCCAAGAATTTGCTGGAAAGAAAGGTCAATTATCTGCAGTTAGGATTCTCTGATTAGAGCCTCCACTAGTGTAAACAGTCAGAGGGCCCCTACAGTGTGGAATCAGGTTCATTCAGCCTTTCCGGGCCCTCACCATCCCTCTGAATAGGATTCCAACCAGACGACCCCAACCCTGTATCGCTGCATTTCCCATGGCAAATTGACCTAACGTGTGCAGCTCTGGGTCAAATCAAACCTGGGCCCTGTGATGCAGCAGTGCTAACCACTGAGCCACCCTAACCTATTCACCAAAATATACTTCATTCCTGGTGAAAGACTTATGTCTGAAACGTCGACTCTGTTGCTCCTCGGATGCTGCCTGACCTGCTGTGCTTTCCCAGCACCATACTCTCGACTCTGAAATCCAGTATCTGCAATCCTCACTTTCTCCCTGTACCTCATTGTTCCACCTGTTGTGTTTTGTACACTGTGTTCGCCATTACTGACAATGGAAATTACCTAAATAAGCTCAGTGAGAATTAAATGATGAAGAGGACAATTTATGTCATTTTAGACCCTTATTGGGGTGAGATGTTTAAGACAATTAAATGGATGAAACACGTTGCTCTATTGAAAGAATCCTGACAAGAGGCATAGGATTAAAATTAGAGTGATGGAATTAGAGTGATATCAGGATGTGTCTCTTTAAGCAAATAGCATTGAGAATCTGGTCCTTCCATTCCAAAGAACTGGGGAGGCTGAAAGTCTTTAAAAATTTGTAGTTCTGAGGATGAAACCCTGAGGACCAAATAAGGAACCATTTATCAAAGGGAAAAATTCAGAAGGACTATCTGCTGCAAGGGTCTCTGTGTGTGAAATGAGGATACATTAGGGAACTGAGAGGAGATCTTGTCCCAGCCACTGAACCAGCAACTTTGTGTTCAAATTCCCTGCTAGGACTTGGTGACAAAACATGGTATGTTTATAACGTCAAAAAAAAGCTTGAATACAAAGCGACAAATCTCTCCATCACATTCACCAGTGACAATCGCTTGTAATGGTAGAGCTTTCTGGTCAATCACCTGATGATTGAATCTGTACCGTCACCATACAGCAACTATAACATGCATGTTGCCACAGCGACAGTGAACTGTGACAGATTCTGGGGTGAAAGGTAAGTGGTGTTTTCATTCAGTAAACTGCTGGCTTCACTCTGCATTACCAACCAATTGAGCTAACCAACTGCCCACAATTGCAAGTTATTTTGACGTGATTGAAGTTGTTATACAAATCTTGAGGAGGACCAGATGCTGAGCTCGGTGTTTCAAAATCTTAAACTGATCTTCCCACAAATCAATAGCACACAATCCCAATTAATGGTGCCTCTGGCACTTCTCAAAATTAACTCTTTTATTTCCATACACTTGTAGAAGGCACTTGATAGTCTTCAGCTGGAGAAAAGTGTACAATTCTATACAATACAACACACCACAGGAATATGCCCACCAAGCCTGCTCTGGGTCCATATCTTATTTGGACCCTTTACTTATTGCCCATATGCAGTTTCTATCCCTCTGTTCACCTCCTATCCACGTGTCTATCAAGATTATTCTTAAATGTTGCTAACATGCCTGCTTCAACTACCTTCTCTAGCAGTGCATTCCAGGCACCCACCACTCTCTGTGTGAAAACTTTTCCCCACACTTCTCTCTTAAACTTGAATCTTTGTTGTTTTGTAGTTGGCTTTCCACCCTGGGAAAAAGCCTCTGACTATCAATTCCATCCATGACTCTCATTGTTTTGGAGACCTCTATTTGGTCACCCCTCAGCCTCTGTCTTTCCAGTGAAAATAATTCGAGTTTTTCCAATCTCTCCTCATAATTAAAACCCTCCAGACCAGCCAACATCCTGGTAAACCTTCTCTGTACCCTCTCTAAAGTGTCCACATCCTTCTAGTAGTATATTCACTAAATTCCAAATCTGCCTACAAGTTCATATGAAATCGTCATGGCGATTGATTTATTTTTGCATCTCTCAGGTTCAGAACCATAGCCAATATCTCCTCCCAAGTTTTTATCTTTAAGTCCTTTCAGTCCTATTACCTGCAGAAAAGCATGACATAAGACTGTTTCCTTGGTGCCTACCTCGAAGAAGTTCCCCTCCTCTCTGCACAAGAATCCCAGTGAGTCTCTCTCTCTCTGCAACCCTCAGGTCATCTCCTCTGCCCTAGAGCTCTTACCTATCATCTCCATCCCCACCACCCATTCACCTATTGTATTCTTTGCTACCTTCTCCCCAGCCCCACCCCCATCTCATTTATCTCTCCACCCTGGAGGCTTCCTGCCTCTATTCACGATGAAGGGCTTTTGCCCGAAACATCAATTTTCTTTCTCCTAAGATGTTGCCTGACCTGCTGTGCTTTTTCAGCATCACTCTCATCTAGACTCTGGTTTCCAGCATCTGCAGTCCTCACTTTTGCCTAGTTGCTTTTAATCTTACTGTGAATCCTCTTGCAAGGATGTCTACCTTGAAGAAGTTCTCCTCCTCTCTCTACAAGAATCTCAGTGAGTCTCTCTCTCACTGCAACCACTAGGTCATCTCCTCTGCCCTAGAGCACTTACCTATCACCTCCATCCCCACCCCCATTCATCTATTGTACTCTTTGCTACCTTCCCCCACCCTCCCCTCTAACCTATCACCTCCATCCCCACCCCCCATTCACTTTTTGTACTCTTTGCTACCTTCCCCCACCCTCCCCTCTGACCTATCACCTCCATCCCCACCCCCCATTCACCTATTGTACTCTTTGCTACCTTCCCCCACCCTCCCCTCTGACCTATCACCTCCATCCCCACCCCCATTTACCAATTGTACTCATTGCTACCTTCTCCCCACCCCGCCATTTATCTCTCCACCCTGGAGGTTTCCTGTCTCTATTCCTGATGAAGGGCTTTTGTCTGAAACATCGATTTTCCTGCTCCTCGGATGCTGCCTGACCTGCTGTGCTTTTCCAGCACCACTCTGACCTAAACTCTGGTTTTCAGCATCTGCAGTCCTCACTTTTGCCCTGTTTCCTTGACCTAGGCAAGTTCAACATCCCACCAGCAAGAAAGACAGTCCAAGAGCTAAAAGTATCAAACAAAAGCCAAGTTTATGGAGAGGTGGATGAGCTGAGTGTGGGTTAATACAGTAGGAATACCTGGAAAAACTAGGCAGGCATCATCAGTACAGATATTGGACAATACTGCACAGTGGCTCTATGATTAGCACTGCTGCCTCACAGCACCAGGGACCTGGTTTGATTCAAGCCTTGGATGACTGTGTGGAGTTCGCACATTCTCCTCGTGTCTGTGTGGGTTTGCTCCGGTTTCCTCCCACAGTCCAAAGATGTGCAAGTCAGGTGAACTGGCCTTGCTAAATTCCCCACAGTGTTCAGGGATGTGTAGGTTAGGTGTAGTAGTCAGAGGAAAGTATAAAGTAAGGGGAATGGGTCTGGGTGGGATACTCTTTGGAGGCTCAGTGTGGACTTGTTGGGCCAAATGGCTTGTGTGCACACTGTAGGGATTCTATGAATTTCAGCATGTTATTGTTGCCTCTCAGACAGTCAAATAGATAACATTCAGGTGGCAAAACCAGCAATGGAAGATGGCCATCAAGGATGCTAAGAGACAGTGCAAACCTCAAAGGGAAGAGTTTGGTCATTATGAAATTTGGAGCTGGAAGATGAGTGAAGCACTTACCCTGCGGAGCCAATCTCTTTGATCTCTCACTGCATATTTTACTTCTCAGGGAGCTACAGAGACCTAGTTTAAAAATGTTAATAAAATGTCCTACCTCTCCAAAGCAGGACTGTTGGACACCAAACCCTCATTAAACAGGGAGTGTACTTGAATTACCTGGACTGGTAAACTATTTCAGAGACTGTTTCAGAGTAAGCCGCATCGCTGTGGACCTGGAGTCAAATGTAGGTCAGCCCAGATAAGGATGACAGATTGCTTTCCCTAAAGGACTCTGGTGAACAAGATGGGTTTTTGCAACAATCAGATATGCTTACATGGTCACCATCCAAATTCAAAATTGTTTGTTGAATTCAACTGTCACCTGTGTAGTGACAGTTGTAGTGGGTTCGAGCCCATGTCCCAAAAACATTCGCCTGAACCACTCGTGAAGTGCTACCACCTTCTTTTCTTGTTTGATGGACTGTGTTTCTTACATTCCTCTAGCTTTCAGTCCAGTCTAAGCTCCTGTCCTTAGGGTGATTATTATCCAGAGCAATCTTCATATTAGCAAAGGTGGTACCAAATCAGCTTCCTGACAAGCACACTGTTCCAGGTTTACAATTCTTAAAACAAAAATAGGATGTGCTGGAAAAACTCAGCAGGTCTCGCAGCATCTGTGGAGTGAAACCAAAGTTAATGCTGCGGGTGCAGTGACCCTTCCTCAGAACCCCTTAAGGTATCTTGACAGTTTGTGGTGAGAAGTGACCTGAAATACAAAAATCCAGGATAAAAACTTGACATTACCACTGTCTTATGGAGAATATTGAATCATAGACAGGCAATGATTGTAACTGCACTTAACATTGATTGGCTCATATAGATCATCCTCGGTAAAAATAAATATAGAAGCTGCCCTTTCCTTTGTACATGCTTAATTTACTTCCAACCAATTAAGCAAATGCTTATGTGGTGCACATTTGTAAATATAATTCTGAGTAAATTTGACTTCCTGTGTTGACAGCTTTAAATTCCTTTTGCTTCACTGATGCTACCATCCCTTTACACCTTTCTATATAAAACAATTGCATTGCATGTTAAGATGCCCTGGACAATGACAGCACAGGCAAAATTGTTTTATCTGCTTCAAGCACTCCAAGTTTGTCCTGACATCCTCTAGAATATATCATTTGAACACATTTCCCCGGGAGTTGAGAAAAAAAATGTTTATTTTTGCTTTAGCTTTGATGGGAAGATGTCAGCTTATGAATTTGTGTCAACAGATCAGGGCACCTTTTATATTGATTTAAACATAGTCACTACCTGGCTAATATTAGTCTACATTTACACAGGCTATTCACTAGTTTCTTCACATTGGTCTCTCTAAACATTAAACAGCAGAGTCCAAATCAAACATACAGCAACAGGTGGCACTAGTGTGGCATGGTGGTACAGTGGTTAGTACTGCTAACACACAGTGCCAGGGGCCTGGGTTTAATTCCACACTTGGGTAACTGTCAGTATGGAGTTTGCCTATCCTGCTCTGTCTATACGTGTTTTTCTCCTGCAGTCCAAAGATGTGCAGGTTAGTTGGACTGGCCGTGCTAAATTGCCCATAATGATCAGGCTAGGTGGTTTAGCTATGGGAAATGAAGGGTGACAAGGTAGAGGTGTGGCTGTAGGCATACTCTCGGTGAGGTGGGGGGGGGGGAGGGGGGGAGGTGGTCAGCGTGGACTTGATGCACTGAGTTCCCACACTGTTGGGATTCTATGATACAGTGGGTGCAACTTTCAGTAAGGTGAAACATTACTTGTATTGAACTTACAATTAACCCAAAAATAGATTATTTTATTTCCGTGTCTTTCAAAAATAATTCTATTTTTAACTACCTACAGTATAATTACAAGAGTCTTGACATTGAGTCTGCTGACAGAATAGCAAGAAGGTATGAAATTACACATCTGGATTACTGACAGATGTGAGGCGCATTCACTAATCTCTCTAGATGTCTTTGTAGCAACAAAGTGTTGAGCTTCCCAAGATCATTTGTCTATATATCTAGCCACAGGGGGCACTGTTTTGCTTTCAAACAACTGGAACAGTCCAATGATATTATATGATTCCCTGGTCATTGTTCCTTTGTGTAAGAGAGAAAATCTCTCTTTAGTTATGACATTTGATGACAGGATTCCATGGAAACAATTCATAGAGACATCGGATGTATTATTGCTTATCGAATAGACCACATTTATTTTACTGGGTCTGGGATTACAATGTGAGAAGTAACATAGTCAGTACTGGAGCAAAGGAGCCATGCTGATTATGTGCCAATGCAGAACTAATATTCAGAGTACTTGTTAAATCACACACCTTTGTTAGTGCCTGTTTACAGATATGGTCATCATGCAGATCACTTAAATGACTGAAATGGAGAGATTATTCATTTCATTTACCCCTTTTATTCGTACATTTTCAGTTGTCTATAAATATTGTAAATTGTGTCTGTGTTACGCACCTTTGTAGCCTTTTCCTCGTGTGAAGTGAAATATAACAGGCTTTTGAGAGACAAAAAAAGGCTCAATTAAATATCTTGAGGTCAAATTCTTACTTCATGTGAGCACAGACCCTATTTTTGGCACAGTGTTCTTCTCAGTCCCAGTTTGCCTGTGTTACTCTTTGCTGCACATTTGTTCGAATGCCATCTCTCATATTCAATCGCACCTTATAGGGCAGACAATGAGCATCTTTAATCACATCTTGCAATCTCTTGCTTCAACCCGTTGTTAATCTTTACATTGATCTTCCTCTGCCTTCCCCTTTCGGTTGGTCTTTTGTCTTGGGACTTTGACTTCCTGTTTAATCCTGTCTCACAGTTTCATTTTGCCTGTGCCAGCAAAGCTAAAGTGTACAAGCTGCAGTGAAAGCATTAATCATGGAATCTACAGTCCGGGGCAATCATCAATGTATTCCTCGTGCAGCAGATATTGTGGCCTCTTTCTGTGTAGCCGAACATGCCATGCTCAAAGACCAGCTGCAAGAAAGCAGCATTAGCCCCCTGGGCTGTTTTAGTGAGTTACTGAGTTTCTATCAAAGAGAAACAAGCTGCTCCCTCAGCTAGATGCCACGCACTCAGTGAAATGTCCATCAGTTGCATTAAAGGGCTGTTGTGTTTGCAGTGGCAGGCGCTACATTAAACGAGTATACTTGCTTTCTGAAAGAAAGAAGGCCCACGATTAATATGAATCAGAATAACCCTGTGTTACCTCAGTATTAAAATTATCCTCAATTTCATTTTGTATTCATTCTTTTCTCTTCAGATTTGCTTTACCATATGCTCTCGGGCCAAGTTACATATAAAATGAACGTCTGTTGCAACTATTTCTCATGCTGATTATACCAGTAATCTATTGCTAGCTGACATTAAATAAAGAGGCATTGAATGAATAATTTCATTTGTTAATTATTGTAATCTCTTTATGGAATTATAAGCATTTCATAAGCTAAGGGCTTTATGCAAGAATTCAGAGTCACATAATGCTCATCGCCTGTGTTGTAGGAATGGGATCCATAATGCTAGCAGTAATTAAAATTAGGCTGATAACCTTTTGTTAGCAATGATACTTTGTAATGCATGAATGCTAATGAAGTTTATAATCCATCAGAGATTTGAAAGGCTACCTTTCTTTTAGATTCCCTACAGGCCCTTCGGCCCAACAAGTCCACACCGAAGAGTAACCCACCCAAACCCATTACATCTGACTAATGCACCTAACACTATGGGAAATTTAGCATGGCCAATTCACCTAACCTGCGCATCTTTGGACTGTGGGAGGAAACCAGAGCACCCAGAGGAAACCCACACAGACACAGGGAGAATGTGCAAACTCCACACAAACGGTCGCCCAAGGTTGAAATCGAACCTGGGTCCCTGGTGCTGTGAGGCAGCAATGTTAACCACGGAGCCACCTTTAAGCCCTTTATCTGAAAGGAGCTGCGTTTTAATTCTGAAAATCCATAACAACGGTACCATTCTTGGGAAAGCCTCATAATAAGCACAACGATACAAAGAGTCAATCAATTTTGTCAAAGTACGATAGTAACTCCTTATGTCTTTGTCTTACCATTTAAAACACGGTATCTTCTGGTGATGAACAAGTTATTTGTTATGGGTTGGTACACATGCAGTCCAAAGTTCTTTGTCACGCCTGCAATTTGCCTGCCGCAGCTCTGGAAGGTATGGTCGGCTCTGAAATTCAGCTAAAACTTCATCTCGATGGGCAACACGGTGTCTCAGTGGTTGGCACTGCTGTCTCACAACATCGGGGACCAGGATACAATTCCAGCCTTGAGTGACTCTATGTGTAGAGTTTGCATGTTGCCTGTGCGGGCTTCCTCCGGATGATCCGATTTCCTCCCACAGCCCAAAGATATGCAGGTTAGGCGGATTGTCCAGGCTAAATAGCTCATAGTGCCCAGGGAGTACAGGCTAGGTGGATAAACCAAGGGAAATGCAGGGTTACAGGGATAGGTTTTGCAGGGATGCTCTTCAGAGGGTTGACATAGACTCAATGGGCCAAATGGCCTGCTTCCTCACTGTAGGGATTCCATGAAAGCAAAATTCAGTTGTAGCTTTGTTCTATTCATTTACTTATTTTAATCTTGCAACCAATTTATCTGTGGATTAACTTTTCAGTAACTTTGCGAGGTCTAACGATTGTCACATGTCTCACGGTTTTCTCTTATTCTTACTGTTCTAAAGTTTTTATGTAAGATTTTTTAAGGCAGAGACAGGTAGATTCTTGATGACCAAGGGGATGAAAGATGATTGGTGGATATGCAGGAATGTAACATTGTGGTTAAAAGCAGATCAGCAGTGACCTTATCGTATGGTTGAGCAAACCCAAAGTCTTATTCTTGTTTGTTGGTGCACATAACAGCGTGTTTGTGTGTTGATACACATAACTACGGAAAAGCAACTGACACTGATTTTTATAGGTTAATAATGACCCATCCAAACTGAAGTCCCAGTTTAGTGATTAAAGTATCGACTGTGTATAAATGTTACTCCTGGATTTGACATTTGAGATTTTCATAGCACCATGGATTGGAGGTCAGGCTGGAGTCCAAACAATGATACGCAAGCAACTGCATGTTCATCCATGAAAGGAAATCAACGCTACGCCATTTAATGTAACATTTTCCATTTTGTTGCTGTTCTAGCAAAATCAATTTTAAAAAAGTAACAACTTGAAAACACTAGAAAGAGAAAATATAATTCAAGTTGGCATAAAGGAGAATGTAAGTGTAAAAGGTAGCCTTTACTCATGGTAATTTCAATATTGGTGAAATGGTACACTTAATTAAGTGATGTATGGTATGAACTTTCAGAGTAGGTTAGGCAGTAGTGATAGTTTGCATAGTTTGAATGGGATACAAAATTCAATTCTTTGTTAAAACTGGAGATCTGTGTGTCGTCTAGGGTGTTAGCAGTTTGGTGAAATTAGAAGTTGAAAGTTGTTCCTAATACTCATACAGTTCAAACCTAAACTTTAAAAAAAAAATTCATTCCCAAAAGAATGAAGGGTTAGCTGGGGATATCAGGAAAGTCATACACCATGAACAAATATCTTCCGTAAGCACAGGGGAAATCAAACATCACGGCTGGATAGGTACTTAGACAGTCAGGGAAATCTGATGCACTGAATTGATGGTCTCCAGCATCACCAGGGAAACTGGATGTTGCACACATTTGTTCCTTTGACTGACAAGACAATAAGATGCAATGGACCCATAGCCACAAGGGCTAACAGAACTGTCCCCTTAAGTCTCCCACCAATGGTGTGGTTAAGAATATGAAATAATTGACCTAATCCCAGGCTTCTGCCCGTCCACATGTCTTGATTTAGTCATAAGGCAAAATACTGGAGCTGTCGGCAGCTCTTTCTTTCTCCTTTAGTGGTTGATTATTGAACAGGAGCTGCCCTGGCAACACAAACTAGTTTGGCAACTTACTGGGGCAAACGGACACTTTCCACTCGCAAATGAATCAAGAACCAAGGGGGCAAAGATTGAAAGTGGCAAATGAAGAGAAAATGACACGTGTCGATTCTGCTGTATTGCATGTTTGTTCAACGCAAATTGGCTTCAATGCGGTTTAAGAATTTAGCTCATTTTTTGTAGAATTTGTATTTGTTCTTGCCTATAACATGATTCCTGCCCCACTAGTTTAAATGGCGCGGTGATTGTGCGATGTTCTTATAACACGAGGTCGCGTGAGAATGAAATTATCATATTAGATCAGAACTGACTGTAAAGAAAAAGGCTTTGTCATGCAAAGGTTAGGATCTGGAAGTCATTGCCTGAACACTTGGCTCAATCGAAGCATTCACTCTAGAAAACGACAATATTGTTGAGGAGAATACTGAGATATAGCCTACTAGACTCGGTGTGATTGAGGTTCACAAGGAAGAGGTATTATAAATCCTGCAGAGTATGAAAATAGATGAGTCCCCTGGGCCGGATGGGATTTATTCTAGGATCCTCTGGGAAGCCAGGAGATTGCCGAGCCTTTGACATTGATCTTTAAATCGTCATTGTCTACAGGAATAGTGCCAGAAGACTGGACGATAGCAAATGTGGTTCCCCTGTTCAAGAAGGGGAACAGAGGCAACCCTGGTAATTATAGATCAGTGAGCCTTACTTCAGTTGTTGGTAAAGTGTTGGAAAAGGTTATAAGAGATAGGATTTATGATCATCTAGAAAAGAATAATATTTGATTAGAGATAGTCAGCACAGTTTTGTGAAGGGTAGATCGTGCCTCACAAAACTTATTGAGTTCTTTGAGAAGGTGACCAAACAGGTAGATGAGAGTAAACTGGTTGATGTGGTGTATATGGATTTCAGCAAGGCGTTCGATAAGGTTCCCCACAGCAGGCTATTGTACAAAATGCGGAGGAATGGGATTATGGGAGATATAACAGTTTGGATAATTAATTAGCTTGCTGAAAGAAGACAGAGGGTGGTGGTTGATGGGAAATGTTCATCCTGGAGTCCAGTTACTAGTGGTGTACTGCAAGGGTCAGTGTTGGGTCCACTGCTGTTCGTCATTTTTATAAATGACCCGGATGAGGGTGTAGAAGGGTGGGTTAGTAAATTCGCAGATGACACTAAGGTCGGTGGAGTTGTGGATAGTGACGAAGGATGTTGTAGATTACAGAGAGGCATAGATAAGCTGCAGAACTGGGCTGAGAGGTGGCAAATGGAGTTTAATGCGGACAAGTGTGAGGTGATTCACTTTGGTCGGAGTAACCAGAACGCAAAGTACTGGGCTAATGGTAAGATTCTTGGTAGTGTAGTTGAGCAGAGAGATCTCGGTGTCCAGGTACACAGATCCTTGAAAGTTGCCACCCAGGTTGACAGGGTTGTTAAGAAGGCATACAGTGTTTTAGCTTTTATTAATAGAGGGGTCGAGTTCCGAACCATGAGGTTATGCTACAGCTGTACAAAACTCTGGTGCGGCCGCACTTGGAGTATCGTGTACAGTTCTGGTCACCACATTATAAGAAGGATGTGGAAGCTTTGGAAAGGGTGCAGAGGAGATTTACTAGGATGTTGCCTGGTATGGAGGGAAGGTCTTACGAGGAAAGGCTGAGGGACTTGAGGCTGTTTTCATTAGAGGGAAGAAGGTTGAGAGGTGACCTAATAGAGACATATAAGATAATCAGAGGGTTAGATAGAGTGGGCAGGGAGAGCCTTTTTCCAAGAATGGTGACAGCGAGCACGAGAGGGCATAGCTTTAAATTGAGGGGTGATAGATATAGGACAGATGTCAGAGGTAGTTTCTTTACTCAGAGAGTAGTAAGAGTATGGAATGCTTTTCCTGCAATGGTAGTAGATTCACCAACTCTAATTACATTGAAGTCGTCATTGGACAAGCATATGGATGTACATGGAATAGTGTAGGTTAGATGGGCTTCAGATTGGTATGACTGGTCGGCGCAACAGCGAGGGCTAAAGGACCTGTACTGCGTTGTAATATTCTATGTTCTATGTTAAAAGAGACTGAGACTTCCATATGGAAAGGAAGATGTGCAGGGTTATGGAAAGCAAATGGGGGATGATATCATCTGGAGAGTTGAGAATCCTGCGCTATACCAATTCTGTGCTTCTTTGAAATCTATGATGAGTCATACCATTTCAAAGTAAAGACATAAGTGCCATGGACAAGGATTCCTTTGCAGCCTTCAGCACCAATAACTCACAAAATATTTCCACCATACTTCAAAGATATACAAAACTTCAGTACGAGCACAATATGATTTCCACTGCAATTTCATTATCAGAAGCATTGTCAAAAAAATTAGACTTTTGCAAATGAGTTGGAATGTATCAAATTCAAACTCACTTGAGCTATTAATTCAACAGGTATTCTACAAAGATATAAAACATAAAGAACATTGTGCATTTCAGGGACATTTTTCGCATTGCAGAAAGGTGGCTATATATATTTTGCAGGTCTGCAGACAAAGAGTAGACTTTGAGAAGAATAATGAATAGGAAGAGTGTTGGCATAGGGTGTCGAGACAATAGCAGAGGCATTTCCTTGGTACTAGTGAAGCTGGGCTTTAAGAGTTAGAGACATAGAGTCATACAACATGAAAACAGATGCTTTGGTCCCAACTCATCCATGCCGAACAGGTTTCCTGAACTGAACTAGCCCCGCTTGCCTGCATTTGGGCCACTACCAATTCTTATTCATATACCCATCCAGGTGCCTTTTAAATGCTGCAATTATACCAGTCTCTACCACTTCCTCTAACAGCTCATTCCAAATACGCATCACCCTCTGCATGAAAAAGTTGCCACTTAAGTCCCTTTGAAATCATTCCCCTCTCACCTTAAACCTATGCCCTCTAATTAAGGACTCCCCTACCCTCCCCTACCCCTACCTTGCCAATTCATCTTACCTATGACCCTCATGCTTTTATAAACCTCTTTAGGTCACCCCTCAGCCTCCTATTTTGTACAATGAAATATTCTTCGCTCCCTCGCAAATTTTCATCTTACAATAAGGATTTGGAGCTGATGCCTGTACTTCAAATTGAGTGTCACATGTTTCAAAATAATTTGAGGTTTCAGGAGTTGGGGTCAACTGCCATTCAATTTGATGAATATCTAATTTGAAGCGATCATATTTATCCTCGACAGATTGTAACAGGAGGAAAATGAGAATCAGTTTTATTATTCAGTCTTGGTGCAAGGCTATCACTTTACAAATCTGCTTCAATTGCACAGTGTGACTACTAAATAACCATGAGTGAGAGGCCAATGTTCTAACTTATATTGTGGCATGAGGCAAATTGAACACACAACCCAACAAATAGGCAAGAAGAAGTGATCTCATATTCAAAACTTTGAATCCTCGTGTAGTTTTCTATTCAAATCATTAAAAAGAATGGACAAGGATAGCAAAAGAGAATTAAGTTAATTTTAGAAGCTCTGTTGCCATTAGCTCTCTTGTTTGTGATGGAACTGAAGTGAATTCCTCAGGGTCAGCAATGATAATAATGCCCACGCAAATTATGTGATTAGTGCTGTTATCAATCTTGACAGTGTGAAAGCTTTTCTGAAAAGAAATTATGATCCGTGACCAGGGCAGAGACTTCTTTGAAACACGTGTTTTTATCAAATCAGCAGAGTTGCTTTCAGAGAGAAGCTTTATTTTATGTGTGTTCTTCTTATTAAGCTGAGGAAGATCAGGCTTGGACGTGGAATATTGAGTCTTTTAATTGTATCTCTGCAAACTGCACTAATTTCAAGCAGCAGCCAAAAATTCTTTGGTACATGAAGTTAATCTTCTTTTCTGTCATGTTCTATTAAAAGACCCCTCAAAAGCCAACGTATCAACAGTCAGCTCTCCTACCTTTTCATTTATTGTTTGTATGACGATGCTGCTCCTTTAACAAGGTTATGCTGTCCTTGGTTTTTTTTTTCAGAGAGGTCATAAAAGACACAGACTCCGAAAAGTCTAGGTTTAAAGTCTAGAGCTAACAGATACTTCCTCAGGCAAAAGGTTTCCAAGTTAAAAATAACACTACAATGAAAGGGTAGTGGCCAGTTCTCCCAGCTCAGTTTTTTTCTGGTTTGGATTGGTTTTCACACAGTAGAGTTGGAAAAAAAATCTGCCAGAGCCCAAAGTAGCAGGTACCTGCTGATCTCTCTCTGCCATCTCGCCTGCAAGACCCTGTCTTTGATATTATCTTTTTTTCCCAATGGGTGTTTATGGGGATTATTGTAAGTGTTGGGAACAGCATCATTAAGTCGGGATATTATGTTAGGCTTTTGGATATGTGAAGTGATTCTATATTGTGTTCTCTTTAGTTTGTGTTTCAGTTGGTAATCTTGTAAATAAATTCTGTTTTTTCTTAAAAAAACTAAGTGGTTTGACCAGCTGCATCCCTCCTGGAATATCTGTGTTACACCTGCTTAAAACAATTAGCAATGTTAGGCTCCGGGCTACTTTCTTTCTATGTTTTGAGGGGGTCTGGCCTAGTCCGTAACACTTAGTTTTCAAAGTCATTCTCCTCCACTGATGCACGGTGTACCATCATCAAGATGTAGAGCAACAACTCAACAAGACCATTAAGAGAGAACCTTCCAATGTGAATCATCTCACCTAGAAGGGCCAAGGCGTCTGATGCATGGAACACCACCTTCTCAAGTCATACACTGTTCTACCTTGGAAATGTATCAACATTCTTTCAGTCTTGCTGGGTCAACATTCTGGAACTTGACAGCACTCTTGGGGGGTGGGGGGTGGGGGGGTGTTGCATGACCCGGACTGTAGTGGTTCACAATGGCGTTCACCACTATCTTAGGAACATTTTGGGAATGGAGATAATTGTTGGCCTAGTCCACATTCCATGACAAAAAATCAATTTAAAATGATGCAAAGCACCCGGGAATGTATTACTCCATTAGGATATTATCTCAAACTGTCATGTTTTTCATTATAAAGCTAAGGAGCTGGATGCTTATAACTGAAGAAAATTTGCAGTTGTTATAAGTCGAGAATGAACACTATTCACCATCAATCTTGCTTGACAGTTATTAACTTGATGTGCTTCACTCTGAAGAGAGCACGCTATTTGTCCAAGTCTTGACCATCTCTGTTTCTATCTGCTATAACCCCAGCTTCAGAACAACATGCACACTGCTCTCCTATCTCCATTTCCTACATTATCTATTTTTGTTCCATCTCTTGGTGGAATTAGCAATTAACCTCTAATTCCCACCAATCCCATGGTGTCAGTTTGAGCACCGTATCGGCTAATATAACCAGCCCAAACTTGATTCACATTGGACACATAAGCCAGCAGTCAGAAGAAAATTTCATTTCAATATTTGCAAATGATAGTTGATGGAACAGACAGACACATGGCAGGTCAATATAATGCAAAGGAGAGCACTGTGATGTATTCTGATAGGAAGAACTAGCAGAGGCAACATCAGGGTGTAATTTTAAAGGAGATGCAGGAATAGAGGGATTGGGCAAAATCATTGAACATGATAGAATGGTCAGAGAAAGTGAGTAACAGAGGAACCCAGGCGAAATAAATCTGGACCAAAAGTACAAAAGCAAAGATGCTGTGATGAATTTCTATTAAATCCTGATCTGGCTTTGAGCATTGGGCCCAATTTTGGCCATTGTGTGTTTTAATGAGACTGACTTAACTGATGACAAAACCCTGCTGTCAATAAGAGAGAAGATGCCAGTGAAGAAAGAGCAAGTGAAAAGGGAGACCTGAAATGCTGCAATAGTCAAAAGATATTTGAGAACTGACTTCACACAGATGTAAACAATAAAATGTGACAACAAATATGGAATTGAAGAGTCTTACTTGGAGCAAACAGCCTCAAGGACACGGGATATGCAGAAATCTACAGCCGGAGATGCTCCAGACCCTTATTGCCATGTGCAGGTGACAGGACCTTGAAGAACAAGGTAAAGCAAGGTAATAGCTCAGAAAAAGAAAGGCATCCTTAACCAGGAGCTGAGGCTAAATCAGGGTACAAGAGGCACAGCAGAAAAGGGAAGACTCTGAAGACAAGAAAATGTCTCAGAAGACTTTGAGGCTAAAAGCTGGTTGAAGTGAAGGATCTCAAAGCAGAAGACTTCAGTTTCAGGGCTGCTTAGTGGGAAGGTTCTGGAGGGGCAGGAGAGAATAGGAGGATATTATTCTTGAAGAAGAAAATAGAATCTTATTCTTAGGCAGCTATCAACAAATTGGCTGAGGACCAATTCAGAGTTGAGAGTGTGGGGCTGGAAGAGCACAGCAGGTCAGGCAGCATCTGAGGAGCAGGAGACTCAATGTTTCAGGCATGAGCCCTTCACCAGGAATCAGCAGTCCTCAATTTCTCCTTCTTGAGGACCAATTCAGAGAGACTCGTGCAGCCAGATAAGGCAGAATCAGAGGGGAGAGATGTAAAGTTGACATTTTGAACCTGATATGATTCTTCTTTGGAACACAAGCAGTTTTGCGATACTGAGGCTACACTATGGGAGGTACCTGTATGTTAAATGGCATGTAGATATCAAACTGAGGCCCATCTGTCCTCTGAGGTGATAGTAAAAGATCCCATAGCACGATTTGCAAGAAGAGCAGGATAAATCTTTCCAGTTCCCTGACCAATATCCGTTCCTCAAATCCAATGTTACAGAAGGAGGGTTTCTGGTTATTATCAATTCATCACATTCAACATAAGATTGCAGGAATTCAGATGTTGGTCTGTGATACTGACAACAGAAGTTGAAATGTGTGTGGTCATGGTTCAGGTCTGCCACCTCCAGTAGACCCTGAGGCAACATTGGGAAAGAGGAGGCCCGAGGGAGCTGATAAAGAACTGTGTATTGGCTCTCTGGGAGATCGATCCATCGTGTGGTCCCTCACCAAACCTTCCATGGTCCCTTCGGCAGCTCAGACCCCTCATAACGATAACCCAGAGAGAGGGAGAAGTCTATCATTTCAAGACACCACACTGCTCAAACTACCTTCACCACATTAATGCCAGGTGCTTGGGTCCCTTAATGAACACCAGCCTTAGGTGGGTCCATATCAGAAACAGCCAATGGGATTTCTCCCCAGCCCAAACCCAGCTTCCTTGGTTCTGAGGAAGGACCATTGTCACCCTGTTCCACTTCCTGCTTCGTCCATCCTTTCAGCTGATCATTTCCAGACTGGTACCTCCAACTTTACAACTGGACCAAATTTTTATTGAATTTGAATTTGAATTTCACCATCTGATGATGGGATTGAAGCTCATCTCTCCAAGATATTAACCTGGGTTACTCATGTATTGACATTCCCACCCTACTACAACCTCATTTTAATGCAATACACCTTTGCAAAAAAGAGGCAATGTCAAGTTCTCCCTAACTTGCCAGGTAACAGCCGAGACTCCTCCAACGTATCTTAAATTCTCTGGAAGAGAATGTGAAGCACATATTACCAATCAGAACAATATAAAGATTAATAACTGATAAATCAAATCCATTTAACTCAATAAGAACAATCAGACAAACAAAATTCATCTTTCTGATTGGTTACGATCAGAAATAAAGTGATAAGATAAATATGGAATATTGTTGAGAGGAGATTAATCGAGCTGAATGAAGTTAAGAGAGCTTAGAAAGAATGTGACATAGCTGTTCCTTTCTCAAGGTTATTGTGCCCTTGAGGATTGTTCAGAGAAGGGGGGGGGAAGTAATTGTCCAGGCTCCAACTAGACTGGGCTTGGATAGTTTATTGGGGCCCTTTATGTTCATACCTAACAGACAATGCCTCCAGCAGAAATTCTTTAAAAAAACTGATATAATCAAAGGGGAGTGGCCAGCCAGCTCCGTAGCTAGCCTTTGTTTTTATTAGTTCAGTGGCAGTCTGTGTGAGGAGCTGTCACTGTCCCTCTTATTTTGACTTCAAACCTGTAAGACTATGTTTCATTTTTTAACCTTTTGTGCCAAGAGGTGTTTGTTGGGATTGTTTGAAACAGAATCATTAAGTCGGGATAGTCTGTTGTGTTCAGATAGGATAAATTATTTCAGTATTCTGTTTCTGTTCTTTGTATTGCACTCCATAATCTTGTAACTAAATTCTGTTTTGTTTAAAAACTAAGTCGGCCGACAAGCTATTTCTCTACGGGAAAATCCGTTATACACTTCCATAAACCTAATAGCAAAGTTAGGGTCTGGGCTACCTGCTGAAATGCTTGGAGAGGTTGGGCCTGGTCCATAATAAGACAAGGGACTTGTTTCTATTTGCAGAGAGGCCAATTCCCCTGAGAATGCAGAGTTGGTTGTGTGGCTCAGTTGGCTGGACTTGTAATGCTGAATGATATCAACAGCATGGGTTCAATTCAGGTTGAAGTTACCATGAGGTCTCACCTCTTCAACCTTGCCTGAGATGTGGTGACCCTCAGGTTAACCTCAACACCAATTGTGTGTCTCTTTCTTTGATGAGAGAGTGGGGTGATGGTAACTTTATTTCCATCTGGACTAATGTTGGAAGGGGGAGTTGAGGAGTCATTAATTCACCTAGATAGAGGTACTGATCTGGGAATGATCAGCTGAAAGGATGGGCACAGCAGAAATGTTCATCACATTTAATAAAGAATTTTCCAAATGAAATTGAGGTCATGCAACTTCCGAGGATATAGACAAGGAGCTGAAGATTGGATTCGGCTGAATTAGCTCCTCCTGCATGAGCATGATGGGTCACACAGCCTCCTTCTGTGCCATAAATCATTTTGTTTTTAGGTTGTGCACCAACATTGTTTACAATCAATTCAAAGTTGTTTAATTCAAATTAACTATCAAAACGTGTTTTTGACTAGAAACCTGCACCAGCGAGCTGTTCCGTTAAAAGCTGCTCCATTCTTATTAGCAGGTAATTCAATTTTCTTCTGCAAAAGCATCGATGTTGTAAAAATTGAAGTCCTAACGTTGAATTAGCATGGCACCAGTCTGCCTATCTGATGGTTCTAACCTATACAGATCTCCCACAGTTCTTATGCAATTTATCTTTAATTCCACTGCTCACTCCATACACGTTGACAAAAAAAAGTTTGAAATGAGTTATTTTTCGAATAAGTCCCACAATGATGCTGATTTGCTGTTTATCTAAAATGTTCTTTCTTCAATTCCATTTCTGACATGGCAGGGGCTCAATTGAAAGTAATTATTATCATGGGGGGGGTGCTGGCTGATAACAAGCCAGAGAGACAATAAATTGGCAATCTCCAAGGTTTCATTCATGTTGAATAGAGCCATACAAAGATCTATATTTGATATGGTTTGGAAGGATGGGGGAGGGTGGGGGGGGTGGGGGTGGGGGGGGGGGGGGGGGTTGCAGGTCTCTGATGCAAACTTACAGAATACTGAGAGGCCTGGATAAATTGGACGTGGATAAATTGTTTCCACTCACCGGAGAAACGAGGACGCAAGGACATGGCCTCAGAGAGAAGGGGCAGTCCTTCAGAACTGAGGTGAGGAGGAATTTCTTCAGCCAGAGGGTGAATAATCTGTGAACTCATTGCCGCAGAAGGCTGTGGAGGCCAAGTCATAGAGTGTATTTAAGGTAGACATAGGTTCTCGATTGGTAATGGGATCAGGGGTTACGTGGAGAAGGCAAGAGAATGGGGTTGAGAAACATACTGGCCATAATCAATTAGCAGTGGCATGATGGCTCAGTGGTTAACATGGTTACCTCACATGGGACCCAGGATCAATTCCAGCCTTGGGCGACTGTCCGTGTGGAGTTTGTACATTCTCCCCGTGTCTATGTGGGTTTCTTCCGGGTGCTCCGGTTTCCTCCCACAGTCCAAAGATGTGGAGGTTGGGTGAATTAAACATGGGAAATTGCCCATAGTGTTCAGGAATGTATAGGTTAGGTGCATTAGTCATGGGAAATTCAGGGTAGGATTCATGGGTCTGGGTAGGATACTCTGAAGGTCAATGTGGACTTGTTGGGCCAAATGACCTGTTTCAACACTGTAGGGATTCTATGAGAAGTTGCATGACCGACAACTGCTCCTATTTCTCATGCTGTTCTCTCCTTAACCTCCTCCAAGGTAAGTAAATTACTTTGCCTTGACTAATATTTTATATGGCGATTAAAGAAGCATAATCTCAGGAATTGCAGGAAAGTTCTTAGCTGCAGGAAGGTCTATACTTTTTAACACAGTGGCTTGACTTTTATTGACTGTTTTATGGAGTGCCTTACCAGTAAGGCCAGAGAGTGTTGTTAACCCCCTATTACTCTTGAACTGAATGGCCTGCCAGTCCATTTCAGAGGGTCACTAAAACTCACCCTCATTTCTGTGGATCTGAAGTCATGTGGAGAGCAGAGAGTCAAGAGTGCAGTGCTGGAAAAGCACAACTGGTCAGGCAACATCCGAGGAGTAGGAGAATCAACGCTTCGGGTATATGCCCTTCATCAGCCCATTCCTGATAAAAGGCTTACGCCCGCAACGTCGATTTTTCCTGCTCCTTGGATGCTGCCTGACCTCTGTTCTTTTCCAGCACCACACTCTTGACTCTGATCTCCAACATCTGCAGCCCTCACTTTCTCCTTGCAGAACAGAGAGGTAAGGTTGGAAGATTTTCTTCTCTAAAAATCATTTGGCAAACCAGATAGATTTTTACAATTGATAATAATTTCATGGTGACCATTACCAAGGCTACCTTTCAATGTTAGCTTTATCAAGTGTTTTAAATACTACTAACCGCCATGGTGGAATTTGAACCCTATGTTCTAACACTAGGCTTTTGCCTGAAACATTGACTTTCCTGCTCCTTGGAAGCTACCTGACCTGTGTGCTTTTCCAACAACACACTCTCGACTCTAATCTCCAGAATCTTCAGTCCTCACTTTTGCCCTCTGCATCACCAGCCCATTCGCATTACCCTAACATCACCACCTTATCCATCCTTTATAATCAGAGACATTCAAGTCCTTGATTCTTATGTAGCCTTTCGGAAGCCCTTTTCTATTCATTTCCTTCAGGGAAGCACCATTTTCAACAGCTGTGGAAGTAACTGCAGGTATAGAAACCCTCCAGCTGTACGGAAATTCTCTACAGAGGGATTAGATCACCCAGCATCAGCACAGGAAATTACCTTTGCAATGTTTCTCCATTATCAGCAAAATGATAGGAGTCTTATCAATGCTGTGTAGTTTAATAAAATTGCAGATCTAATGACAACTTTGTCAAATCAATAAGAAAAGGCTGTAATAAATTAAACAGTGACATAATTATTTTGGCTGAACTCATCTCAATGATTTTTCAGTATTCCAAGGTAAAGTCTTTCTGACCTGAGGAGATGGCTGTACTGTATCTAAGTGGTAATTCATTTTGCACATAGACTCAGAGAGCCATACAAGCAAGGAAGTAGACCCTTCGGTCCAACCAGTCCATGCTGAACATAATCCCAAACTAAACTAGTCACACCTGCCTGCTCCTGGCCCATATCCCTCTAAACATTTCCTACTCATGTACCTATCCAAAGGTCGTTTCACCGTTGTAGTTTTACCTGCATCCACCTCTGCCTCATACCAGAAATGACAGCAATGCACATCACCTTTATCAGTTAGCATGAGGTCGGGCAGTGTGCAAATGAAGTGTCCATGAAATGCCTTGAGGGTTTGGAAGTTAATGTACAAGTCATTGTTCTTTAGATGAATACTTAGGATGAAGATTCTGAGCTTGGACAAAATGGCTGTTTGTCTTCTCTGGACAGACAATCGTACTTTTATTTACTTCTGTGCAAGAGTGACTGACACTTCCCTGGAACATTAATCACGTACAGACAGTGTGAAATTCAATATATGACAGAGCTCCTGTATGGTTGTGTGGAAACACACAGAAAAAGGGTCTCAAGGTTCTTCAGAGAGGAAGTCCTCCTTTCATTGGTGACCATATACACATTGAAACAAGTTGAATATTTTGCAATGGCTTGCTGGATGCAAAGTCCCTTGTTTTTCTTTGCTTTGAATACTCCTTACTTTGTTGAGCAGTGGAATGCACCAAAAAGGGAAATGGAGGTCATATTGGTCTTGAGCAAATTGTTCCTGTGATTCAGTTCAATAAAAATTGGGGCTGAGCTTCTGCCACAATGTGTAAACGATCACTTCTTATTATTCTATAGAATACAGCTGCAGTAAATGGTATTAACTGAGATCCTTCAGAACATGACATTTTCTCCCAAAACACATAAGAAATATATTAAACAGAAGTAGGCCATTCAGGCCATCAAATCTGCTCTGTGACTGAATGAGATCATGAGATGTGATGATCCTCAATTTCACCTTGCTGCCTTTTCCACATAACGCTTGATTCCCTTTGCAATTAAAAATCTATCTTAGCCTTGTATATACTTAATGACCCAGTCTCTGCTACTCTCTGGAGTAAAGAATTCCACAGATTCACTACTCTCTGGGAGAAGAAATTCTTCCTCATCTCCAAAATGAACAGCCCTTGACTCTGAGATTATGCCCCGCAATCCAAGACTCAAGAACGTTTCCACATCTACCCTGTCAAGTTTTCATTTCACAGGAAGGATTTATATGCATACTAAAAACAAAAATCACAAAGATAGGGCAACATTTGTGACAGGTTGATGAAGGTAGTACTTGCAGCTTTTGATGCCAACTAGTCTCTTGTGTTAGTCTTCATTCTCCCAATGAGTTTCCCATTTCCACATCTCTAACCCAACCATGGCAACAACTGCTTTAAAGTTTGGTAAGTTTGCGGCTTTGAACCTTTGTGAGTGTGTTACAGCCCCCACCAGATACACGGAATGATCGCCTTCCGCATGTCTCTTCCTGCAACCCCAATGAGCTTTCAGCCTGCCCCTTTTACAATCGAACCTTTAGTGTGTCCATTTTACGCTCAGAGTCCATGGCTTCATGAATTAGCATGTCCTTTTAGGTCATTTGTTTTGTCCAGCTAGAGGTGAGAGTGATATTGACCTGTGTACCTAGCACCCGACCCTCTCCACTCTCTCACAGAGCTCCGAGTCCCCATCCTACAGCCAATGAGATCCCACTGTTCCCTCTCAAATTTCCCCCTTTCACTGTTAGCCTTTTGTCAATGACTCAGCCCAACATCAGCCTTGAGTTGCCCATTTTCTCCAGGACTCCCATGGACATCCCATGACCATGATAGAGCAAACTTCCAGGACTGACCATGACCCATGGGCAGACTTAGTAGGACAGTCCTGACTGAGCACAGCTGACCTGCCTCCCCTGCCCTAGACTGATGTCTCCATAACTTCCCATCTGAAGTAGCTGGAATCCTCAAACTGGATACCCTGGACCTGCAGGACTAACGGGGATCCAGGCCCCACACTGTAAGGACACATGCCAGGACTGTAACCTGAGTAAGAAGGGGAGAATTGGGCACTGCATAAAAATGAGACTAGTTGAGCCAGTAGGGGGATGAAATAGCATGGAAATAAGGTTGCTGTCACTGAACAGTGAAATTCTCAAGTCGCCGTTTAAAGATTGAGGGGACAATAGAGAAATTAACTTTGACATTGAGGTTCCTCTTTTCTCATTTGTACTAGGCTGAATCATACATAAACCTGGCTAAATCTGAGTTGTTAGGTAAAACAATGACTGCAGATGCTGGAAACCAGATTCTGGATTCGTGGTGCTGGAAGAGCACAGCAGTTCAGGCAGTATCTGAGGAGCAGTAAAATCGACGTTTCGGGCAAAAGCCCTTCATCAGGAATCCGAGTTGTGTTGGGTATTTTGAAGGTCCAGTGAGTTTTCTCATTGTATCTTATTAATCACCTGCCCATGATATCCATCGCATCGCGTCCACCATTCTGATCAGAGTTACCAGGGCAACCCAAGATATAATCAATGACTTCAGAACTGGACACAAAATATTAACTCTGATTTCTCTCCACAGCTGCTGCCAGACCTGCTGAGAGTTTCCAGCAATTTCTGCTTTTGTTTCAGATTTCCAGCATCTGCAGTACTTTTGGTTGTTTGACTGGTGTGTCTGATATTGGCAGGGCTGAGTGTGAATAGGGAACAGATGGGTTAGGATTGTATTTCCCTGAAATTAAGAAAATGAGCGGGGTCAGTGGGGGTGCAGCTCATAGAAACTTATAAAATGCTAAAAGAACAAGGCAGGTTAAACACATAAAGGATATTGTCAATGGCCAGCGAGTCCAGATCAGAATCATTGTCCAAGGATGCGTCTGAGGAACAGAGATAGTTTCAGTGAGTGAGCAAAGGTCTGGCAGATGGAATATGTTAATAAATGCGAAGTTTTCCATTTTTGGAGGAATGACAGTAAAAAGGGCCTTTTTTGGATAGTAAAAATTGTAGCATGCAGTGGGACCTGGGTGTCCTTGTATATGATCTGCAGGTACAAGGGGTAATTAAAAAGGTAAATGGAATTCTGTCCTTTATTGTTAAAAGGGGTGAGTTTATAAACAGGGAGGGCATGTTGCAGCTGTACAGGTGAGGCCACACCTGGAGTACTGCATGCAGTGTTAGTTTCCTTTTATGAGAAAGGATTGAATTGAATTTATTGTCACGTGTACCGAGGCACAGTAAAAAGCTTTGTCTTGCGAGCAATACAGGCAGGTCACAGAGTTAAGTAACATGGATAAGTTAATAATAGATAAACAGTGGCAAAAACAAAAACACAGGTACAGGTGAATGTTAAGAGTTTATGAGTCCATTCAGTATCCTAACAACACTTGGGTAGAAACTGTTTCAGAACCGGCTGGTGCATGTGTTCAGGCTTTTGTACCTTCTCCCCGATGGTAGAGGTTGTAGAAAAACATTGCCAGGGTGGGATGGATCTTTGAGAATGCTGGCGGCCTTTCCTTGACAGCGGGCCTGGTAGATGGATTCTATAGATGGGAGGTTGGCCTTTGTGATTGTTCTGGGCCAAGTTCTCCACTCTCTCTAACCGTCTCCGATCATGAATGATACAGTTGTCATACCAGGGAGTGATACATCCAGACAGAATGCTCTCGATGGCACACCTATAAAAATTGGCAAGGGTATTCGCTGTCATGCCAAATTTCCTCAGCTGCCTGAGGAAGAAGAGACGTCCTGGCACTAGAGGAGGTGCAGAGGGGGTTCACTAGGTTGATTCCGGAGTTGAGGGGTTGGCTTCTGAGGAGAGACTGAGTAGACTGGGATTATATTCATTGGATTTTAGAAGAATGAGGGGGATCTTTTAGAAACATAAAATTATGAAGGGAATAGATAAGAAAGAAGTAGAGAGGATGTTTCCACTGGTAGGTGAAACTAGGACAAGAGGACATCGTCTCAAAATTAGGCAGAGCAGATTTCGGACTGAATTGAGGAGGAACTTCTTCACCCAGAGGGTTGTGAATCTGTGGAATTCCCCGCCCCGTGAAGTAGTTGAGGCTTCTTCAGTAAATGTTGTTAAAGTTCTGATAGATAAAGTGTTGAACAGTAAAGGAATTAAGGGTTATAGTGAGAGGGCGGGTCAGTGGAGCTGAGGCCACAAAAAGATCAGCCATTCTCTTATTGAATGGCCAATCAGGCTCGAGGGGCCAGTGGGCCTTCTCCTGCTCCTAGTTCTTATGTTCCTATGTTCTTTTTAGGGCAGGGATGAGGAGAAATCCCTTCACCCAGAGAGACTGAATCTGGGACATTCCCTGCCACAGGAAGTGTTTGAGGCCAAATCATTGCACATTTTCAAGGAAGAGCTGGATATAGTTCTTAGGGCTAATGGGATCAAAGGTCATGGGGGAGGAGTAGGAGCAGGGGATTCATTAGAATCCTTAGAATCCCTACAGAGTGGAAGCAGGCCCTTCAGCCCGACAAGTACTCACTGACTCTCCAATGAGTATTCCACCCAGACCTATTTCCCTATGAGGGTTACTATTCGGAGGGTCAGTGTGGAAATGTTGGGCTGATGGGCCTGTTTCCACACTGTAGGGATTCTAAGGGTTCTACCCCTATTGCTCTACATTTCCTCCTGACTAATGCACCTAACATATATATCCCTGGACACCACGGGCAATTTAGCATGTCCAGTTCACCTAACCTGCACATCTTTGGACTGCGGATGAACGCGGAACACCCGGAGGAAACCCACGCAGACACGGGGAGAATGTGCAAACTCCACACAGATAATCGCCCGAGGCTGGAATTGAACTCAGGTCCCTCGTGCTGTGAGGCAGCAGTGTTAACCAATTCAGTTGGATGATCGGCCATGATCATGTTGAATAGCAGCACAGGTTCGACAGAGTGAATGGCCTATCCCTGCTGCCATTTTCTATGTTTCTATCAGAGCACAGCAAATCTAAACCAAGGCTGGAAAGAGAAACCAGCCATGGAGTCAAAGAGCCGTACAGCACAGAAACAGACCCTTCAGTCCAACTCATCCATGCTGACCAGATATCTTACATTAATCTAGTCCCATTTGCCAGCATTTGGCCCATCCTTCCTATTCATAAACGTATCCGGATGCCTTTTAAATGTCGTTAATGTACCAGCCTCCACCATTACCTCTGGCAGCTCATTCTATTCACGCACCACCCACTGCATGAAAAAGTTGCCCCTTCGGTCCCTTTTAAATCTTTTCCCTCTCACCCGAAACTTACGCCCTCCAGTTCTGGAATCACCAGTCCAGGGAAAAGCCCCTCATAATTTTATAAACCTCTATAAGGTCACCCTTCAACTTTGCGTTAGTGACCAATAATAATGCAGTTGCTGAGTTAATCCAGTCTGGGTTTTGGTAATGCATCGGTACAAACATTCCACAATGATTGAGTAAAGTTGAGAACAGGTAGTCTGACAAATATCGCTGTGTTTTTTGAGAGCACCCTGTGAATAGGTTTCGAGTTGCTACCTTTGGAACCAGTTGCAGTGTAATGGTGATTATAAATTATGGTGCTTTGGTCTGCCCTTTAATGTTTGAATGTCAGTAATAAGACAGCAGGACAGCTGGTTCCTCACAAACTTAGAAATTTAACTGTTGCACAGATCACTGTTCTGCACATCTGTTAAAGTTAACATGCGTAGCACTCTTTTTCTCCAGAGAAGGGAGAGTTCGGGAACTGTCATAACATGTGAGCCCTGGGTGGCTTGTATTGTTGTAAAACACATGCCAACATTAAGCCTTTTTTTTTGTCACTGAATAACACAGCCACAAAAGGCAGAACCAGGCACATATACAAGATCTTTTCAGGAGAAGAACAAACTGAAAATGAACTGTGTATAAATGATGATGTTTGAGACCTAGGATCTCCCAATGTTCTATATGGTTAATGAAACAATCTGTTGTAACACAGGGAATACAGGGAATACAGGTTCACACACAGCAAGCTCCCACTAACAGGTCAAGTCAGCCAAATTGCTTCAAAAAGAGAAATTGCTGGAGAGACACAGCAGGTCTGGCAGCGTCTGTGGAGAGAATGCAGAGTTAATGCTTTGAGTTCAATGACCCTTCTTGAGAACTGAAGACACTTCAGAACAGAATCTGTTCTAAAGATGTCAGTGGATTCAAAATGTCAACTCTATTTTTGTCTCCACCAGACCTGCTGAGTTTCTCAAGCAGTTTCTGTTTTTGTTTCAGATCAGCATTGTTGCTCTATATTAGCGGACGATTTGCTTCATCAATGATGTCGGTTGAAGGATAGATGTTAGCAGGACTATGCAGGGAATATGTCTCTTGTAATTGTTCCAGTGACATCATGGGGTCTACTGCAAAAACCAAAGAACTGCGGATGCTGGAAATCAGAGACAGAAACAGAGCTGAAGTTCTACACTCGAATCATTAACTCTGCTTTCCCTCCACAGCTGGTGCCAGACCTGCTGAGTTTCTTAGTCATTTTTTTTGGACCTTTTGCAACCAGCTGAAATGGCACAAAACCATAAACATAACACAATAATATGTCAGAGCATGGGTGGGCCATTCAGCCCATCTTCCAAGGCACTTCAGTCACTTCTCTGAAGAACAGCACATCTAACATTGTAGCGCTCCTTCACTGTTGGAGTGTCTGGCTTCTTGATGTTCTCAGGAGAAAGTGAGGACTGCAGATGCTGGAGATCAGAGACAAAAAGTGTGGCGCTGGAAAAGCACAGCCAGTCAGACAGCATCCGAGGAGCAGGAGAGTCGACGTTTCGGATATAATACCTTCATCAGGACATTCCTGATGTAAGGCTTATGCCTAAGATGTCGACTCTCCTGCTCTTTGGATGCAGCATGACCTACTTGATGTTCTCCGTTTAGGTCCAAATATGAGATTTGGACGAGCAGCATTCTGACAAGAGGTGAAAAATGTTACTGAGCCAGTCATAGGAAGAGACAGGGAAAGAAACAAACCCACTTCAGGCTGAAGTGAGGAGAATTTTTCTTTTCTCCCAAAGGATTGTTAGCCTTCAGAATTCACTTTCTCGAGGAGGAGCTCTAGCTGGATCTTTGAACATATCGAAGGCTGAGTTGATAGATATTTGATGTGCAATGGCATCAATGGTTAAAGGCAAGGTGAGGAGGAGGACAGGGAAGTGGAAATATCAAAGTTTCAAAACAAGTTCAAGGGTTTGAACAGCTTCCTCCTACTCTTATTTCTCATCATCTGACTGTGACAATGCTGAGGCTTTAAGAGGTGTGTATTGTCCTGGTTTCTTACAGACAGAGGAGAAAGTGAGGACTGCAGATGCTGGAGATCAGAGCTGAAAATGTGTTGCTGGAAAAGTGCAGCAGGTCAGGCAGCATCCAAGGAGCAGGAGAATCGACATTTCGGGCACAAGCCCTTCTTCAGGAACAGCCTGAAGAAGGGCTTGTGCCCGAAATGTCGATTCTCCTGTTCCTTGGATGCTGCCTGACCTGCTGCGCTTTTCCAGCAACACATTTTCAGCTTCTTACAGACAGAGACTGGGGACAGGTGTTGAGCAGTCTACAAGAAGATAAACAACTTATGAAACCTTGGGAATTATTTTTTTAAAGTTGGACCAATAGAGGCAGCCTGAACAGATGTGGTCAAGCTGTCACAGATCCAGGATTTTTAGTTAGCTTTCAACAGTTATTGCTGGGGTCTCAGCAGGGTTAGAAGGCAGTGAGTATCTCCTGACTACTACTCTCTCTCTCTCTCTCTCTCTCTCTCTCTCTCTTCAAATTATCTTTTGATATTCTTTCCTCCTGGATTGGAGAACTGCATGTGACACAATTTTTTTTTTTGAATTTGCCTTTTTGCCAAGGGTTGTGTTCATGGGATGTACTATACTGGAACAATTCATTAGAAATAGTTACTGTATCTACTATTCTGTTACGTTATTTTAGTAGAATTAAATTCTGCTAAGTTCTTCTTTCTCTTGTTGTGATTTACTTATACAGTTTGAATAAATTATGTTTTCCTTAATGTTGAATAGTTTGACCAATCGAATTGCATATGGAACACAGCACCTGACATTTACCTTTAAGCTAAAAAAAAAGTTAGGGTCTAGGCATCCTTCTTAATATATTTGAGGGGGTACGGTCCAACCTGTAGCATTCCGACCCAAGTTTATCTTCCCATAGTGAATGTTATTCAACACAAATTTATGAATCATGAAGTTTTTCCTAATATCTTCCTAACCAACACTCCTCCCAACGCCAATCCCATTGTAAACAGAATAGTTCGTTGTGGGTTGTTGCAGTATACACACTGCCTATAGAGGTGACTAAGCTAAGAATGTTACCACAGTTGAACATATTAGATTGAGTGCAGATGGAGATTAAATCAGGAAAAAAGAAGGTTTGAGCGCATTGAACAGGCCATCTTAACTGGTCAGCTTCTCAAATTTACTCGAGACAGGGGTTGCTGGTTTAGCAGCTCCCAGAGTATGAAGTGATTTGCATCTTAAAGACATTAATGAGGATGGAAACCTCTGTTTTTCGAGCCTCACATGGTCTCCAGCACATAACAGGGTTTGAAACGAGCAAAAACCGAAATTGCAGGAGAAACTCAGCAGGTCTGCAGCATCTGTGGAGAGAAGACAGAGTTATTGTTTCGAGTCCAGTGCCCCTTCTTCAGAATTAACATCAGCTGGGAAGAGGCAACATTGATGTGATAGTAGGGGGATTGGGGTGGCGGGCAAGAGAGCAGATAGGAGGAGATGGAGGCCGGAGATGTAAGAAAATCAAGGTAGACAGATGAGGAGAGTGTTGATAGTAAACCCTGAAAGAACAGAAGCTAAAACCAGCAAAAGCAGAAAGTCCTGGAGAAACTCAGAAGTTCTGGCAGCATCTGAGTAAAGAAAAGAGAGTAAGGGTTGCAATGCAGTGACCCTTTATCAGAACATGTTAACTGTTTTCTCTGAAGGCTGTACTGAAAGCAACCCATTTCATGACTGGATCTGGACAGAGAAGGAGGTCTTCCTGCTCTGAAACTGTTAAACTCGATGTTGAGTACTAAAGGGATGTAATGTCCCCAAGCAGAAGCTGAGATGTTGTTCCTCCAGCTTGCATTGAAGCTTGCTGGAGCACTGCAGCTGATTCGAGACTGAAATGTTGGCCAGGGGACATGGCAATGGGTTGAAGTGACAAGTAACTGGAAGCTGGGAGTCTTTTTTACCAACAGAACGTAAGTGTTCCTCAAAGCGGTCATCCAATCTGCATTTCCTTGTGACAGGGTTTGTCAGGCCTTGGTAGATGGACCTCCCATTGGCACTACCAGCCCCTCCTAGAGACCCCACCATCGACCAAAATGGCACATACCCCTCTAGAGTTTGAAATCACATCCACTGGTCGACAGGCCACCTGGCGATTCCATTGTGGATGCAAAGACTCTCAATTAGATGGACCTCCAGCTGGTCATAACCAAGAGGTACATGGTACAGGGAAAATAAATCTCTCGTTTATCCCCCAAGGATAGGTGATGGCCGAGTGGTGTTATTGCTTAGACTGTTAACCGAAAGAGCCGGAAAATGTTCCGGAAGAACAGTTCAAATCCTGCCACAGCAGATCATAGAGCTTGAATTCAATAATAATCTGGAATTAAGTGTCTAACAATGATCATCAATCCATTGCTGATTGTTGGGGAAACATCCATCTGGTTCACTAATATCCTTTAGAGAAGGAAACTGTCACCCTTACCTGATCTACACATGACTCCAGACCCACACTAACCTCCACACTGGGTAATCAGGGATGGGCAATAAATGCCGGCCTAGCCATTGACGCCCTCATCCTGTGAATGAATAAAACAAATCCAAAGCATTGCCCCCCCTCACAACATACCCCTTCCTCTCTTGATGCAGCCATTATATGTGACCCATCCCTGTAAATCCTTCAGCCTGGTCTTCAAATGCAATTAACCAATTGAAATTTCTTGGGGTATTCTGAGGATGTGACAAGCACCATCTCAATGAAAGTTTCTTGACCACTCTTCAGAAACCTTGTTTCTCTTTCAATGCCTAAGCTTGAGCAGAGAACATTGATATTAACAATGGTCAAAATAACTTAGAATATTAAAATAAAACAAAGAACTGCGGACACTGGAGACTTGAACCAAAGACTGAAACTGCTGGAGACACTCAGCACGTCTGGCAGCATCTGTGAAGAGAACGCAGAGTTAATGTTTTGGGTCCAGTAACTCTTCGTCAGAACTTTCCTTCAATTGGACTCAAAGCATTAACTCTGCTTTCTCTCCACAGATGCTGCCAGACCATTTTTTAAAATTTAACTGAATGTGAGAGGACAAGCCTGTAAGCGTGATGATCCATTTTACACTAGTCAAATAAAGATTGAGAGAAACTCCCACTTAATTTGCGAGAGACATATATTTAACGCAACACCAAGTGATTGCAAAAGGAACTGAATAATAAAGTTTTCTCGTAAGTTTTATCTCGCCTGTTTTCATATTGTAGGGATGCTATGATTCAAAGTACAGGCGTGCGAACAGGTGACCCAGCTCCACACAAACTTGAACCATGTCACTCAGATGCGACGTGGCAATGTGACCCTTTGTGTCTCAGTGCTTGTATTATTCACACGTGCGTCTGCTATTTGGTAATTTTTTTTATTTCATTCTGAAAATGTCATTTGTTCCAAAATCCCAAAAATTCTGAATTCCGAAAAACAACTGGCCCCAAGGATTTTGGAGAAAGGATTGTGTACCTGCACTCGTTGTTGCGTTAAATATATGTCGCTCGTAAATTAAGTGGGAGCTCCTCTCAATCATTATTTGATCAGTGTAAACAGGATCATCTCACTTGTGGTTTGTCCTCTCACATTCAGCTAAATTTCTAAAAATGGTACCTAACACCTCGGGAGTATTTTCTTTGTGACAATGAGTCATTAAATGACAAGTAACAGGATACATTAGAGGCTAAAATAGCCAAAGTCTGCAGGCTTTGAAAAACATGCCTGGCAAACAAATTGCTCTTACTCTCAAAAGTAATTCAATGCTACAGAATTGAATGAGAAATAGTACATAAACAAGCCAGATTTATTGCTGAATATTGACTGCATGTTTCCTTATTGTTGCATTCTTAAATAAATGCTTTATTTTAGAACTCAGAACTCCAGTAGATAGAGGCCATTTCAGCCCATTGAGTCTGGACTGACCTTCCAAAGAGCATTCTGCCCAGATTCCCTCATTTCCCAAGGCCAATCCACCTCACCTGCACATCCCTGGACACCATGAGCAATTTCCCACGGCCAATCCACTTCACCTGCACATCCCTGGACACCATGAGCAATTTCCCCTGGCAAATCCACCCTAACCTGTACACCCCGATGAAGGGCTTTTGCCCAAAACATCAATTTTCCTGCTCCTTGGATGCTGCCTGAACTGCTGTGCTTTTCCAGCACCACTAATCCAGAATCTGGTTTCCAGTATCTGCAGTGGTTGGGCCAGCTGCATCACTCCTGGACTATCCACTTCACACCTGCTTAAAACAACGAGCAAAGTTAGGGTCCGGGCTACTGTCTGAAATTGTTTTGAGGGTGTCTGACCTGGTCCATAAGAGGGAGAAGAGTTTGTGCCTCCTATAGTGGGGAAGGGAACGGGGACCTGCCTCATGCTTCCCTTGACCCAAGTCAAATGCATTCAGAACAAATGAGAATGGTCAAGTTGATATTGTGATTGAACTTGGCAGCACTGGCATTAGTAACTGGCTTAATGTTGGTGCCCACAGCCTACAAGAGAGCCAAGGCCATAAAGACTGGCTTAACTCCAACTCCGACAACTAGCTCATCCACTGTTATTGTAATCAGAAATATACCACTCAGTATGGCACTCTGACAGATTATAGAGGGATATGTTCATAATCCGGTACATGATGTTATTAAGAAGGAGGAGGTGCTGGGTGTCTTGCAAAGCATTAAGGGACATAAATCCTGCGCTTGTTGTGATCTATCCCAGGATACTGAGGGGGGAGATTTCTTGGGCTTTGACAGAGATCTTTAACCACAAATGAAGTCCAGGAGAGGTACCAGGGATAATCCAGGAACTTACAGGCTGGTGAGTTTTACATATGTGGGAGGGAAAGTATTGGTGAAGATTCTTAGGGACAGGATTTACTGACATTATAAAACAATGTACTAGGCGGGTGTCTCACAAATTTGAGTGACTTTGTGCAGGATGTGAGGGCACAGCTTCAGAGTGAAGGGACGAGATGAGGAGGAATTTCTTCAGCCAGAGCGAGGTGAATCTGTGGAGCTCATTGCCACAGAAGGCTGTGGAGGCTAAGTGTATTTCAGACAGAGATAAATAGGCTCCTGATTGGCAAGGGGATCATGGGTTACAGCGAGAAGGCAGGGGTTTGGAGTTGAGAAGCATATCAGCCATATGACCAAATGGTGGAGGAGAGACAATGGGTCGAACGGCCTAATTCTGCTCCTTTTTCTTATGGTCTTATGGAAGGATGTAGAGGCTTTAGAGAGGATCTAAAAGAGGTTTACCAGGATGCCTGGATTGGAGTGTGTTAGTTATAAGGAGAGTTTGGGCAAACTTGGATTGTTTTCGTCAGAAGCTGAGGGGTGACCTGATAGAAGTTTTGAGAGGCCTGGATAGGGTGGATGGTCTATTTCCCTGGGTGGCAATGCAAGTAGGGGTCACAGGTTTAAGGTGAGAGGGGAATGTTTAAAGGAGTTGCGTGAAGCAGGTTGTTTTACACAGAGGGGGGTAAGTGCCTGTATCACGCTGCCAGGGAAAGTGGTAGAAGCAGATATGATAGCAATGTTTAAGAGGCATTTAAACAGACAGATGAACAAGCAGGGAATCGAGGGATATAGACCATGTGCAGGCAAATGGGATGAGTTTAGAATGGCATCATGGTCAGCACCGACATGTTGGGCTGAAGGTCCTGTTTCCGTGCTGTACTGATCTCTGTTCTACATTCTCAGCTCTAACAGACGTCGCCACCATCAATACAAATAATGGCTATTGGCAAACGAAGCTAAATAAAAGTAGCACCTTTCTAGTTACATTCTGGACATCCTTCAGAAAACACAGATGGCTGTGTATGCTGCTTGCCATTTCCACTGCTCCAGAAGAGCATCAAACGCTGACAATATGAGGCAGGCAGTGATGTTCAAAGAGTGGAAGCTCTCAGGGATGATCAGCTGGTTAGTGAATACAGAGACACTTTGGGAGAATCCACTCTGACCACCATCAGTGCCCAGTGTATCGACTGGACAGAGCTCAGGTGTGAACCTGAAGATAAACAAAAACAGTTTGAAGTGAAGATTCTTGTCTAAAGTCAAGAACATAGAACAGTACAGCACAGGAACAGGCCCTTCAGACCACGATGTTGTGCCGAACATGATGCCAAAGTAAATTAATCTCTTCTGCCTGCACTCGGTCCATATCCCTCCATTCTTTGTAAACTCACATGCTTATCTAAAAGTCCCTTAAACACGCCTATTGCATCTGCCTCCAACACGACCCCTGATAGCGTGTTGCAGACTCCGTCTCTCTGTTAAAAAGAAATCTCCCTTGAACTTTCCTCCTCTCACTTTAAATGCATGCCCACTAGTTTTAGACATTTCACTCTGGGTTAAAAAATTCCGACTGTCATCCCTATCAATGCATCTCATAATTTTATGGCCTTCTATTAAGTCTACCCTCAGCCTCTGCCACTCCAGAGAAAATACACAGGCCATGAATTGACAGAAAAATTATTTCAGTCGAGACAGTGATGCTGGAAAAGCGTGGCAGGTCAGGCAGCATCCGAGGAGCAGGAGAATTGAGGTTTTGGGCAAAAGCCCTTCATCAGGAATGAGCTCATTGTTTCCAGCACCGTACTCTCGACTCTGATCTCCAGCATCTGCAGTCCTCACTTTTGCCTAGATAAATGATTTCACCCAGATCCCAAAAAGGTGAGATGTGTGCAATAATGCAGTGACTGACTGATGTAAAAGGCATGCAATGTTTGTTAGATTCATCAAGACTTGGTAATTGTCAAGAATATCCTGTCTTACCAATCCAGTGCCTTGTTTTTAGATTTCAATATTAACTCTCTTCTCATTATTTTCATTTTTAACTCAGCTTTTTAAGAATATTTCTCAGATGGGACTTCCTGACCAACATGATTGTATCTTGCAGCGATACAGTCACTATAACTTTGGGTCTGGCCTTTAAAGTTTGACAATTCCATTTCATTGAGCTTTGTGATTACTTGATGAAGAGTTCAATATCTCCTGGCTGATATGACAAAGAAGGGTCTGGCTTTACTTGTTCCCAAGTTTGATGTCTGTTCTGCTGATGTAAACGTGGCCTTTTCAAACTCTCCCTGTTCCCCAGCTTGCTCGTGTCACCCTGCAATTTCAGGTGTCATTTCACAGGCTGACCCTGGTACAGTGGAAATCACAGCTAGCAACATATCGCTGCTACTCAGAACATATCGCTGCTACTCAGTCACCTGCTCTGTCTGCTTATATGTCAATCAGGCATGTCTCAGTCAACTGTGAAAGTGGCAATTTCAGAAATGGCTGGACTGTGGTGTTCATCTGTGAGCTTGCTCTCTTCAGAACCTATCACTTCATCTAATTCACTTCTGTCAGAGTATACCAACTGACAACATTGAAGAGTATGCAGGTTGCTACCACTGTCCCACAGGTCGCATTCCCGAGAATATTTAATTCTACAATGTATTTGTAGAGCGCTATTGCTAGTTTTGTTTGGGTGAAACGTCAAATTAGTTCTGTGGGCCCTGCTTCTTCCCCAGAGACCTGCAGTTTTCTCCAGTTCAGGTATTTTCATGGTAGCCCTATGGTTTGCACTTCTACCTCATAGCACCAGGGACCCAGGTTTGATTCCAGCCTTGAGGACGATCTGTGTGGAATTTGTACTTTCACTGCATGGGTTTCATCTGGGTGCGCCGGTTTCCTCCCAAAGTCCAAAGTTATGCAGGTTAGGTGGATTGGCCATGCTAAGTTGCCCATCGGGTCCAAGGATATATTGGCTAGCCACAGGAAATGCAGGGTTACAGGGAGAGGGTGGGTCTGCACGGGATGCTCATCAGAGGGTCAGTGTGGATTCGATGGGCCGAATGACCTGCTTCCACACTCTAGGGATTCTATTTATCTGATTCCCTTTGGAAAGTTATGATTAAAATTGCTTCCATCACTGCTTTGGCCTGCACATTCCAAATCATTGCTGTGTAGAAGAATTTTCTCCTTGACTTGCCTGGTTGTCTCTATTTTAGATGATAATTTATTATGTTCTTTACACACAATAATCAGAAGTACAATGCTGAAGAGAAAATTGCCATAATGATAGTTGTTGCTTGCTGTGGTAATTGATAACAAAACATTTATATTGACTCATGTTTCAAATTGGATTTTGCTAATAATAATTTCTTCTGGTTTGGGGACGATTCACTGAATAATCCCACCCACATTCCTTACTTTTCTCCTCAATTAACTAAGGAGAGCTTTTCCAATTTGTCAGATTGATAGTGATATCTGTGCTACCAACAACACCTATTGGGGTATGGCATGTCCTGCAAGTTACAAACTGAGTTTCCGTCAGGCTTCAAACCTCCTGCCCTTGATTGATCGTGCTGAACACAGTCTCACATCTATGTCCCTTCATTTGTCCCTCCTGCTTCGAGCCATCTCCTCAAATCCCTCCACCCTCTGGGTTATCTGAGTCCCTTGAATTCTGGTCTCTTGTGTCTCTGGTTGTAAAATTCCCACCATTTATGGCCATGCTTTTAGCTGCCTGGGTTTCCCCTCCCTACGTCTCTCTTTTGGGGTCATTTAGCTCGTTTGGCTATTTTGCAATGGGGACAGGGTTGGTGGGGGGGGGGGGGGGGGGGGGGTGGTGGGGGTGATACCAAAAGCATTGGGTTCAGTTCCCACACCAGCTGAGGCTGCTACAAAGGACACTCCTTCTCAACTTCTCCCCTCACCTGAGGTGCGCCGACCCTCAGGTTAAATCATCATCACCATCTCTCTTCAATGAGTGAGTAGCCTTATGATCCTCTGGGATTATAACAATTTTACCCCTCTCCACCTTGATTCAACTACTTAAAATCTATCACTTTGTCAAAGCTCTTGGTCATCTGACTTAAATGTATTTTGGGGTCATTACTTGTTTCATAATATTCTGAATGCCTTCAAAACTTCTATGATGTAAGAGGCACCCCATGAAGTGAAATTGTTGTTGTTGGTATTGATGGGTCAGCAGTTTAGACCTTAAGTTACTCACTCTAGCCCATAACAACCCTGAATATTAAGAACTGAGGTTGAGAGGTTGGAGAGCATGAAGCTCCTTTGAGTGACAGCCTGGTCTGGACTTCCCACATAGATGTGATGGTCAAGAAGGCACAACAACATCTCTTCTTCCTCAGGCTGCTTGGGAAATTCAGCATGTCCTTCAGGACCCTCACCAATTTTTACAGATACACCATACTGTCTGGGTGCATAACAGCCTGGTACAGCAATTGGTCTGCCCAGGACAGTAAGATACTACAGAAGGTGGTATGCACAGTCCAGACCATCATGGGAACCAACCTTCCATCCATGGACTCCATTTACATGGCTCACTGCTGCAGAAAGGCTGCCAACATCATCAAAAACTCCTCAGTGATCCATGTAATGCTCTCCTACAACCTCTTCCATCAGGCAGGAGATACAGAAGCTTGAACACATGCACCAACAGATTCAGGAACAGCTCTTCCTTGCCGTTATTAGACTGATGCATGGAATCTCTAGCCTCAAATAACACTGATCTTGCTAATACTGATCTCGCCTCACACATGCCTTGTACAATGTAACCTGTATGCCTCTGTCTAGACGTTTTGATCTGTACATCCTTGCTTACTATGATCTACCTATCCTGTTCATAAACAAAGCTTTTCACTGTACATCGGTGCCAATAAGTCAATCAATCAAACTGTTAATCCCCAGCGTTACTACCACACAAGTAACAGAACAAAGAAAGTTCAGCATTATAGCATAGTTATTAGCCAGAGTCACACTTTTCAGCAATTCTCCAGTTCAGTTTTTTGAATCAGGAACATTCAATATTCATATGCCAATCTCTGCCAGATCTCAAACATCACAGTACTTTCTTTACTTAATTTGTTCAATGTCTGAAATGGTTCAGCTGGTGGTGCCGTGGTCTATAAGTCAAAGGGTTGTCGGGTCATAATTCCAATCCAAATCTTTAAGCCTGGCAATCTAACCTGGCGTTTGGATGCAGCACTGAATGAGGTGGCACAAGATGGACAGAGGTGCAGAATTCATTAGAGGGAAATCTACCATTAATTTGCATCAGTTCATGCTTGTCTGAATCAAGGTCAGATCATCCCACTTTGTGGAAACCAGTGGAGTTTCCTTTGTCTAATTGTGAGAAACATGGTTTGCAGTTTTTGTGCTCAGGTGGAAATAGATCTGCATTAGTCACCCATTCCAGTTTTTCTGAGAAGGTACTTGGCAGAAGGTGGTTGAGATAAAGAATTCCTCTTCAGCTCTGCCTAGCATCTGAATGGGTACATGAATAGGAAGCCAAGTGCTGGTAAATAGAACTACATAAGGTTAAGAGATCTGGTCGGTATGGACGAGTTAGAAGGGAGGCTCTGTTTCCGTGCTGTACATCTGCATGACTCTAAGTGGGGAGTGCCTGACGCTGAGATTATGCCTGTTCAATTTAAGGGTGATCATCTTTACTTGGGAAGTCCCAGCACAGAAACTCAGCAACAGCCTCTGATATCGGGCCAGGGGCTTGGACACAGTCTGTCTGCTGCTCGGGATGGTCAGAGTTAAGGTGCTCTCTAAGTAAGATGTGAGGAGCTAATGATGGGCAACCCAACACCCATCTTGAATCTTTCTGCCCCATTGTGGAATGTTTCCTTCCTGGCATTATGGGTCACGAGTGGGTGGCATGTTTCTAGCTATTTTGGAGGCAGGGTGGTGTCCCGTGCCAGTGAGTTGGCAGCGTGTGGACATGCAGGGTTCGTGGTGTTGGGAGTTGGGGGGAGTGAGAATGGGTGAGGGAAGGTGCTGCAGACAGTAATGAGAGTGGCAGAGCATGAGCCTTGGTGAGAGATGGTTACAGTAGGAAAGAGAGAGTGAGCGTGAGGTTTGAGGGAGAAGATGATGGCACCTACGCTGAAGGAATGAAGAAGATCACTGATCTCCTTCCAATGGTGCTGGGTATTCCTCCAGGCAGATGAAAACTGCACTAATCTGGGTGATAACCTCAGAGCATGATGGGAGAAAGTAGAACTGAAATGTCAGACCACATTAAGTGTACTGTGTGAGGTTTTGGGCCTCATATCTTAGGAAGGATGTATTAGCCCTGGAGCAGGTCCAGAGGAGGTTCACAAGAATAGTCCCAGGAATGAAAAGCTTAACATATGAGGAATATTTGAGCACGCTGGGTCTATTCTTGATGGAGGTTAGAAGGATGAGGGGGGATCTAATTGAAACTTACAGAATACTGAATGGCCTGGACAGGTTGGACATTGGGAAGATGTTTCCATTTGTAGGAGAAACACGGACCGTGGGCCACAGCCTTGGAGTAAAGGGAAGACATTTTAGAACGGACATAAGGAGAAACTTCTTTAGCCAGAGATTAATAAATATATGGAATTCATTGTCACAGAAGGATGTGGAGGCCAGGTCATTGAGTTTATTTAAGACTGAGATAAACAGGTTCTTGTGGATCAAGGGTTTTTGAGGGGAAAGCGGGAGAATGGGGTTGAGAAATCTATCAGCCATGATTGAATGATGGAGCAGACTCAATGGGCTGAATGGCCTAATTTCTACTCCTATGTCTTATGGTTTTATGATCTTAAAGTCCATCCAGCAGGACCTCCAAATCCTGACTGGCTTGCCTATGGCAAATGTCAGGAACCATACCAGGTCGCTCTGTACTGACAGCACTTGTCTGGGAGCACAATAAGCTTTAAAAGGTGGTGCATGCGCGATGGACACAGGTGAATTCCGAGGTTTCCCGGCAGTGCTGAGCTGTTCCAGGAGCAGCACATGGTACCATGGGGCTGAAATCGGATGTGAGCAGGGCAGACTATAGGTTGTTTCTGACTGTCGCAGACTTGATGGGCTGAAGGGCCTTATTCTATGCTGTAGTTCTCTAGGACTTGGGTGGGGGCCCAAGGAAAAACTCCGAACCTGTAGGGACATCAGCATAGGTCAGTTATTTATCCAATTAAATTTGCAAGGGGGTACTTACGTTCAAATACCTTTGATAAATGGTGATGCAGTAAGAGTAATCCAATATCAAAGTCATATTCCTCTGACTGATGTGGACAGGCTTCCTTTTGTATTTGTTGATTCGGCCCTTTGTGGAATACAGCCACCTTTACCTTCGCTTTTCAAACTAAACTCCATGTGCAAAAAACATTAATGCTGTCTGCTAACAATAATGCTATTGGCTAACAGTAATGCTATCTGCCTGTACGCAACAATTTGTGGCAAGTGAATTATACTTTCTAATGTGGAAACTAATTCAATCAAAGCAAAACCCTTAAAACAGATTGAAACCAGCTCCTGACAGTTGTTATGTGGGTGTTTTGATTGACTCCATTTGGTCTGCTATCTTTGTGTTATTAATCAGGGTGCAGCTACAGTGAATTGTGTCAGCTGAGCATGAGGTATTCCCCTCATGAGGTATTCCCCTCATGAGGTATTCCCCTCATGAAGTCTTCCCTTTGACAGCACTGTGCCACCTCTGCATCTGAAGTTTCCGTGTTTAAGTCTTTGGTCTGGGACTTAAATCTTAAACGTTTTGACTAGTGGACCAAAATGCTTGCAAATGAACCATATTAGACAATGAAGTGGTATTCAGATCCTGTAATGTTTCAGTTTAATGCTTCAGGTTTGATTTTTTCCTCATTCTGCAGAAGAGAAATGACTCAAAGCCAATACCAGCAACACAGTAAAACGCTCTAAAAGGTACATAACAACTACGAGCTGGAGTCAGCAGTTCAGTCCCTCAAGTATATTCCAATATTTAATAGAATCAAGGTTTTTAAAATTTAATTCAAGTGATGAGTGTGTTGCTGGCTGGGCCAGCAGTTATTGCCCATCCCTAATTACCCAGAGAGCAGTTAAGAATGAATTACATTGCTGTGGGTCTGGAGTCACATGTAAGTCAGGCCTGGTAAAGATGGCAGTCTCCTTCCCTCAAGGACATTACTGAACCAGATGGGCTTTTTTTTTTCTCTGATGATCAACAAACCCTCCAATCCCGACAACATCCTTGTAATTTTTTTTTCTGAACCCTTTTAAGTTTCACAGCATCCTTCCGATAGGAAGGAGACCAGAATTGCACACAATATTCCAAAGGTCTCCCGTGGAGCTATTTTTCCACACCATCCCCATATTCCTTGATGTCATTATTATCTAAATATCTATTGATCCTTGGCATATTCTATCCCAAAGCTTCTATAATCCTCTGGAGTAGGCAATTACAAAGATTTGGTTCACCAGTTTCCTGATTAAAGACTTTTGCCCAAAATGTTGATTTTCGTGCTCCTCGGATGCTGCCTGACCTGCTGTGCTTTTCCAGCAACACTCTCTCGACTTTGATCTCCAGCATCTGCAGTCCTCACTTTTGTTTAATTCCAAAGATAGTCTCCCCACCGAGTGAAGAAGGCCTAAAGGCCTTATTCTAGGATGAGGTCCCACTGGTTGGAAAGTCTCCAGTCAGGGCAAATATCTACCCTGTCTAGTCCTTTAAGAATATTGCAAATTTCAATGAGATCACCCCTCTTTCTCATGAACTCGAGAGAATAAAAGCTCAGTCTCCTAATTTTGTCTCATAGGTCAGTCTCTCCATTTCAGGAATTAGCCTCAGGAATCTCCATTGATCTATGAAGCATGTTTGCTTTAAGCAGTAAGAGGACCAAAAAATGCACATAATATTCCAGGTGAATTCTCACCCAGTGTTACACAATTGAAGCAAGGGATCTTTCTTCCTGTTTCAAGAGTGTGGTACTGAAAAAGCGCAGCAGGTCAGGCAGCATCTGAGGAGCAGGAGAGTCAACGTTTCGTTCCTGGTGAAGGGTGTTTGCCTGAAACATCGATTCTCCTGCCCCTTGGATGCTGTCAGACCTGCTGTGCTTTTCCAGCATCACACTCGCGGCTCTGATCTCCAGTTTCTGCAGTCCTCACTTTCCCCTCTTTATTCCTGTACTCTTACGATAAGGACCAGCATGCTATTTGACTCTCTAATTATTCACTACAGCTGCACGTTGGCCTTTCAGTGACATATCAACATGATCTTTGGTCCCTTTCGTCAACCGCTTTTCCCAAACTTCCATAACTTAGGGAGTACTCTGCACATCTTGTCCTCCTGACACTTATCCACATGAAATTCTATCTGTCATTTTCTCGTAGACTTCCTTACTCCACCCAGATCCATTTAATTTCTCTTTGTATCACCTTCACAACACACTTCCATTTAGTTTTGTGTAGCATTAAAATAAAGGATCAGCCATGATAATATTGAATGGCGATCACCTTTGCAGGTCTGACTTATGCTTGGTTTTTATCTTTCTATGTGTCACCCACAAATACAGAAATATTACATTTGATCCCCAGATACAAAGCATTGATGGAAGAGTGTGAACAGTTGGGACTCAAGCACGATCCTTGAGATACAGCAGTAGTCACAGTCTGCCAACCTGAGACTAATCTGTTTAGTCCAGCTTTCTGCTTTCTTTTCATTAGCCGATTCTTAAGCCATTTAATATGTTAGCCCTTACCATGCGTGCTCTAACATTGTTTACTAATCACCTTGACTTCTTCATGTTTCTGAGAGTTGGCTTGTATCTGCTTCCATTAAGTCAGGCAAAAGTAGAACATAAAACATTACAGGGCGAATGTGACTACTGCAGATGCTGGAGATTAGAGTCGAGAGAGTGTGGTGCTGGCAAAGCACAGCAGGTCAGGCAGCATCCAAGGAGCAGGAATCAGGCTGGGAGCCTCAAGGGGTGGAGAGATAAATGGGAGGGGGGTGGGACTGGGGTGAAGGTAGCTGAGAATGCGATAAGTGGACAGAGGTGGGGTTAATGGGGATAGGTCAGGTGGGAGGGTGGAGCGGATAGGTGGGAAGGAAGATTGACAGATGGGACAGGTCATGAGGGCGGTTCTGAGCTGGAAAATTGGAACTGAGATAAGGTGGGGGGAGGGGAAATGAGGAAATTTGTGAAATTCACTTTGATACCCTGGGGTTGGAGGTCCCGAGCAGAAGATGAGGTGTTCTTTTTTCAGGCGTAGGGTGGTATGGGAGTGGCGATGGAGGAGGCCCAGGATCTGCATGTCCTCAGCGGAGTGGGAAGAGGAGTTGAAGTATTCAACCATGGGGCAGTGGGGTTGGTGGGCACGGGTTTCCCAGAGAAGCGTCCTGACTCCCCAGTTTAGAGGGGACTGCGTCGGGAGCAACAGATACAGTGAATGACATGTGTGGAAGTGCATATGAAACTTTGATGGATGTGGAAGGCTCCTCTGAGGCCTTGGATGGAGATGAGGGTTGGGGGGGCATGGTGGTGGTGTGGGCGCAGGTTTTACAATTCCTGTGGTGGCAGGAGAAGGTTCTGGGAGGGAAGGGTGGATTGCTAGGGGGCATGGACCTGACCAGGTAGTTGTGGAGGGAATGATCTTTCTGGAAAGCGGATAGGAGTGGGGAGGGAAATATATCCCTGGTGGTGAGGTCCATTTGTGGGTGACGGAAATGGTGGAGGATAATTCAATATATACGGAGATTGGTGGGGTGGAAGGTGAGAACCACGGGTGTTCTGTCCTTGTTGCGGTTGGAGGGGTGGTGTTCGTGGGCAGAGATGCAGGAAGTGGATGAGATGCGCTAGAGGGTATCATCAACCAGATGACAGCACTGGTGCCACCTTGTGCTCCCATGAAGAGCGTGAACAGTTCATCAACTTCAGCAACACATTCCACCCAACCTTACATTCATTTGGACCATCTCTGACACCTCCCTCCCCTTCCTGGACCTCTCCATCTCCATCAACGGTGACCTACTCAACACTGACATTTTCTACAAATCCACCGACTCCCCCAGCTACCTGGATTACACCTCCTCCCACACTGCTTCCTATAGAAATGTTATCCCTTATTCCCAATTCCTCCGCCTCGGCCACATCTGCTTCCAAGAAGACCAGTACCACCACAGAACACACCAGATGGCCTCTTTCTTTAAAGACCACAAGTTCCCCTCGCACGTGGTTGATGATGCCCTCCAGCACATCTCATCCACTTCCTGCACCTCCACCCTCGAACCACACCCCTCCAACTGCAGCAAGGACAGAACCCCCCCCTCACCTCCCCCCACCCACCCCCCACCCCCCGGTCCTCACCTTCCACCACATCAACCTCCATATTCATTGCATCATCCGATGACATTTCCACCACTTACAAATGGACCCCACCACTAGAGATATATTTCCCTCCCCACCACTTTCCGCTTTCCACAAAGACCGTGCCCTCCGTGACTACCTGGTCAGGTCCACGGCCCCCACTAACCCACCCTTCCTTCCTGGTACCTTCCCCTGCCACCACAGGAATTGCAAAACCTGTGCCCACACCTCCCCCCTCATCTCCGTCCAAGGTCACAAAGGAGCCTTCCACATCCATCAAAGTTTCACCTGCACTTCCACACTTCACCTGCACTGCACATTTACTGTATTCGTTGCTCAGCACCACCCTCATGACCTTGCCTACCTTTCCATTCTCCTCCCTACCTATCTGCACCACCCTCCCCTCCCACCTATCACCATTACCCCCACGTCAACCACCGATCACACTCTCAGCTACCTCCCCCATGCCCCACCCCCCTCCTATTTATCTCTCCAGCCCCGAAGCTCCCAGCCTCATTCCTGATGAAGAGTTTTTGCTGGAAATATTGAGTTTCCTGCTCCTTGGATGCTCCCTAACATGCTATTTTTTTCTAACACCACACTCTTGACATAGAACATTATAGCGCAGTCCAGGTCTTTCGTCCCTTGATGTTGCACCGACCTGTGAAACCAATCTGAAGCCCATCTAAATGACACTATTCCATTTTCATCCATATGTCTATCCTATGACCATTAAAATGTCATTAATGTTGGTGAGTCTATTACTGTTGCAGGCAGGGCTTTCCATGCCCCTACTACTCTCTGAGTAAAGAAACTACCTCTGACATCTGTCCTATATCTATCACCCCTCAGTTTAAAGCTATGTCCCCTTGTGCTGGCCATCACCATCCGAGGAAAAAGGCTCTCACTGTCCACCCTATCTAACTCTCTGATTATCTTATATGTCTTAAGTAAGCCACCTCTCAACCCTTTTCTCTCTGACAAAAACAGCCTCAAGTCCCTTGGCCTTTCCTCATGAAACCTTCCCTCCATACCAGGCAACATCCGAGTAAATCTCCTCTGAACCCTTTCCAAAGCTTCCATATCCTTCCTATAATGCAGTGACCAGAACTGCATGCAATATTCCAAGTGCAGCTGCACCAGAGTTTTGTATACCTGCAACATGAAACATAATTATTTGCCTTCACAGCCCATTTCCTTATTTCTCATTATGAGTTTTCTTGTCTCTGCATGCAATGGACTCACATTTGATTTTACCAAACATTTCCTTTTTGAGTATCTATAGAAATGCCTGTGCCTTTACAGCCTATTTTTATGTTTCTCTCAGGATATGTTTATATTCCTTTTTTTCTTATCTATTTCTTAGACCTCCTTTGCTGCTTTCTGTCATACTCCTAATCCTCAGGCTTACTTCTTTTTAAACAACTTTATAAACTTCTTCCTTTGAACTAATGCAATCATTAACTTTCATTGTTGTGCACAATTTATACATGTTTCTTGTCTGGATTTTGTGCCTTAAATCAATATATATGTTTGTTGAAAGCCATGTATTACTTGTTAGAAATATTTATCCATTCCAATCTTCTGTCATATGTTTTCATATATTTTACCAATCCACTTATCGGCTACACACCTTCAGAGTTTTCTTTGTTTAAATTTATAACTCATGAGCCAATTGAACTACAATATTTGCAAAGTTAATGAAAAATGCTAGCATATTCTGATCACTCTCCCATAAAAGTAATTTACAGCAAGTTAATTAATCAGCCCTTTCTCATTGTTTATTATTAATTAGTTCATTCCCTTTGGTTAGCTGCTGGGGCCTCAGCTTGCCTCCGTCATATTGGTTTGTACCAGAATAGGTCTCGTTCAGGCCTTTCTTGGGCAGCAATAAATTGGAACCTGTCCTAAACATGATATTAGTTCTGCCTGATCAATTATGGCTTGGGTCATGTCAACAGATGGCAAAAAGTGGGTTTGAAATGGGCTTGTTTGTGTCTCAGAGCATGGTCAGATTGGATCAGGAACAGTATGTCACTGTATTGCATCTAAGCTTCTAATTCGATTGGTCTGCTTTGATCAAATAGTGTGTCGGTTTGCATGACATCAGATCATGCTCTGTCGAAGTGAACTTATATTAGGTCACATCCTACCTGGGTCAGACCAATTTCTGTTTACGTTGGAGTTGAGTCTGGCCTCTCTGAGAGGGCAATCTGGTCAGGCCAGGTTAGATCCTTGTCAGGCTAGGTTAGGGATTTGGTCAGGCCAGATTAGGATCTGGTCAGGCTAAATTAGGGATCTAGTCAGGCTAGATTAGGGATCTGAAAATGTGCTGCTGGAAAAACGCAGCAGGTCAAGCAGCATCCAAGGAGCAGGAGAATCGACATTTTGGGCATTAGCCCTTCTTCAGGATTCCAGCAACACATTTTCAGCTCTGATCTCCAGCATCTGCAGTCCTCACTTTCTCCTAGTAGATTAGGGATCTAGTCAGGTTAGGTTAATGTCTGGTCAGGCTAGGTTCATTTCTGGTCAGGCTAGGTTAGGGTCTGGTCAAGCCAGGTTAGGATCTGATCAAGCCAGGTTAGGATTTGGTCTGGCTAGATTAGGGATTTGGTCAGGTCATGTTCTGTCTGAGAGAGATATCAAATGTTCCCTCTCAGGCTGAAAATCTGTTGAAGAGAAAAACCTGTATCTCCTATAAGTAAACAGGCATGTGAATGTGATTTTACCTTCATGATACAATGTGAACCATGGTGTTATAACTGCTCACATGACTCTGATATCAATAAGAGAGAAGACACCTGTCTAAAATGAGCAGATAAAGAGAATTTACACTGGAGAGCTGTGTTTGACAACAGAGCGTGTAGAGATATAAAAGTAAATATAAAGGAGTATTACAATCCATAAAGGATTGAAGTACCTTGACTGAAAGATAAGGAGCACAGCGACTCAAGGATGGTGCATTTGCAGGGATCCATAGCTGGGACTACCCCAGTGAGCAGGGAGTTGTACTGGCCAAAAGCACAAGGTACATACGGGATTTGGGAGTAGGTCACTGATAAGTGTACAAAGCAAAAAATCACACAACACCAAGTTATAGTCCAACAGGTGTAATTGGAAGCACTAGCATTCAGAGCGCCGTTCCTTCATCAGGTGGTTGTGAAGGACACAATTGTAAGGCACAGAATTTATAGCAAGCATTTACAGTGTGATGTAACTGAAATTATACATTGAAAAAATACCTGGATTGTCTGTTGAGTCTTTCAGTGTTTTAATATCATGATAGTCCTTGATAGTGAAACGATCATGGTATTCATACAGATGAAAGACTCAACAGACAATCCAGGTATTTTTCAATGTATAATTTCAGTTACATCACACTGTAAATGCTTGCTATAAATTCTGTGCCTTACAATTGTGTCCTTCACAACCACCTGATGAAGGAACGGCGCTCTGAATGCTAGTGCTTCCAATTACACCTGTTGGACTATAACCTGGTGTTGTGTGATTTTTAACTTTGTACACCCCAGTCCAACACCGGCATCTCCAAATCATGACTGATAAGTGTGTTCAGTCAAAAGCTAAGTCACCCTGAATGAAATTCTATTAATCACTGTGAAGCAGGAAAACAGTAACTGGTCTGATATAAGTCAGGTTGGGTTGAGGGAGTGGGGGCAGAGCTTTATTCATGTACTGTGTGTGTGTGAGAACAAGGATGATGGTTGCTGATATCAAAAACCTCCAAGTCAAGTCTTTTAATGTAGATTGGCTGTTGCCATGCATCTATTGCACAGCGTAAGGTAAGTATATAACAATTAGACAAACAAGTGGTGAAAGACTCTCCTTATTTTTATAGTCATTCACGGCTATGGGCATCATTATTTGGAGCAGCATTTATTCCCTATTCTTAATTGCCCTTGACAGGGTTGTGGTGAGCTATTGTATTGAATTGCTACACACCATCTTGTGCAAGCAGACCCACAATGCCCTTCCAGGATTTTGACCCAACTACAGTGTAGGAATGGCAATATATTTCCAAGTCAGGATGGTGAGTGACTCAGAGGGGAATGTGTAGGGTTTGGTGTTCCTATATATATATATATCTGCTACCCTTGTTTTTCAGGATGGAAGTGGTCATGGGTTTGGAAGGTAGTGCCTAAGAATATTCAGTGATTTTGTGCAGTCCATTGCATAGATCCTGCACACTGTTGTTACTGAGTGATAGAGTTGGACAGACTGAATGTTTGTGGATATGTAGAAGCCCTACAGTGTGGAAACTGGCCATTGGGCCCATCAACTCTCCAAAGAGTATCCTACCCAGGCTCTCCCTATCACCAACCATTTCCCATAGCTAATCCACATTCCCTGGGTACAACAGGCAATTTAGCATGACCAATCCACCTGACCTGCACATCTTTGGACTGTGGGAGGAAACCAGAACACCCAGAGGAAACCCACGCAGACACGGGGGGGAATGTGCAAATTCCACACAGACCCGAGGGTGAAATCGAACCCAGGTCCCTGGCGCTGTGAGGCAGCAGTGCTAACCACTGAGCCACCGTGCCGCCCCAGTGTGGTGTCAATTAAGCTTTACTGAGGATGATGTTCAGCTTCTTGAGTGTTGTGGAACTACACTCATCTGAGCAAGTGGAGAGTATTCCATCACACAGCTGACATGTGTCTTGTGGATGGTGGATTACTAGACACAGTATCGGAAACAAGTCGCCATGGCCTTTCTGGACCACAGGGCCGTTCTCGTATTAGAGAGAAGCAACTGGTGCTGACTTAACCTTAGGGCCACCTGAAGTTGAAAAGGAACGTCCTTCATTGTAACCTCAGTCCTCAGGTGTGAAGTTTCAAGGATTCTCATTGGTTGGACCTGGGGCTGTTCATGCAGTTAGCATGTTGCTTCTGGTTCTGAAATGAGTCATTGATGAATCACCACCACTTTCCCGTTGAGTGGCCGTTCATGAGTTTGGATAATAATGACCTTTTCTTTTAGCATTGACATTAAAAGAAGCAGGTATGTTTCGAATGGTTTTCCTGACGTTAAGGATTTATTTTTAAGGGATTTCACGCAAGTTCTACAAACGTGCCAAAAGAAAATTCCAACGCACCGTCAAGCTTTGCAACATTTTCATCAGTTTCTTTTTAGGAAGAGCGGGAATAAAGTCACCATGTTTTGTTTTTACTGTGAAAATCCACATGGGAGGAAGTCTCAGTAGTTTAAAACCAAAACCTCCACATGAAGTGTATCCAACAAAGTGAACATTAAGCTGAAGAAGGAAGACATATCACTTTCCTCCCTTCCCCCACAGGTATAGCAATGAAGTAAAAGGTGAATTATGTTTAAATGCTAACTCAGATCATCAAATTAAAAGGAATCATAATAAATGTTGCCTTCACACAATTTCTCTGAATGGAACCTTCCTGTCTGGCCTTGATGTAATCCTTCAACCAAAGGAGATGTAATGCAATATTCAAAGGTCTTCTACTGTAAACGTTTGTAAAGTGCCAGAAATTTTTTCTTGACAAAATTAAAGATTTTGCTTCCACCTCCTTCTCAGAACGAAAGTTCCAAAGACTCGTGAGTCTCTGAGTGAAAGACTTTCACCCATTTCATTTTCTTCCATTTCATTCCCTTGACAAATTTTTCCCGGCTTAACTTTAACATTCATTCTGCTTTCTGGGGAGGGATGTCACAAGGTGCATATGCATTGTATGTGTTAACACAAAATCAATCAGCTTGATTATGCAATTTAGCAGTGCTTCTGATGCTAATTTCATCACCTTGCATCTGTAAATTACTTTTATTATAAAAAATTCGGGAACAGCAAGGAAAAAGCAAAGAGGACACCTTCACAACTTAAGGTACCTCAAAAAGTGGCAACATGCAGCCACACATCAAGGTATACTTTACAAAAAAGAACATGCGCAATGAGATATATGACAAGTTATTTCATTTCCACTTTGGGTGAAAGTGCATTAATAACTTTCATTGCATTCTCATGTACCTTGGGAATGCTTTAACATTTCTTTCTGTCGCCCATTCACTGATAAACAATGGGTCATAGTCTTTTCTTAACAGTTCACTCCTCAGAGCGTCCTTTTGATATTATTTTGTTAATCAGTAAAACAGGTAGGAATAATATAAAATGGTGATAAAATCTGCATTTTCCAACATCAATGATTAACATTTGAACACTATCTCTCTTCGTGTTTTTTCATTGTCATTTGCATTGTGGGACTTTTTAAGGTTTTCTCCCACACACAAAGACCACACCATAATGTGGGACTAATTTTATTCACTCATGGGATGTGGACATCGCTGACTGGGCCCAGCATGTGTTGCCCATCCCTAGTTGCCCCTGAGAAGGAGGTAGTTAACTTCCTTCTTGAACTGCTGCAGTCCATGTGCTCGAGATAGGCCCACAATGTTGTGAGGGATAGAATTCCAGGTTTTGATTCAGCTACAATGAAAGAATGGCAAAATATTTGCAGGTGATGCTGGCTCTGTCCTTCTGGATGGAAATGTTTGGGGGTTTGGCAGGTGCTGTCTAAAGAGCTTTGTTGAGTTTCTCTGTGCGCCTTGTAGATAGTGTACACTGCTGCTCCTGAGTGTCAGTGGTGGAGGGATTGGATGCCTGTGGATATGGTATCAATCAAGTCGGCTGCTTCACCCTGGGTGGTGTCAAGCTTCTTGGGTATTGTTGGAGCTGCACTCATCCAGGCAAATGGGGAGTAATCCATCACATGCCTGATTTCTGACTTGTAGATGATGGACAGGGTTTGGAGAATTGGCAGGTGAGTTACTCACATTTGTACAGAGCCTTCCCATAATCTCATGACCTCCCAACTTACTGGCAATGAGGTATTATCTATTAAAGGGCTGTTGTTGTCATAAGCTGGAAATATGAAAACTGATTTGTGCACAACAGGTCACACCAACTGCAATAACAATCATCTTGTTGATGGATCAATATTGACAATTGATGTGAGGAATAACTGTGCTTCTTTCCCTCAAAGTAGCATTGTGGAATCTTTCACGATCAAATGGACTTACAATCAAGAGCAGAACTGTGCCAAACGATCCGTCAAGTCTACAAGTATATCAGCTGACCTGACTGTAACATCCAATCCACATTCTCACCCACCCCAATAACTTGCCCCCACTTTGTTTGATAAGTATCTATTCACCTCGGCCTTGAAATATTTAAAGATTTTGCTTCTACTTCCTTCTCAGAATGAGAGTTCCAAAGACTCATGATTCTCTGAGTGAAAGATTTTCACCCATTTTCTTTTTTATATGAGCAACCCCTATTTTTAACAGTATGTGTCAGAGAGCAGCTCACTGGGGACAGTTTTGGATTGATAAGGTGACTTTTCTTGTATTGGGAGAAGTTTACAACTGGAGTGAGTAATATTTAAAGTGCATTAACTTACTTTTGATTTGGAAGAATGAAGAATTCATTCTTGCTCGGGGAAAAAACCCATAGATTTTGAAATAGCTTATAGAAGACTATGCTGGGGTAGACATAAGAACTGTTTCCTCTAGAGAAAAGAGTAAGTTCTTAACAATGAGAAAATAATTTACCTTAGTGTCAGGGTTTTAGTTTGAAATTTCCATACTGGAAGTATTTAGTTGGAACTAAAGGGATTATTTGAAGCACAGAAAGTTTAAGCACAGTTGTTTGGATAATTAGGAGAAAGAATATTGAACTCTCAATGCTAGGAATTAAATGAAACCGTTAAGTCAAGCCTCTAGAGAGCTTTCTATTGTTCTGGCATTTGAATAGTGTGAAGTTATGGTGTTGGGATACATGAGATTTTGATCCTCCATCTATTTCAAAACCATGGAAATCATGTCTTTGTTTAATTTTATCTTCAATTTGTTTGTGTAATAAACTTCCATTTTATGGTTAAAAGCAAATCTGCAGCATTGCAAACTTATGGTTCAATGTAAGAGCATCATATGAAGTAAATAACAAATATGATCTATCAAGCCAGATTTCAGCTCGAGATCTGACTTGTTCAGAAGTGTTGACAGATCGAACTGGAATATCTGCTACTTCTCATTGTTCAGATAATATATTTATTTTTCATTCTTCGTGCCAAAATGGACAATTTCACATTTTCCCACATTATATTCCATATGCCAAATCTTTTGAATAAAGAATTTCCCATTGTTATCTTCCAATCTAATGGGACTTTCTCCAACTGAGGGGAGGTTTTGAGATGAGGAAACATTTTTGCATCAGAAGGTTGTGACACTTTGGAATTTTCTTCAGTGAGTGCAGAATCTTTAAATATTTTCAAGGAAAAGGTGGACGACTTCTTGATTTTTAAGGGAGTGGAGAATTACAGTGGGATATACAGGAATGTAGACTGGAAGTTAAACTCAGATCAGCTATGATCTTATTGATGGTGGAACAGGCATGAAGGGCTGAGTGGTCTACTTTTGTCCTTGTTCATACTTCAACATCAAATCTTTGTGAAAATATTTTATTTCATAATAATGTTAATATTGTGATAATAAATTGTAATACTAAAATTGTAATAATAAAATAATAATTAAATTGCAGAAAAAACTTTACATTTTGTCAATGCTCAGCTAAAACACAGGTTGTTCTCCAATTTGTTCTTAAAGTGAATCAAAATATTCAAGCAAGAATTGAAGTGACAAGGATTTTTTTCTCACAGGAGTGTCCTGCCTCTTTAGATTTCAATTGTATTTCGCTGGTGGTCCTTTGAGTAATTAAACTGATCTTTACCCTTCAGGTCAGTCCTTCTGAAAACTAAATTCTGAAAGTAAGAGACGTTTAGCAAATCTGTACCTAAATAATTTTAGTCCATTTGCTCAGCACTGAAATAATCAAACTCCAGTTTAAATTGCTACAATAAAGTGCTCCATCACTTATTTATGCAGGTGTGGATAACACAACCTCTTGTTGAGGTTCCTGTCTTCTTTGACAAAATAAATTTGATCTTATCAGTTTAATAAGATTTTATACAAAATCATTTTTGAATAATGTAGTTTCACGAATCTGTGTCAGGTTAATATGTCTTGTTCAGATTTGACAAACTCTTCTGTGGCAATTTACTCAATATTCATGACATTCTGTGTTCTAGCAAGTGACAATATTTTTGTACTTAGACAACAACAAAGGCCTTACTATGCTCAGAGCATGGGGGTCAGTTAGGTCAGTTGGCTGGATGGTTGCTTTGTAATACAGAGTGATGACAACAGTCCAAGTTCAATTGTTCTGCATTTGATTCCATAAATCTGTTCACTATTGATTGGTTAAGCCTGGGTGTGGACTCAGAGAAAAGTAAGGAAACTACAGAGTGAGTGAGACGACAATATTGAAGCATGCATCTTATATCTTAAAGCACTGATAAAAATTGTTACACACTAGAGTTATCTTTACATTGTTCTGAGATGGTTGTGGAAAATGAAACTTTCCCAGAAAGTTTCTTTCTTCACTGGGAGAAATTCACTGGGGTTTATGACCAACTTGCTAGCTGCAGGAAGGCAGGCTGGTTATAGGAGTGCTCTGAAAGGAGGCAATACTAATATCTTGACTTGAGGAAGATCCATGTGTTCAGAGGACAATGATGACAAGGATCTATCTCCATTTCCTATAGTTAAAAATCACACAGCACCATATTATAGTCCAACAGATTTATTTGGAACTACTTGCTTTCAGAGAACTGCTCCTTCATCAGGTGAATAAACCAGTTGGACGATAGCCTGATGTTGTGTGATTTTTAACATTGTCCACCCCAGTCCAAGACTGGCTCCACCACATCATGGCTTCCATTTCTGATGAGTGACTGTGATGTGGCTCATTTACCTCATCAGGTTGATCTGACAGAATGTCAAGCTCAAATCTGTAAATAGCAAGACAGTCCAGGAAGACCTTGATATCTCAAAAACTAATTCTAGTGCACTTAGATAAAATGAATAATCTGAGCCCCAGAAAATGAATCAATTTCCATATGTTTGTGTTTTCAGAATGACTTGTTTGAAAATAAGGCCTTTGAAGAATTTCTACAGAACTCTCGTAGATAGTACACATTGTTGTTCCTGAGTTTTGGTGCTCGAGGAGGTGGATGTTCATGGATGTGGTGCCAATAAAGTGGGGCTGTTTTGTCCTGGATGGTGTAGAGTTTTCTGAGTGTTGTTAGAGCTGCACTCATGCAGGCAAGTGGGGAGTATTTCATCATGCGCTTGACTTCTGGTTTGTAGATAGTTGTCAGGAGATTGAGGAGTCAAGAGGTGAGTCATTCATTTCTGGACGCTGACCTGTTCTTGTAGCCACTGTACTTATATGGTCCAATTCAGTTCCTGGTCAATGGTAAGCCTCAGCATCTTGACAGTGAGGGTGAGGGAATATGGCTCCACTGAGGCATCATTGGCAGCAGGCATGGTATCCCTGCCCGAGATCTTGAATTGAGGGGAGGATTCAGACAGAGATGACTGATGGAGGGGAAAGGGTCAGAGTTGTGAGAGGTCACAAGAGAGGTAGGAGAGGATGCCCAGTGGGAAGGACAGGGAAGTGCTGTACAGCAGGCCCTCCATCAAGCAGTGAGTGCCTTTGAACAGGTGAACCTGCCAGCTTACTGCAGCCACCACACACACACACACACACACACACACACACACCAGAGCCTTCCTCTCCTGCTCTCATAGAGTGATCCAATCCCTGCCACTGGATTAAGGCCAGTGGTAACAGGATGTGCCCCTTCCCTGGGCAGTAATTGTCTGCTATGGCCTCTCCATTGGCAATGAGCCACACCAGCCTCAGGGGTTTACTGTCATGGAGGCAGGTACATAGTGAGATCATCACCAACCAATGCTGCACTTCATGAAATGCCCAGCAAATGCCCCCACAGGCACCTTGGAGGAGGGCACAAAATTCCACCTCAAGGGTCCAGTCAATGCCAACTTGGGTCTACAGCATCAATCACCTGCTTAGTGCAAACATAGATTGAATCGGAAGGGTTTATGAGGATATGGGCCAAGTGCTGGCAAATGGGACTAGATTAGGTTGGGATATCTGGTCGGCATGGACGATTTGGACCGAAGGGTCTGTTTCCGTGCTGTAGATCTCTATGACTCTATGACTCATGATAATGATATCCCGTGGTGTAGGCTGAAAGGAGCCATAGGGTACGGGTTTGGGAGGGGTGGGAGTGGCAGCAGAGATCTGTGATGCAGCAGGTCATGGAGTGCTAGCTGCGCCAAGTTCGGAGGAGGCGACAGGACTCCGTTGCAGTTTCCCTCGGGAATCGAAACCTCCTGAATGCACTGCTCTCCTTGGGGAACTGCAGCTGCCAGCTCCATCGGGAAGCCACGGAATCCCATAAACACGCTTCCTTCTGGCCGTGATCTCCGAGCAGCTGCCGTTTGCTTCCTTCACTCCAAGCCAGTTGAAAACACCTCTGACAAAGCGGAAACCCCAGAAGCACATCACCAACTGCTGTGCCATGAAAGAAAAACCCCAAAGAATACAAATATTCGGCAGCAAATATAAACACTTTGGAAATTGTCCAAGCAGAGAAATTTAACCTGAATCTAACACAAGCTTCCAGACCTTCCCTGTGTGATCTGAGGATTCCTTTATATTCCTCTTGCTTCATTTGCGGGATGTGGGTGTCACTGGCTGGGTCAGCATTTATTTCCACCCCTAGTTACCCCTTGAGAGGGTAGTGGTGAGCTGCCTTCTTGAACCGCTGCTCTGGTTGACCCACAATGCCTTTAATGAAGGAATTGCAGGATTTTGACCCAGTGACATTGAAGAGATGGTAGCATATTTTTAAATTGGGATGGTGAGTTTTGAGGCGGACTTGAAGGAGATAGTATTTACCACAGGAAATGGCCACTGCTGTGGCCTCTGGGTGGTGATTGGGAATTGGCACTTGCAATGTGAGCAGATATAACATTGGAGTCAAGGACCATAGTTACATTGTCTGACCTAGATTTATGTTTATGTATGAGGTGCTGCTCTGTTTACAAGGCACAGGGGAGCAGCAGCCACTTCTAAACACACACACACAAACACACACAAAAACAAGCACACCTTCATATACTTCATATACATATACAGAGAGAGAGAGAGACACACACACACACAGACATACACATACATATGCAGGGAGAGAGAGCAACACATACACACATGGTCAGAGAGATATGCACACATACACAGATACACACCCATACACAGTGATACACACACATATACATATGCACACACACACGCATGCACACATACACAGAGAAACAGACACACACAGATACACACACAAACACAAATACTTACAAATTTGCAGAAACACACACAACGACACATACACACAGACAGACACAAACATACACACACACATGCACACAGAGACACACACACACAAAAGTCATGCGCACATAAGTCACACACTCATGCACACATACACACACATGCGCGCACACAAACACGGACAAAATCACTCACACTGTCTCTCTCTCTCTCTCTCTCTCTCTCAGGCACACACACATGCACACATGCATACACGCACATCTTTGACCATTGACCTTAAGTTAACCTCCAATCCTTGACATGTCGAACGCAAAGTCTACAACAAATGAAGGAGTGCTCCCCCAGGCATTGGCTTGTTGACATTCATATCATCCAGCTGAAGGGTAGCTCACAGCATTTAAACATTCAAATAAACAACGATGGCACACCTGGGCACTCTAGCGCTGGGGTAAATTCCCAGCTGAGACTGTATTCGTGGCACTCTGTCATCTGCTGACTTCTTCACTGTTGTGGAGAGCAGGGTGGAAACAAACCCAGCTTTTAGAAAAACAAACAAACCCTAGCACAGTGTCATTCCTGTCTCTCTTCCATCCCTTATCAGCTGACCCTCAGTTACACAGAATCTGCCTATTGTCACAAACCCACACTCAGCTCCATCTGTCAGTGGATGTGTCATGTTTAAACTCTGCCTTGATTATGCACAGTTTCACAACAATGATAGCTAACTTATTTTCAAGTGTAAATCATTGAAGCCTTGCACTAAGATTATAACACAGAAGCGTGACATCCAGAAGGCATGGTGGCTCTCCTGTTCCCCATTCCACAATCACCTGTGCTTGCCGTGACCTAGAGCCAGAACTTCCTTTGAGATCGCCATCAGCAAATTAAGCCTCTTTTTCGTTTTTACCTTGTGCCAACTCTGATGGTGTGAACCCATGCCAACATTTCCTGAGAACCTAATTTAACGGCTGCCATGTTAGAACCAGCAAAAATGAGCACAATTTAATTGAAAACCAAAAGAACCACTGGAAATCAGGAACAGAAACAGAAATTGCTGGAAAAGCTCAGCAGGTCTGATTTAAGTGAAATTGACATAAGGAGATTTTCCGTCACACAGAGATTAGGAATTGAAAATTCAACAGCTTCCTCTATGAAGAGATTTCACCTTCCCTTCTTCAGTGGCTTCAAGCTTAGTTTCCTTTGGTCAGGTCAGTGCCGAATCTCAGACAAACGCCAACACAAAAGAGGAACCTGCAACGTTGTACAGGGTGAAATTGCCAGTCCTGTGGAGTGAAATTATGGGGAAGATGTCCTGTGCTGGATTCTCAGCTTCTTGATCTCCGAGCACTCACCTGCCTTCAGGACACAGGTACGGAGGGACATGGCAGAAGCTTTGAGTGCCTCTATAGTTCTCAGGACAGCAGAAAGTTTAATGATCTGCCTGTAGCAGGGAAGTTGTGATGTCGCTATGTCTTTAAGACGTGTATTTTGTCCTTTTTTTTGAAGAAAGGTTGAGACAGAGGTGCTACACCGAACCACTGGAGTAAACCGTTTGTGAGGCCTTGGTGTTTCCTCTTTAAAGTTAAAACAATAGAAGCAGCCTGGATGGGTGGGATCAAGCTCCCACAGAACCAGGATTTTTAGTTTTTCAGGAGCAGTTGCTGGGGTCTTGAAGTTGGCTTTTGAAGCTGCAGTACATCTCTCCCTGCTGTTTTCTCTCTGAGTTTTCTCTTGATGTGCCTCCTCCTGGACTGGAGAATTACCTGTGAGACAATCTATTTTACTGAATTTTGCCTTTTGCTAAGGATGTGTTTATGGGATGTCACTGTGTTAGATCAGTTACTGTTTAACAGATAAATAATTGATTATTCTGTTAGATTTTCTAATAGAGAAAAGTTATTCCAACTCTTTCTTTAATTTGTTGTGTTTTAACTATGTATGAATAAAGTGTGTTTTGCTTCAAATTTGATAGTTTGACCAATCGAATTGCATCTGGAAAGCAAGGCCTGTCGCTTATCTTTAAAATAAGAAAAGTTAGGGTCCGGGTTATTTTCTCAATACCTTTTGAGGGTGTTTGTTCTGATTCATAACAAATGTAAAACAATAAGCCCTTTTGTTGTTCTCCTAACCTAGGTACAAATGTATTCATGTGTCCGAGGAAGAAGAAACTGCATTTATATAGCACCATTTTGAACTCAGACTATCAGGAAGCTCTTTACAGCCCAGTTAAGTATTTCCATGCAGGACTTGGTGCACACTTTCAGACTGTACTGATTGCACTTTAGCATGAACTAAGACTAATGACTTTGCTATGTTTGTTACCCTTCTTCAATTTATTAACTTTGAACAAAATATTTCTCAGCTCTGAACATTTTGTTAAACTTTAATAAAGCGCTCATTTAATAAACCAAGAGAAATCATAAGCAAAAATCTGAAAGAACTGTCGAAGCTGGAAATCAGAAACAGAAACAGAAATTGTGGGAAAAGCTCAGCAGGCCAGGCAGCATCCGAGGAGCAGGAAAATCGACGTTTCTGGCAAAAACCCTTCATCACGACTGAGGCTAGGAGCCTCGGGGGTGGAGAAATAAATGGGAGGGGGTGGGGCTGGGGAGCAGGTAGCTGAGAGTGCAATAGGTGGATGGAGGTGAGGGTAAAGGTGATAGATCAGAGGGGAGGGTGGAGGGGATAGTGGAAAGGAAGATGAACAAATGGGACAGGTCATGGGGGTGGTGCTAAACTGGAAGGTTGGAACTGGGATAAGGTGGAGGGAGGGGAATTGAGTAAACTGGTGAAGTCCAAATTGATGCCCTGGGGTTGGAGGCCCCTGAGGCAGATGATGAGGCGTTCTTCCTCCAGGCGTCGGGTGGAAGGGAGTGGCGATGGAGGAGGCCCAGGACCTGCGTGTCTTCGGAAAAGTGGTGGAGGTGGAGTTGAAGTGTTCAGCCACGGGGCAGTGGGGTTGATTGGTTTGGGAGTCCTGGAGATGTTCTCTGCAATGTTCTGTGAGAAGGTGTCCTGTTTCCCCAATGTATAGGAGACAGCGTCGGGAGCAACGGACACAATAAATGACATTTGTCGAATGTAGGTGAAACTTTGATGGATGTGGACTGTTCCTTTGGGGCCTTGGACAGTGGTGAGGGAGGAGGTGTGGGCACAGATTTTGCAATTCCTGCGGTGGCAGGGGAAGGTGCCAGGAGGGGAGGGTGGGCTGTTAGGGGGCGTGGACCTAACGAGGTCATCACGAAGAGAATGGTCTTTCTGGAAAGTGGGTAGGGGTGGTGAGGGAAATATATGCCTGGTGGTGGAGTCCGTTTGTAGGTGGCGGAAATGTTGGTGGATGATGCGATGTATACAGAGGTTGGTGGGTGGAAGGTGAGGACCAGGGGTGTTCTGTCCTTGTTGCAGTTGGAAGAGTGGGGTTCGAGGACACAGCTGCAGGAAGTGGATGAGATGTACTGGAGGGCGTCATCAACCACGTGGGAGAGGAAATGGCAGTCTTTAAAGAAGGAGGCCATCTGGTGTGTTCTGTGGTGGAATTGGTCCTCCTGGGAGCAGATACAGCAGAGGTGGAAGAATTGGGAATAAGGGATAGCATTTTTACAGGTGGCAGAGTGGGAGGAGGTGTAATCCAGGTAGTTGGGGGAGTCGGTGGATTTGTAGAAAAGGTCAGTGTTGAGTCAGTCACCATTGATGGAGATGGAGAGGTCCAGGAAGGGGAGGGAGGTGTCAGAGATGGTCCAAATGAATGTAAGATTGGGGTGGAATGTGTTGATGAAGTTGATGAACTGTTCAACCTCCTCATGGGAGCACAAGGTGGCACCAGTGCAGTCATCAATGTAGTGGAGGAAAAGATGGGGAGCGGTGCCGGTGTAAGTGCGGAAGATGGACTGTTCCACACAGCCGACAAACAGGCATGAACTCAGGGCATGGTTAGGAACATGGGACTGGGATATCATAGCAATTACAGAAACATGGCTCAGGGATGGACAGGACTGGCAGCTTAATGTTCCAGGATACAAATGCTACAGGAAGGAAAGAAAGGGAGGCAAGAGAGGAGGGGGAGTTACGTTTTTGATAAGGGATAGCATTGCAGCTGTACTGAGGGTGGATATTCTTAAAAATACATCCAGGGAAGTTATTTGGGTGGAACTGAGAAATAAAGAATGGATAGCAGTGCTCCAAAAGCTAGTGCTTCCAAATAAACCTGTTGGACTCTAACCTGATGTTGTGTGATTTTTAAGTTGGGACTAGTTTAGTTTGGGAAACTTATTCAGTGTGGACATGTTGGACCGAAGGGTCTGTTTTCATGCTATATGACTCTATGACTGTATGTTACACCATGATCCTTTATTACATTGGAAACATATACTCAGTCAGTGACAATCTCTACCACTGTCTGGTTTCTTACTACTCTGAAGGACAGCTCACTCAGCTCAAATCTATCACTCCTTCTCTGGCACATCGAGACTGAAACTTTCCATAATAGAAAAGCAGTCCAGAACTGATTCCAGCAATCTTCATGACCTTTTCAAAGGGACTTTTTGGGACATGCCTTCCCCAGTCTGCCAAGCTACCTGTCCAGCTGAGACAGTTTTTCATGACGCTGTAACAGTCTTCTCACTACTGATGAAAGAGAGGCAAGGAGTTAAAGAAAGTCAGTTCTGGTGTGCAAGCCTGCATAACACACGCATAAACGTGCTCAACATTTTGCAATTATCTTTGGATGTAAATTCGCATGCAGTTCCTGTGTTCCCAATGTATTTTTCCATAAGTTACTATTTAAGCATTGACTTCAGTTAAATTTTAAGTGCCATCACATTAGAAAAACAAGCAGAATTCATTCAGAGAAAGCCCGATTGATTTAGTTAAAGGAGGCAGTGTTCAAAGGAGAGTTGTAATCAGAGCTGAATGGGAAGTTTTTAATTCTTAGCTATTTGCAACCTAAAACAAAAATAAAAGTGGCCTTCCACAATAGAGGGCTTCATTTGTAAAAATTAAATGGAAGGCTCTCATTTCTCTTTAATGGGCCTCATAGTTTTATTCTCAGAACTCTGGAGCAGATGTGGTTTAAATTTATAACCACATGGAGACAACAAATAACACAAAAAGGAAGCATTCGCCATCCGAAACTGTTAAATTCAGGGTAGGTTTTCTGATGAACTTGGCATCAATAATGTCACAAGTTAGCTGCAGAAATCTCCTGTACAAGGAGTCAGTGTAAAATGATTTATTGTTTGGTGCAATATGGTGCACATCATTTTATGGTGTGATCACACAGCGACAACTTATATTTTTACAGTATACTTAATGTTATAAAGTCTCCCAAAGATTCAGTAGCACAATTATCAAATTAAATTTGACTCCAATTAACGTAAGGAGCTATGAGGACAAATGGATAGGAACTTTTGATTTGATTTGATTTGATTTGATTTATTATTCTACCTAAGTACAGTGAAAAGCTTTGTTTTGCGAGCAGTACAGGCAGATCATAGCAAACAAAGATCATAGAGGACCTAAACAGAGTGAGGCATACAGGGTTACAGTTGCACGGGAGGGGCACAAAGCAAGATCCACATTACCACAATGGCTGCTATCTTCATTTGGATGTCAGCAAACTAAGACAATCCCAACAATAGGATATGTCCAAATGTTCTTTATTGAAGCAAGATATACTACAAAATACTGCAAAAATTGAAACAACGCAAGCTTTTCCAATGTAATGCTTACAATTGGAAGTGCTACGGTTTACATGGACATAGAGTCATACAGTGCAGAAAAGACCCTTCAGCCCATCAAGTCCTCACCACTAAAGGTGTACTAATCCCAATTTCCTGCATATCCTTGAATGTTATAATATTTGAAGTGCTCATCCAATGGGGTATGTTTTAAAGATTCTAAGGTTTCCAGCCTCCCCTACCTTCCCAGGTAATGTATTCCAGATTCCCACCACCTGTTGAGCGAAACCTTTGTCTGAAATCCCCTCTGAATCTCCTATTCCTTATCCTAAAACTATACCCGCTTGTGATTGACCCCTCAACCAAGGGGAACAGCTGCTGTCTATGCACCCTGTCCATTCTTGAGAAGGTGGTGGTGAGCTGCCTTCTTGAACCACTGCAGTCCGTGTGGCGCACATAGACCCACAATGCCCTTTAAGAGGGAATTTTGACCCAGTACCACTGAAGGAAGGCGATTTATTTCCAGGTCAGGATGGTATGTGGCTTGGAGGGGAACGTGTAGCTGATGGTGTTCTCAAGTATCTGCTGCCCTTGTCCTTCTAGATGGTGGGAGTCTTGGAGTTGAAAGATGGTGTTCAAGAAGATTTTTGAGTTTCTGAATAACGTATTATGACCTTTATGTAAAATAACTGTTCCAGCAACAATTTGTACTTATTTAGTGACTTTAATACCATAAAATGTGCAAGGGACTTCACAGTAACCTGATTGATCACCTACATGAGATTTTGTGACAGCTGAACAAAGAATTGGTCAAAGAGGTGGACTTGATGAAAATTTTCAAGTTCACCTTGAACCAATGGGTTTTTTTCAATATGGGGCAGTGAGTGGAATTGGATTAAAATTGGCGGTGGGGATTGACACTAAATGCCCCTCACAACTGGTTAGAGCCTCCCAGCCTCTCGTCCCTACTCAGAATAGAATCCCTATAGTGTGGAAACAGGCCCTTCGGCCCAACAAGTCCACACTGACCCTCCAAAGAGTAACCCACCCAGATCCATTCCCCTACCATATTTTTATCCCTGACTAATGCACCTAGCCTACACATCCCTAAACACTATCAGCAATTTAGCATGGCCAATTGACCATCTTTGGATTGTGGGACAAAGCCATAGCACCCAGAGGAATCACACACAGACACAGGGAGAATGTGCAAACTCCACACAGACTGACACCAGAGGCTGGAATTAAACCCAGGTCCCTGGCGGTGTTAGGCAGCACTGAGCCACTGCACCACCCCCACGGACGGGGAGTAAGACCTTGACGATCCAACCACGTCATTAGAACTACCACTACCTCCACCACACTAAAGCCTCCCCTCGGATCACACCACTCTTTGGGTCAGATCTCCAGCGCTGACTCAGACAGCCCCCTTCTGGACAGGTGAAGAAGTTCAAGCTCTTCCCAAAGAGTCTGTAACAAACAGAATCTGGAGGTTCCTGTGTTATTGTTCAGTAGAGTGTGCACCTCCTTCAACCAAAGTAGCAATGGCAACTGAAATATTGTTGGAGTTTGCAAACTATTCATACCATCTGTTCACATCCTAAACACGAGTGATCTGAAAGCAGGGACAGAAAGGATGACAGCACTTTTTGTGTCTTCCAACACTTCTAGAATACAGCTAGTTTTTCTATAACGCGATGGGTGCGTTCTTGTGCAGCTCTGCATTATAGAAAAGTCACACTTTAGAAATAGCGCTTAAAGTGTTGGTGACGTAATCGCATTACAACTAACACACATTTTAAAATTTCGCGCTTGAGAAGCAGTTCCCCAGTTTCTCAATTGGGTTACAGTGAAGTTGTGTTAACGAAACACTTGTTATAGTAGTTCCAACAAAAGCAACAAAGCTAATCTTTACTCAACAGTTCCATGGCATGGAAAAGACAACAAAGGAGTAACTGAAAACTACCACTAAATCCAGCAATTGCTTTTATTTACAAAATGCAAATTCATACAATCATTCAGTTGCGTAGTTCCTCCATTGAAACAGTGAACACACTTCACAGGAAATACTTCACTGGCTGTTCAGTGTATTGGGACATCGTGAGGTCATAAATGGTGCTACATAAATGGAAGTCTTTCCTTCCTTCTCTTTAAGAGCATTATTCTTCACAATCATTTACATACTGTAGTCAAGAACAATTAAACTGTACTATCAAAAGGTTACAGCTGAACTTTACCAGAAAGAGGCCATGGCAATGTCTGTGGGTTTCATGAAGAGATTCTCTCCTTGAGTCCTATTGCGGTGTCTTGGGCTATTTTCTGCAGCTCCCCTCATTAGCTATTCACTAGCCTCCCTGGCGCCTCCATAAGACCAAAAGAAATAGGAGCATGAGTAGGCTATTCAGCCCCTTGAGCTTGTTCTGCCATTCAGTCGGATCATGTCTGATTGAACAATCATCATACCCACTTGCCTGCCCTTTCCCATGACCTTAATCAAGAATCTAACTCAGCCTTAAATATACACAGGGACTCTGCTCTCATAGTACTCTGTTCCAAAGACTCACAACCCTCTGAGTGAAGAACTTCCTCCTCATCTCAGTCTTCAATTGGTGCCCCTTTATTCAGAGACTATACCTCTGGTCCTAGATTCTCCCGTTAGGGGAAACATCCTCTCAGCATTGACCCTGTCAAGCCCCATAAAGATCTTATGTTTCAATGAGATCACCATTTATTTTCTAAAACTCCAGCGTGAAGAGTCCTAATCTGCTTAATCTTTGCTCATGGTTGTCTTCCTCTCAGTAATGGCGGATATCCTCACTACTGCCCAGGAAATCCTGCAATTCTAGTTGCTGGCACTATTTTTAGATCCCAGCCAGGAGCTACCCTTCACCCATCTAAAAGCAAAATTCTGCCAACGCTGGAAATTTGAAACAAGCACAAAGAATGTACACAGAGGCTCAGTGGTTAGCACTACTGTCTCACAGTGTCAGGGTCCCAGGTTTGATTCCAACCTTGGAGAACTGCTTGCGTGGATTTTGCACATTCTCCCTGTGTCTGTGTGGGTTTCCTCCCACAGTCCAAAGATGTGCAGGCCAGGTGAATTGGCCATGGGAAATGGGGATGGGGTGAGTCTGGGAAGTTGATCTTTACAGGGTCAGTGTAGAATCAATAAGTTGAATTGTCTCTTTTTGCAGTGTCGGGGTCCTATGATTAATGCTGGAGAAACTCAATAGGTCTGGTAGCATCTGTGGAGAGAGAGAAACAGAGTTAACATTTAGAGTCCAGTATGACTTGGAAGAAGATGCTGCCAGACCTGCTGAGTTTCTCCAGCATTCTTAATGCTTGTTTCAGCTGGCCTCCACAACATGCAAAAAGGGAGGGGAATGAAAAGAAAATCTCTTCTGATGGTGTGTAGTTGGCAATCCATTGGAAATACAAATGTACATTCCTAAATGTCTTGCTAGTTTACATCCCCACCTCTCTGTTCACCTGTCATTGTAACTGTGACACTGAAATCCAAGCTACACACAGATTACTCATTCTAAGGGAACGCTACACTATCCCTGAGACCCAACCAAGCTGAAAATCTTCTCATTGTTTTGCATGGGACCACCACACACTGAAAAGTCTTCAAATGAATGAAAGCAATCGATCTTATTCAATAACAGCAAAAATGAATCAAAAATACACAAATAATAGCTGCATTTGCTTTTGGGAATCAGCAGAAGCTGATAGTTCTCAATCCACACCAAATCAATGATTGACCAATGAACCCAGTTTACATCTGCTCTGATGAAGGGTCACAGGACACGAAATGTTAACACTGCTTTCTGTCTTGACATTATAACCAGAGCTGCTCAGTTATTCTAGCGAGTTCCGTTTTTGTTTCACATCCACTGGAAGTGGGTGTCAAGAGAAGTCCACTCTGACTTGTTGTATCTGATGATCCATCGTGTAAAAAGTAATGATCCTCTTGCTCAATGTCCTTGTCACCCTCCTCAGAAGGTTACCTCTGCTCTGCCACGACCCCTGTTCCCTGCTCCAATTGTGCAGGGCACTGAATGCCAGGAAGATGCAGCACCCTTTGGTCTCTGGGGTGAAGGGTGCTCCAGACCACTCCAAGCATCAAAACCTTATTTAGAAGGTAAAAATCACGCAACACCAAGTTATAGTCCAACAGATTTAATTGGAAGCACACTCGCTTGGGGCTGGTTAGCTATTCCATCATTGGCCTGGTTGAAGAGAGGTTGCATTGATTCTGTGTTACAAAGTAGTCGGCAATGTTTGCACCATATGTCCCTCGTCTCCAGGTAACCATCCTTGTAATGCATAAACAAAGTAGAAATATGAGACTTCACAATGATAGGGGAATCATGATAACTCCCGCAGTAGCTGGCACAGACCTTTCAGATACCAGTGATCACAGATGATTTGTGCATTGATGGAATGGTTCTCTCTATTGTTGATGAATGTTATGATATGGTCCTCTCGATACTATATGTGTACAGTCTGTAGCAGCCTGCAGTTGGCAGAAGACAGCCAAGTTGCCAAAGCCTACTGCTTGGGCACTGACCTTGATGAGGGGAAATAGGGTGAAGTGGTATAATTTGGCACAAATTATATTGGTAACAATCTTGATATATTTGTGGGTTGAGATCTCACACAGGTCCCCATTGGATCCTTGGAAGTAGCTGGTGAAATAAAAGTCAAATCAATAAATAAATGAAATAGGTTAATAAATGGAAGTTTAGCATAACTGTCACCTTGACAAATTTGAACAAATATTTCAAGGAAGTAGTCAGTTTTGTTGATGAGGGTGCTTCATTTGATGTGGTCTATGTAGACTTCAGCGAGACATTTGATAAGATGTCTCATGGCAGAGTGGTTAAGAAAGTAAGAGCTCATAGGAACCACCACAAAGTGACACATTAACATCAAATTGGCAGAGAGGTAGGAAGCAGAGTGTCATGGTTGAGGGGTGTTTCTGGGACTGGAAATCTGTTTTGTTAGAGTTCCACTAGACTCAGGGCTTTTGCTGTTCGTGGTGTACGTTAATATATTGGATTTAAATGTAAAGGGGTATGATTAGAAAGTTTGTGAATGTCAGGAAAATTGATAAGATAGCAAATAGTGAGAAGGATAACCATAAATTGCAGGAAGAGGAAACACTAACAGGGGTACAAATTATACTATAACCACTAGGCCCCTGGAAACATTGAACATAAGAGCACACATGAATATGCACAGATCCCTGAAAGTAGCAAAGAAGGTGGACAAGGTGTTTGAGAAAGCATACTTGCCTTTATTAGCCGTGGCATTTACTGGAGGAACAGGGAGGTTTGGTGGAATTGTATAAAATGCTGGTTCAACACAATTGGAGTTGAAAGTGATGCTGGAAAAGCACAGTAGGTCAGGCAGCTTCTGAGGAGCAGGAGAGTCGACGTTTCAGGCATAAGCCCTTCAGCAGGCTTCCTGATGAAGAGTTTATGCCCAAAACATCGATTCTTTTGCTCCTCGGATGCTGCCTGACCTGCTGTACTTTTCCAGCACCACACTCTCAACTCTGATCACCAGCATCTGCAGTCCTCACTTTCTCCTCAAACATAATTGGGTACTGGATTTTACCTTTAGAAGCCAATCGAATCAAATTTAGAATTTTGATGCGGACTGATGAAGCTAAGTCATGGTGCTGATGAAGCTAAACGGCATGGTGGCTCAGTGGTTAGCACTGCTGCCTCACAGTGCCAGGATCCCAGGTTTGATTCCAGCCTTAGGAGACTGTCTGTGTGGAGTTTGCACATTCTCCCTGTGTCTGCGTGAGTTTCCTCCGGATACTCTGGTTTCCTCCCACATTCCAAAGATGTGCAGGTCCAGTGAATTGGCCATGCTAAATTGTCCATAGCTGTTGGATGCATTCGTCAGAGGGGGGTGGGTTATGCTTCGGAGGGTCGGTGTGGAGTTGTTGGGCTGAAGGGCCTGTTTCCACACTATAGGTAATCTAATCTGAGGTTCAGAATTTGCTATGATCTATGTGAAAGTTTGTGAACATGCATCAGGAGGTATCGCAATTTAGTTTGAATTTTATTTCAAAGCAAATCAGATTTTTAGTGGTCTGACTTGATGATGTCACGTCTCCTTTAATAATTGGCTTTAATTTATGTTTCAGTCAACATGGTTTATTCCATTAAAGCTGTATTAACAATATGGAGCTAACGCACAATACAGATGGTTACCATTTGTTGCTTTATGTCAGTGTAATGTACAACATCTGTCAATAACCATGTCAATAACCATGCAGGATATCCTCATGCTAACAAAGGATCCGTTTAGTTCACAAAACATTTTCAGGTTGGCAAAGTCACAATAGCTATCAAGATTTGGGCTAGAAACTGTGTTCCCTTAACCTGAAATTTATTGAGTTGACAAATGTGGTAAATTTGGTTCCTGCATTGAAAATATTTCTGGATGAGTGCATCAGTTTGAGATCTCCAGCATCTCCAGTTTGCTCTTTCATGGCTCCATCAATTTATGTCCTTTCTTCAATTTCAAGATGTTCTGAAACGCAATGGGGTCAATTTCTGAACCTCCCTCCAAGGCTTAATGTTCGCATCGTAGTAGCTCAAAAAAAAATTCCCTCTTCATTTTCACTAAAATGCCATTACTTTTCACTTTATGTAATAAATTTGAAGTCGTACAGGACATTGGTTCGGCCAGTTTTGGAACATTGGATGCAATTCTGGTCTCCTTCCTATCAGAACGATGTTGTGAAACTTGAAAGGGTTCAGAAAAGATTTACAAGGATGTTGCCAGGGTTGGAGGTTTGGAGCTACAGGGGGTGGTTGAATAGGCTGGAGCTGTTTTCCCTGGAGTGTCGGGAGCTGAGGGGTGACCTTATAGAGGTTTAAAAAATCATGAGGGGCATGGATAGGGTAAATAGACAAAGTCTTTTCACTGGGGTGGGGAGTCCAGAACTAGAGGGCACAGGCTTAGGGTGAGAGGGGAAAGATACAAAAGAGACCTAAGGGGCAACTTTTTCACGCAGAGGGTAGTACGTGTATGGAATGAGCTGCCAGAGGATGTGGTGGAGGCTGGTACAATTGCAACATTTAAAAGGCACCTGAATGGGTGGGTATATGAATAGGAAGGATTTGGAGGGATATGAGCTGGGTGCTGGCAGGTGGGACTAGATTGGGTTGGGATATCTGGTCGGCATGGATAGGTTGGGCCGAAGAGTCTGTTTCTGTGCTGTACATCTCTATAATCTGCAATGTTCAATATCATAATCAGCTCAGTCATACCGACAGAGAGATTGCTGGATCCAACACTCCTTCTCAAGGAGTGAGAGGCAGGCTGGCTAAGGAGAAGCCATAGCCTAGTGGTATTATTGCTGGACTGTCAATTCAGAGACCCAGGTAATGTTCCAGGACCCAGGTCCAAGTCTTGCTAATGGTGGAATTGAATTCAATAAAAATCTGGAATTAAGTGTCTGGTGATGACCATAAAACCATGGTCAATTATTGGGAAAAAAGTCCATCCAGTTTATTAAAGCCCTTTATGGAAGGAAGCTGCCATCCTTATGTGGTCTGGCCGACATGTGACTCCGGACCCACGGCAATATGGTTGACTCTTAACTGCCCTCTGGGCAATTTGGGATTGGCAATAAATGCTGGCCTGGCCAGCGATGTCCTCATCCTGTGAACGAGTAACAAAAGGCTTCAGAAAGTGGAGAGCTGCCAATTAGAATCACACTAATAGCAGGAGAAGCTCTTTCACTCGAACTGGGTTTCCACTGAGATTAAAACAACCCCAGTTAGAAATTCTAGCCTCATGGATTAGAGTGTAATGGCAGCTCTGCATATCCACAGAGTCACATCCCATTTTACTGTTTACATCCCCCCCATACAAATTCTTCTGACAAATTTCTTCTTTGCCTTTTTGCTCCAAAGATGACTGCACAGTCATGATGGTCAGGTCATTTTATAAATGCCCGGATCAGTGAATTCTGAGGACGATCATTTACAGCAAGGAGCAATTTTGTGGTGGTTTGCCAGTGAGGCGCGATAATTGCTTAAAATGGAACTGAGAGTGTGGATCACTGGAACTGAACATTCATGTGTAAGAGCACGTTGCTTCAGATGGGCAAACCTATGTGCAAAAGCATTAAGAACAGCAACTTCCACTTGTAATTGCTAATGCTAAATGTTAATGCCAACTAAGGGAAAACAATCAATATTTCCAGCCTAATGCAGCCAGGGTTCACACAGTCCAGTCATGATGAGATCGCACTCAGGCTGGATTCAGTACTGAGCGACTTCGAACAAGACCAACCCTCAGAGCCTGGTACCTTGTTCAATCTGTGTGCTTGTTCATTTTAAGGCCTGGCCATTCCAATCCTGTTTGCTCTTCCCCAGATCCGTATGTCAGTTAGCACTGCGGCTGGTTTTGCAATGCACAGTGATGACAGCAGCATGGTACCAATTCCTGCACTGGCTGAGGTAACCATAAAGATCCTGTCTTCTCAACCTCTTCCCCCCTCCTGAGGGTGTGCTGGCCTAAAGATCATTCATGGGATGAGGGCATCACTGAATCCCTTCAGTGTGTACGTCAGCCCATCGAGTCCACACTGCCCCTCCAACCAGCTTCCCAAGTAGACCTACCCCATCCCTGTAACCCTGCATTTCCCATAGTTAATCCATCTGCTTGCACATCTCCAGAGCAATTTACCAAACCTGCACGTCTTTGCACTCTGGGGGTTGTGGCAGGGGGAGGGGGGGTGGTGGGGAGGTGGGGGGTGGAGGGGAACATGGAGGAAACCCACGCAGACACTGGGAGAATGTATAAACTGCACACAGACAGTTATCTGAGGCTGGAATCACACCTGGGTCCCTGCTATGTGCATCTTCTTATGTGCCGATATATTTAAGCTGTATCAAAATTAAGATGAATAATAGAAAAGTACACACATCTTTCTGCAGATGTTTTGAAGGAGTTGGGTTCACTTTTAGTCAAATTCAATGAAATATTACAGATGAAGAACATAAAGCTGACCTCTACTCTGTACCATAAACTTGATTAGTTTGTGAGGTTTCTCTTCCATGTTTTTTACTATGTGGAGATGCTGGTGTTGGATTGGGGTATACAAAGTTAAAAGCCACACAGCACCAGGTTATAGTCCAATAGATCTATTTGGAAGCACTAGCTTCCAAATAAACCTGTTGGACCATAACCCGGTGTTGTGTGAATTTTAACTATGTTTTTTACTGCCTTTACATTCATTGTCACACCCTCTAGCTATCGTTGCTACCTTTTCTACTTAAAGGAGCGCATCAGTCATTCTATTTAACTCTCATAAGATTTTTATATCATCCCATTCATATCCTTCACTTATATCTTACTCAAGATACTCAGGTTATCTTTCAATTGTTTCCTTAATGTATAGCTAAAGCAGAATTCATTCATATAAATGTTGCCATATCTTAAACACTTTTTTTCAGTTTGTGTAAACCTGAGTCCATCCAGAATTTGTACAAATTCCATTCATCCATCATTCCAATGGCATAAACAGAATACTGAGTAGCTTAATCTATCTGAAAACCCAACAGTTTATCCCAACTTAATGATGCTGTTCCAAATACTTGCAACAATCCCCATAAACACCCCTTGGCACAAAAGATAAAATCAAACACAGGGTCTTACGGAGAGATGTCAGAGAGAGACAGGAATGATCAGCATGGACCTGCTTCTTTAGGTCCAGCAGCTTTAAAACTATCTGACTGCTTTCAGGGAATAGCCATACCAAACCAGACCAGAGACAAGCTGAGTTGGGAGAACTGGCTTTATACACGTGATTTTTTTTAAAACTTGAAATCCTTTTGTCTGAGGCAGTACCTGTTTGCTATAATCAAATTGACCATAAAACCCATCCAAGCCTAGACTTTTTGGAACTTGTGGCTTTCCTACCTCCTGAAAAAAACCCAAGGACATCATAACCTTGTTGAAGGAGCCGCATCATCACATGTTTGTAAGCCGGGAGACAGAACACAGCCTTATAGTCTGATTTACCAAAATGTGGGTCAGGCATGGAGTGACAGGAGTCTTTGATGGCTGTGTTGCAATGGTCAAGGGCCTTTGGTGGGACAGGAGACATGCTGGTGGTATCTTGGTCGCACAGCCATGAGGTTGACCTGGTTGGAGTCATCGGCTACGATGAACATAGCCATTCCATCTCAAGGCTATTTGTAGTGGTGTACATTTCATTATATATTTCATCAGCTTTAATATGACCAATGCATACTGCTGGAAACAGCCTGCTTTAATTTCATTCACTCATGGGGTGTGGGTGTTACGAGCCAGAACAGCATTTATTACCCATCTCTAAATGCAGATACTGTCAACCACATTACAGTGGGCCTGGAGTCACATGTAATGTTCCCCTTAGTTTACCTCCCAGCTATGTGTGTCCCCGAAAGCCTGTGAATTACAGTGACCTCTGGCACTCCGAAGTCAATGCCATGATCAGCATGCCAATACCAATCACGATACATTGGAATCACTGTGAAAATGCACATAGCTTAGAGAGACCAGGAAAGGGCAGAAGTTACTTTCAATAAAGGACATTAGTGAACCAGATGGGGTTTTATAATAATTGATAACAAAGTCATGGTCATCATTACACTCTTTATTCCAGAGATTTTTTTATTGAATTCTAATTCCACCATCTGTCATGGTAGCATTTGAATTTTGGTCCCCAGAACATTATCTGGTTTCTGGGTTATAGCCTATCACTAACGCCACCAGATCATCGCCTCCCCTAGCTTTGTCCTCTAGCATTATTGAACCAGCTCCAATTGTCACGGCTGTGTACTTTCTTTATCTAATTAATTAATGTGTCATGTCAAACCCACTGCTTCTTAAGAAATTCAATACAAGATCAGAAAATTGTTTGCCTATGACAGTTATCACAAACCCCCTAAAATCAATAAAATCCTGCTCAGCAGTCTCATGCTGGGTTTAAGTTCTTCGTGTCAATGTTGGAATAATACAGACAATGTCTGTATAAGAACTTTACCAAATAGAAGCTCTTTCCCTACATATCCAATAATTAAACGGCAGAATGTATCTGCCTGAAATAATTAGTAATCCAGCAAGTCATTCAGTTGATGCTGTTAGATTAAACGGCTTTCCAAACAAATCCTTCTGCAAACCAAGTTTTAATCCCTTCAACACTGATGGCTGCATTTCCTGTTCCCTGGGCCCTCACTCCTGGAATTTCTTCCTGAGCCTCCTTACCCCTCCGTCCTCCACTCCAAGTCCTTTTCCTTGACCAAGCTGTCGGTCATCTCATTAACTGTCGCCTTACACGGCTCATATTAAATTTTGTTTTCTGATACTCCTCTGCACCTTGGGCTCCTACGTCAAAGTGAATTGTTGCTGTTACGAAACGAAGACAGGTACATGGAAATAAGGCACAGATCAACCATAATATCACTGAATGGTCTACATCTCTGAGGTAATGTAAGTTAGCCAGAACTTTGTGTTTTCAAAGTGTCTGAAATTTCCCGAGCAGTTTGAAAGTCAAAATGTGAATTCACTCAAAAGTGAATTTCTTGTCAAATTCCTGCTAACTTGTGGGATTTCTTTGATTTTTCTTTAGATTGCTGACAGTGTGGAAATAGGCCCTTCAGGCCCATCAAGTGTACACCAACCCTCTGAAGAGCAACCCACCCAGCCACATTCCCCTACACCTAACACTACAGGCAATTTAGCATGGCCCATTCACCTAACCTGCACATTTTTTTTGGATTGTGGGAGGAAACCCACACAGACACAGGGCAAATGTGCAAACTCCACACAGACAGTTGCCTGAGGCAAGAATTGAACCCAGGTCTCTGGTGCTGTGAGGCAGCAGTGCTAACCACTGTGCCACCAGTGTTGCACTGACATGACTTTCAACTCTTGGATATCTGGATTTTCACATAGGTGCCATGCACATTGGGAAGAGATAAATAAAGTGATGTTGTCATCTGTTTCTCAACTTGTTTATATTTGCTGGGCCATGTGATGCACCAGAGGTAAAGGGGCAGAACTACCTCTCCCTACAGTGGTAGATCTCCCAAGAACAATGGGTACAGCACAGGCCCCGGGCCTGAGTCCCTTTGCACGTCAAATTGTACACAAGTGGGAAGACAGTGGCAGACAATAGTAAGCAGCTTTTGGTAAGTGCAGGGAAAATCCATATCTCAAATCTTTAAAATTACACTCCTGTGTGAGATTGTAAGCTGGACGTTAGTGAATCGAGGACTCTGCGCAGGAAACCCAGTCCAAATGGAGCACATCTGAAGTTCTTCTGAGGGAAAACTGTGCCACCTTCCTTTTCGACACAAACTCAACAGAACACTGGAGAAAATCAACAGGTCTGACAACATCCATCAAAAGAGAAACAGAGTTTACATTTCACACCCAGTTTGACTCTTCAGAACACTTTCAGATTTCAAGTGTTCACAATATTGCTCATTCATTTGTGTGTTCTTTATTGACAGACCCTCTGTCCCTATTCTTTTTTTCTTGTATTGTTGCATCTATGGATCTCCCAGTGCAGTAACCAGATAATGGACCTCAAGTCCTATCACAAACTTACTTTGGTTTTTGCTTTTGTTGTGTTTGACATTTTAATGGATACATTTCTGATATGATCAGCTCCCCCCAGTCTTCTTGGGGAGAAAAGACTTGCATTTTTCTGGGGCCTGTTGGCAGTAACTTCATTAAAGACAGAAGAACTGTCATCAGCTTCACAAGAGTAATGGGGCATCAATGGAAAAAAGGTCCCACTGTAGGCAGCTCCAGGCTATTATCTGTCCTGTGTCCCAATCTGAAGCACAGTCTAAGACAGAAGAGAAATCCTTTCTCTCAGCTGCCTGTGTAATTTCCGCTCTTTCTCACTTGGGAGGGCAAGCAGTGCATTGTTTAATCACTCAATCAGCAACCCTGCACTTTCCAAAGGACATAGTAACTAATCACTCTGGGACCAAGTCTCTGCTTCGATGTCTAATGTCTGATTGCATGCTCCAGATCAATAGCTGAACTGTATTTTCTCTCCAATGTCATTCTGTTTCTGAATTAACTTGCCTGATGATTCTATACAATATTCCAGACAAGTTATACCAGTCACCTCTGGTGATTACGTCAGTGTTGTGACAAAACATAGAAGCTGATAAAGATGTTAATACAGTTTGAAAATGGAAACGGGGCAGTGACTCCAATGCTGTCTAAATAAAATTTAAACTGACAAAACAATAAGAAGTACTTTCTTAAATACCTGTAAAAAATTATACTGTTAAAAATGTAGCCCACACAATCTACCTGATGTAATATGCTATAACTGGGAGGTGATAGCCTAGTGGTATTATCACTAGACTGTTAATCTAACCATCTTCATATCATACTAGGTATCTTGCTCAAATCTCTGCAAAGACAGATAGTGGAGTTTGAAGTCAATAACTATCTGGAATTAAGAATCTATTGATGGTGTGAATTTGTTACCAATTGGCACACAAAGCCCATCTGGTTCACTAATACCTTTTAAGGAAGGAAACTCCCATCCTTACCGGGTCTGGCCTACGTGTGACTCCAGACCCACAGCAATGTGGTTGACTCTTTACTACCCTCTGGGCAATTAGGGATGGGCAATAAATGCTGGCCTAGCCAGTGATGCTCTCATCCAATGACTGAGTAAAGGGAAAAAGAACTGTTGCATATGAAATTTCAGCCTTGATGTCAATTTTTGAAAGCACCATTGACGAAGGACTCGTGAACCTTCAAGTGCACATGAGGACACTTTAAAATTTGCTGTCAAAATAACTTTGAGATGCATTGTTGGATGTAGAGTAGCTGGAAAGTATGTTTTACTGACGCAGGGTGACAGCTCATGCTAAATTACCGCACCAGTTGAGGTCATTGTAATGGTTCTGCCATTCACAATGTCACCCTTCACTTAAGGCATTCTGATCCTCAAGTTAAATTCATTACCAGTTGTCTCTCTTTCTAGTGGGCTGTGGTGATTTTACCTTTTACCTGCTTGTTGCTATGAATTCACAAAATGTACAGCAACATCACAGGAGGGACAGACATGTGATTAAGTATCAGCATTCAGCATGTTTGGTTCACACTGCCCTGTTCTGCTGGCTATTACCTTCACCAAAATGGCATCTTGCCTTTTAACTTTCAAGTGATGATTGATAAACTGTTTACTTGTTGTATTTCTCTGATGGTAATGAATTACACTCATTGCATTCCCACTAAAGTGCCTTTTATTAAATGTGGTGATAATTATTACTGCCGATAAACATTTTTCTGGTTCTGAAAATGAACTACTACAAGCTTGGAGTCTCAATTCATCAGATTTTTGATGTTGGAGATTCATAAAATGATAAATTTTGAAATATTTTTACATTTCCTTATTTGTCTCTATTCTATTTCTTAATCCTTTTAATCTCTCTTAATTCAGTTGTTACTTCACTCACTTTATTTTCCTTTATGTACCTGATTTAACATTGAAATCAACCACACAATGTACATTTCCTTTGTAGTCCTTCCACTGCTCATTCAGCTCAATCATTCATTCTGTTAAGCTAAGGAAAGCTATAGCCCAGGTCACCAATGTCATTGTGCCTTTATTGTGAGTTCAGTTGTCAACACTTTGGGGTTACCATTGACCAGAAACTCAACTGGACTCACCACATAAACACAGTGGCTACAAGAGCAGATCAGAGGCGAGGGATTCTGTGGTGAATAACTCACCTCCTGATACTCCAAAGTCTAACCACCATCCACAAGGTACAAGTCAGGAGTGTGATGGAATACTCCCCACTTGCCTGGATGGGTGCAGCCCTAACAACACTCAAGAAGCTTGACACCATCCAGGACAAAGCAACCTGCTTGATTGGAACCACATCAACAAACATTCAATCCTTCCACCACTGGCACTCAGTAGCAGCAGTGTGTACTATCTACAAGATGAACTGCAGAAATTCACCGAGGTTTCTTAGACAGCATCTTCCAAACTTACGCCCACTTCCACCTAGAAGGGCAAAGGCAGCAGTTACTTGGGAACACCACCACCTGCAACTTTGCCTCCAAGTCACTCACCGGCCTGACTTGGAAATATACCATCGTTCCTTCACAGCTGTTAGGTCAAAATCTTGGAATTCTCTCCCTACTGGCATTGTTGGTCAACCCACACCAAGTGGACTGCAGCAATTCAAGAAGGCAGCTCACCACCAAGGGGCAACTGGGACGGGTAATAAACCCTGGCCAGCCAGCGATGCCCAAGTTGCACAAATGAATGAAAAAGAACTTGTCACACTGCTGCCTCACAGCGCCAGAGACCTGGGTTCAATTCCTGCCTCAGGCGACTGACTGTGTGGAGTTTGCACGTTCTCCCCGTGTCTGCGTGGGTTTCCTCCGGGTGCTCCGGTTTCCTCCCACAGTCCAAAGATGTGCAGGTCAGGTGAATTGGCCATGCTAAATCGCCCATAGTGTTAGGTAAGGGGTAGATGTAGGGGTATGGGTGGGTTGCGCTTCGGCGGGGCGGTGTGGACTTGTTGGGCCGAAGGGCCTGTTTCCACACTGTAATGTAATGAAATGTAATCTAATCTAATCTAAAAAATTAGAAACCTGAAGTGTCGAAATAAAGGTAAATACATTTGGATGCTCGACTGCAACAGAATTGGAATTTGAAAAATGCAAAATCCTGCACAAGGTGTCAATAAAGTAAGCAGCAACTGGGTTTGGGTAATTCTACAGCATTTGTCATTTAGATCTTTGTTAATCATCATTGCTCTGATTTGTGGTCTTTGAAGATGCCCGACATACTTTATATCAAAATAAAATAAAGAGCTGCAGATGCTGGAGGTCTGAAGCAAGAAAATGCAAATGCTGGAGAACTCTGTGGGGAGAAAGCAAAGTTAACATTTTGGATCCAGTGAGTCTTCAACAGAACTGATAGCAACCAGGAAAAAGATGGTATTTATACTGAACGTGAGATTTGGCAGATGTGGGGAGGTGGTAGTGGACGGAGAACTGAGGAAGAGCTGCACTTAGACAGGGTGAATCAAAATGTTTCAGGTCCAATGCAAAACAGATTTCCAACATGGTGACTAAAATAAGAATTAGCCTCCTAATTGGAATGTGAGAGATCTGATGCTTCCCTTTGCCTCGATATCACATAAAAACATGAGAATTTGAAGCTAGAGTAGATGATACAGGCTTCGAACCTGCTTTACCATTGATAAGGATTGTCATTGATCTGATTATAGCCTTAACTTCACTTTCCTGACTGCCCCCCAAAACACTTCACTCCCCCGATGATCAAAATCGAGATAATTCAACCTCAAACATTTTCGAAGGGCGACCTGATAGAAATACGCAAAATCGATGAGGGGCTTGAATAGTCAGAGTCTCTTCCCCAGGCTGCAAATGCTAAGAGGCGTTGGCTTAAGGTGAGGCTGGGAAAGTTTTCCGGAGATGTACAAGGACAGTTTAGTGCACAGAGGGTGGCGGGTGCCTGGACTGCACAGTGAGGGAAGGTGTAGAAGCAGATATGATAGCAACATTCAAGAGGCATTTAGACAGACACTGGTTGGAGTAGAGGGAATCGGATCAAGTGCAGGCAGAAGGGATTAGTTTAGAATAGCATCATTGTTGACAAAGACATGGGAGGCGGAAGGGTCTGTTCCTGTGCTGTTCTGTACGATATTCCAACTAACCCCGCAACGTCCCACAGTGATGAGAACTCCACAGGGAAACAAATCTCCTCATCTCTGACTTAAATGGGAGACCATTAAGTTCTCAACTATGATTCCTTGGTCGAGACTACCCTTCTGGAAGAAACTTATGGCATTGAATGTGCTTCTGTTTCTATTTGGATTAACCGCTCAGTTCAAGCACACTGCACCCATTTTTGAGATGGATACATGATGAAATAAGGTCCAATTGCAACAGCAGCCATGGCTCAGTTTGTGACATTCTCACCTTGTATGGGTTAAACTTCCAGCGCAGAAACTGAACATCAAAATCAAGAACGTTAGTCCAGAGCAATACTGAGGGGACACTGCATAGTCAGAGGTGCCATTGCTCCAGTAAGACTTTAGCTTGAAGACACATCTGCTCCCTTTTAAAGTAAGGATCCCACGGTATATTTCAAAGACAAACCATGACACTATCCCTTGTGTCTTAGCCTCAATACTTATCCTTCAACCAACATCACACATGAACAAAACAGATTATTTAGTAATTGCTATGTTATACATAGGATGGCACGATGGCTCAATGGTTAGTAGTGCTTCTTCATAAGCACTAAGAACCTGGGTTCGATTCCAACCTTTCATGTACCTGCATGGGTTTCCTACGGGTGCTCTGCTTTCCTCTCACAATCCAAAGATGTGCAGGTTAGATGGATTGGCCATGCTAAATTGCCCATAGTGTCCAGGGATGTGCAGGCGAGGTGGTTAGCCATGGGAAATATAAGGACAGGGAGTTGGGCCTGGATGGGATGCAGTTCAGAGAGTCAATATGAACTCAATGGGCCAAATGGCCTATTCCCACACTTTGGGAATTCTATGTTGTTTGTGGAAAGTTTTTAGTGGCCAAATGACCTGCTATCATTGCTACATGACAACAACTATTATTGGTTCTTTGAGATGCCTTGGTGTCATCCAAGTAACTATATAAATGCAGGCCATTTCTTCTCCTCCCTGTAATCACCTTCCTCATGGTATTGCTCTCTGAACATTAATGAGTACTGGCTATTGCCATTCATCTCACGGGTAGATTGTTAACTTTTTCTGCTGTGTACAAGCTCTGTTAGCTTTGTGCTGTGTTGAAATTCATAGTTTAACAGATGACAGTCCTATCGCAAGCAGAGGATCAAAGATATCATTTATTTTCAAGGGACTGGTGCTGCTGCCAGTTCTCTGATATTGCCATTTATTTTTCATCAGAACTCACAGATCTTTTGTCTCACATGCGACGTTACCAACTTTTCAAGCAGCCTGGAGATCAGCATTTGTTGCCATTGACAATTTCTTTTCATTTTGTTTTATGTCTTTCCTAAAGAGTTGTTAATTGGTTTGAAAACACAGCGAAAGGAGTTGAAAGGTATCACACTCAGTGACGTCTGTGTTTGTTTCTCAGTCACAAGGTGTCTGAGACTGTCTGGGTCTCCGGGATGCTTTCATTTTGCTAACTAATCTGTACAGAACCTCCCCACTGATATCAATATCAACGTAACATCTCAGCCTGGAGTTTCTGCTTAGCTGTATTGTTCTTATTAGACCATAAACCCAGAAGACATTGGAGCAGAAACTAGGCCATTCAGCCCATTGAGTCTGCTCTGCTATTCAATCATGGCTGATAGGTTTTTCAACCCCAGTTTCCCACTTCTACCCCACTGACTGCATTCCAACACTCCAGTCCGGGATTAATAATAATTCCAATTTCATTACACTAACCTCCTTTTCCGAGGAACATTACATCACACATTATTCTACCAAAAGACTTCTCAGCACTTCAAAACTTGATTTATGTCTCTTGCTCAGAGAACAATACAGCCATAGGAACAGGCCCTTCAGCCCTCCAAGTCTGCACTGACACATTTTGCCCTTCCAAACTAAAACTGCCTTCACTTACATGATCCGTATCCCTCTGTTCCCTTCCTGTATTTGTCCAGGTGCCTCTTGAACGTTGCTATTGTGTCTGCTTCCACCACCTCCTCTGGCAGCGTGTTCCGTACTCACCACCCCTTGTGTGAAAAACGTGCATCGCACATCTCTTTTAAAACTCGCCCCACTCCCACACCTTGAACCAATGACCCCTAGTAATTGACCCCTCCACTCTGGTAAAAAAAAACTCATACTTTCCACTCCATTCATGCCATTCACGATCTTACAAACTTCTATCAGACCTCCAGCCTCCTGCGTTCCAGTGAAAACAAACCCAGTCTATCCAACCTTTCTGCATAGCTAAAATCCCCCAGATCAGGCAACATCCTGGTGAACCTTTTGTGTGGCCTCTCCAAAGCAGCCACATGAACTGTTTCCAGGAATCAATCTGGAAAATTTTCTCCCTGAGCTCTCAGAGGAACTCATGGGAATTCTGGTAAACTTCGTATCTCTTGGAGTTACGCGTATTGCAATATTTTCCCTCAACGGCTAATTGTCAACTCCAAACCCACAGCCAAACCCACATAACTAATGATTTGAAGAACAAAAATTCACAGTAAATGGTAGCAAAAGATGTACATGGAAAACTCACCGTTTCAAAACACAGCCCGTTAGGGTTTTACCTTTCGTTACTTGTCAGAAACCTAAAACTCAGGAATACGGTTTCTGCAATTTGAGTGTTTTGTTTTTTATTCTGCTGTCGAATGCAACAATGAGATGTTGCTGGTCACTGTGCTTTGAGGCTGGTTTGAGCTTTCATTAAAAATCATCTCTTTTTTTTGTTTGTTTGTCACAAAGGAGCCTCAAGTAAAGCTGGTAGTCAAGGATGAAGAGAGGAAATACAAATAAATCTCTCTGTTTCAACCTGTGAAAACCTCTAACAGCTCTATGCACTGTTGCTTCATACATATAACACCATGAAACATTCATCAATCTTTCATCATTTTTTTTGTCTAACTATTGAATCAATACGAACATTTCAGAAAGATATTTCTTTGGGCTTCTCCACAAATTGGAATAGATATTTTTGTTTTAAAAAAGTCTCACTCTGAATGGAAAGAAATTAAAAACTGTTGCATTTATTGAGCAGCTTTTTAACTCAAGGGTGGTCTGAAATGATCTACAATCATTGAAGTATTAGTCAATTGTAATCTCTGGGGTAATGTAGGAATTGAAAAATGTGGTGCTGGAAAAACACAGCAGGCCAGATAGCATCCGAGGAGCAGGAGAATCGACGTTTCGAGCATGAGCCCTTCTTAAGGAATGAGGCTGGTGTGCCAGGCGGGCTGAGATAAAAGGTAGGAGGGAGAGAATTTGGGAGAGGGGTGCTGGGAATACGATAGGTGGAAGGAGGTGAGGGTGATAGGCCAGAGAGGGGGTGGGGGCGGAGAGGTCGGGAAGAAGATTGCAGGTCAAGAGGGCGGTGCTGAATCCGGGGTTAGGACTGAAATAAGGTGGGGGGCGGGAAAATGAGGAAGCTGGAGAAATCTACATTCATCCTTTGTGGTTGGAGGGTTCCTAGGCGGAAGATGAGGCGGTCTTCATTGATCTGGGAGCATAGGGGGCTGAAGGGGAGGCCTCTGCTGAGGACTTCTTCAAAGACCACAATTTCCCCTCTGACGTGGTCGACGATGCTCTCCACCGCATCTCCTCTACTTCTCCTCCACTTCCCGTATCTCTGCCCTTGAACCCCGCCCCTCCAATCGCCACCAGGACAGAACCCCACTGGTCGTCACCTTCCACCCCACCAACCTCCGGATACATCGTATCATCCTCCGTCATTTCCGCCACCTCCAAACAGACCCCACCACCAGGGATATATTTCTCCCCCCACCCCTATCAGTGTTCCGGGGAGACCACTCCCTCCGTGATCCCTCGTCAGGTCCTTACCCCCCACCAAACCAACCTCCACTCCCAGCACCTTCCCCTGCAACCGCAAGAAGTGCAAAACTTGCGCCCACACCTTCTCCCTCCAAGGCCCCAATGGATCCTTCCCATGGCTGAACACTTCAACTCCACCTCCCACTCTGCCAAGGACATGCAGGTCCTTGGCCTCCTCCATCGCCAGACCCTGACCACATGCGCCTGGAGGAAGAGAGCCTCATCTTCCACCTAGGAACCCTCCAACCACACAGGATGAATGTAGATTTCTCCAGCTTCCTCATTTCCCCGCCCCCCCACCTTATCTCAGTCCAAACCCTCGGATTCAGCACCGCCCTCTTGACCTGCAATCTTCTTCCCGACCTCTCCGCCCCCACCCCCTCTCCAGCCTATCACCCTCACCCTCACCTCCTTCCACCTATCGTATTCCCAACGCCCCTCCCTCAAATTCCCTCCCCCCCACCTTGTATCTCAGCCCGCCTGGCACACCAGCCTCATTCCTGAAGAAGGGCTTATGCCCGAAACGTCGATTTTCCTGCTCCTCGGATGCTGCCTGGCCTGCTGTGTTTTTCCAGAACCACATTTTTCAACTCTGGTCTCCAGCATCTGCAGTCCTCACTTTCTCCTAGGTAATGTAGGAATGTCAGCAACAAAACTGAACAGGAAGAAGCTCCCTGAACAGTCTGAGAAACCCAACTTCTGAATTGGCACAAGACCTTTGCAATTGATTGGTAAATGTTTTTCCAGCATTGCTTGTGAGCCAAATGGAGCACAAGAAGTGGGCACCACTGGTTGGGCGATCCTTTATTGCCCATCGCTAATTACCCTTGACCCGGTGGTGGTGAGCTGTTGTCTTGAAATTCTGCACTGGAGGTGCACTGTAAGTACCACTAGGCAGACAGTTCCAAGATTTTGATCCAATGACAGTGAAGGAACAGCAGCATAATTCCAAGTCAGGATCATAAGTAGCTTGGAGGGGAACTTGCAGGTGATGGTGTTCCCATGTATCTGATGCCCTTTTTCCTTCTAGAAGTGAATGGTTGTTGTATTGGAAGGTGCTGTCTAAGGATCTTATAGTTAGTACGCACTCCTGCTACAGTGCATCAGCAATGGAGGGAGTGGATGCTTGTAGGTGTGGCACCAATCAAATGGACTATTTTGTCCTGGATGATGTCAAGCTTCTTGTTGTTGGAGCTGCCCCCATCCAGGCTAGTGACTCGTGCCTTGTGGATGGTGGACAGGCTTTAGTGAATAAGGAAAGGAGTTACTCACTGCAAAATTCCTAGCTTTGACCTGCTCTTGTTTCTGAAGTATTTGTATGACTAGTCCAGTTCAGATTCTGGTCAATGGTAATCCCATTGATAATGGTTGATAATGAGCAATTCAATGATGATAACATCAATGAATGTCAAGGAGCAAATGTTAGATGCTCTTTTGTCACAAGATAGTCATTGTTTCTAACTTGTATGGTACAAATATTATTTGCCAGTATTGGCATAAATCTGGGTATTACCTAGGTTTTAATGCAATTGAACATGGACTGCTTCAGTATCTGAGGGATTGTGAATGGTGCTGGACATTGTGCAATTATCAGTGAACTTATGACCTTACAGTGCCATCTTAAATACAAACAGATCTAGGTGCAGAATCTTAAGTACAAAACAGCAAAATAAAGGAACAATGGTAAAAGTTAAACATTACATGTCATGGTTGGTCCTAGGATTCTACCCCAAGAAACTTCCCTAATTCTGGATCAAGGAGTTTAGGTTCAAGTCCCACCTGATCCAAAGCTATGTCATAACATCTCTGAACAGTTTGATTAAAAATTTCTAAGTTGAGGACCTCTTTCTGTGATGCCAATTTTCATCAACATAATCTTGATGTCAAGGACAGTCATTGTCACCTCACCTCATCAGTTTAACCCTTTGTCTATGATTTGACCATGGCATCCCATCCAGACCCACCTATCCCCCACCCAACACCACCCACCCCCCCCCACCACCACGCACCCCCCCAACCTACCTACTTGAGAAGTAGATTAAACTAAGGGGAAAAAAACTAATAAGCAAACTTAAGCTATTTAAATCCAAACATGCACACACAATCATTCACAAAGAGAACAAACAGGAAAGAAGAGAGATTTTTATCAGGAACTTTGTGGGGAGAAAACACAGGTATTAGGATAAATGTCAACAGATAAGAGCTCAGAGCTTTCCATTCAATTAGTCCATGCTGATCATAATCCCAAACTAGGAGACAGGGGGGTCTGCAGATGCTGGAGATCAGAGTTGAGAGTGAGTTATTCCTCATGAGGGGCTTCGGCCGAAACGTCGATTTTCCTGCTCCTCGGATGCCGCCTGACTTGCTGTGCTTTTGCAGCAAAGCTCTCTCAACCATAACCCCAACCTAAACTGGTCCCATCTACCTGTCCTTTCCACATTGCCATATCTCTCCAAACATTTCTTATTCATGAACTTATCCAAATGACTTTTGAATGTTGTAACTGTACCCACATCCACCACTTCCTCTGGAAGTTCATTCCACACATGATCCACCCTCTGTGTAAAAACGTTGCCCCTCATGTCTTTTTTCAATCGCTCTCCTTTCACCTTAAAAATATGCCCCCTAGGCTTGAAATCCCCCACCCTAGGGAAAATACACCTGGCACTCACCGTATCTATGCCCCTTGTTATTTTATAAACCTCCCCCCTCACCTTCCTACACTCCAGTGAAATAATTCCCAGTCTATCCACCCTCTCCTTGCAATTCAAACCCTCTATTCCTGGCAACATCCTAGCAAATCTCTTCTGAACCCTCTCCAGGTCAATCATATTCTGTCTATCACATGGAGATGTCTCATGTTGTGTTCAGCAGAATCTCCACCTCTGGGCTAGAAACTCTGGATTCCAGCCCCACTTGATGATCGCAGAAGGTGCATTTTAAGGTGGTCAAACAGGTCGCAATTCGTAAATCTTCCAATATGCCTATGGCAGGTGGTTGGAGTGGGGAGGTTTCCCGATCAGTCCCAGGGTAGCTGAACCACGACATCCTGCCTACATTAAAAGACCCCATGCTCAGGATGTTACCATGAGCAAATGTTGTTTTCCTGTTGATGGGTGGCCAGAGGGAGACTCAGATCATTTAGAAGTGAGTAAAGGGTTTTTTGAGCTTTCAGCCCTCTTGAACATTTACCGTTTTAGAGCAAAGCAGTTAAAACCCTTTTAGGTCAATGTTTCTACTGTGATCAGAGTTCATTATTTTAGTCTTGCAAATTAAACCATGGCTTGCGAACAGTTATTATCCTGCCAACATGTTTTGCAGCCTGTATGAAACAACAGGTAGGAATGATATGCACTGCATGATTATATGCTTTGCCTGAAACATCCCTTGTTTTTATCTCGCTTCTGCTTCTGCTTTCTATTATTCGTCGCAAGTGTAACTTAGTCTGCTCTGTTTGGAGCATCTCTTTGTGACTATGACTAACATTCATTGGTGCCAAGGTTAGGAACGTAGGGACTAATTTAATAACACACTGCTGGGCTGTATTGAATGTTGATTTGAAGTTCCAGTGCTTTTCTCAATCCTGAAAGTCAGCTGACCAGCTCAAACAGCATTGTGAATATTATAATGGAAACATCTTTGCACTGAGATGGGTAATTTATTAGAAGAATGAACAGGCTACATAGATTTAAACATTTGTCTCATGTTTAACTGTTTGAATGTGCTGCTCCTCAGCAGAAATTGTCTGTTTCAGTAACAAAATAAGGCAAAAATGAGGACTGCAGATACTGGAGATCAGAGTCAAGGTTAGAGCAGTGATGGAAAAGCACAGCAGGGTCAGGCAGCATCCAAGGAGCAGGAAAATCAACATTTCGGGCAAAAGCCCTTCCTATAACGGTAACAAAATAAGTTGTGGCAAATCCCAAATGATGTGCTCAGTATAGTTTTTTTTTAAATAAAACTGCTATCATTCTATTTACAGGACCACTGAGGGAATCATAATTACTTAAGATGTGGAGCGTAAAGTCCAAGATTAATGAATAGAATCGAAATTTGTCATCTTGTGTACTTTTACATGAAAAGTTGTGATGACTTTGTATAGGAGATTGGTTAGACCACAGCTGGAGTGTTGTGTAAAGTACTGGGCACTGGAGTAATGTGTTTACATTGGAGAGGTTGAGGGAGAGGTTGGATCGAATGCTTACAGAGGTGAGAAACTTCTGTTTTGCGGAAAGATTGGAAACATTGGGATTGCCCTCCTTGGAGAGAAGAAGGCAATCCGACAGATGGTTTTCAAAATCTTGAGGGATCTGAATGGGAAAAAAAAACTGTTCTTGCTTATAAACAAACTGAGACCCAAAGGAAAGCTGATTTGCAAAAAAAGCAAATGCGAAAATACAAAATGAGAGAAAAAAAAAACTTCTCAACACAACGAGTTAGGATATGATGGGCATTACCTGGAAATGTTAGATTAGATTAGATTCCCTACAGTGTGGTAACAGGCCCTTCGGCTCAACAAGTCCACACTGACCCTCTGAAGAGCAACCCACCCAGACCCATTCCCCTCTGACTAATGCACCTAACACTACGGGCAATTTAGCAAGGCCAATTCACCTGACCTGTACATCTTTGGACTGCAGGAGGAAACCGGAGCACCCGGAGAGAATGCGCAAACTCCACACAGACAGTCGCTCCAGGCTGGAATCGAACCTGGGCTCCTGGTGCTGTGAGGTAGCAGTGTTAGCCACCGTGCCACCCCTTGCAGAGGCAGCTTCAATTGAACCTTTCACGAGAGAGCTGTATGATTATTTAAATAGAAATATTGTGCAGTGAGCCATTGCAGGTACATTTGACCATTTGGCTTCCTTCTTCATTGAAATAATTCCATCATTTTGTACTTCATGACAAGATTTATAAAAAGTTGCTGATTTTATTGTGGTACTTCTGGCAATATCACCTTCAGAGCAGGGCTGAGGTGTAAATATGATAAGCATTTTCTAGAAGTAAAGAATACCACAGATCATATTGCATTAAGTTAATTATGTCTCCAAGCCTTCCTCACATTGAACTGCCATGAATATTTTACCAACTGATTATTCAGAACACTGTCCTGAAGAGCAGATTAAATTATATTTAATCATTGCTTCTCCTAATGTACCTGCTGTTGTGTTTCTCTAAATGGTGTACAGTGCATGTCAAATTGTGCAAAAAAACTTGCAGTATTCAGTCTCGCCTTGAGCTCTGAGAATTGTCGGTTCTTTTAGCCTAGCAAGTATAGGTACTCCTTACGTAAATTGATACATATAGAGGTAACACTTCCTTCCTTATCTGAATCATGCCAAAGTAAAATACTTCATAGAAACTAAGAACATTTGCATCTTCAACCACCATTCAATATGATTGACATTGATCTGTATCTTAACTCCACCCAATCAACTTGACTCCATTTTTTTTCCCTGTTGTTTTGAATATAAGAGCTAGGAGCAGGAGTAGGCCAACAGGCCCTTTAAGCCTGCTCCACTTATTCAATAAGCTCATGGCTGATCTTTTCATGGACCCAACTCCATTTACCTCCCAGCTCACCACAACCTTTAATTCCTTTACTATTCAAAAATCTATCTATCTTTGCCTTCAAAACATTCAGTGAGATAGCCTCAACTGCTTCACTGGGCAGGGAATTCCACAGATTTACAACCCTTTGCGTGAAGCAGTTCCTCCTCAACTCAGTCCGAAACCTGTTGCCCTGCATTTTGAGGCTATGCCCCCTAGTTCTGGTTTCGCCTGTCAGCGGAAACAATTTCCCTCCTTTACTAATCCCTCATAGTTTTATATGATTCTATATGTTCACCCCGATTCTTCTGAATTCCAATTGTCCCACTCTGATCAACCTCTCCTCATAAACCAAACCTCCCAAATCCTGAATCGACCCAGTGAACTCCTTCTGTGGCACCTTCTTACCATCCCTTACCCATGGGCCTGAAGGGCATGGTTTGAGTCCCACCCCAGGAATTGTTAGGCATGGAGTGATCGTTTGGGATGTAACCGAAAAGGTTCACGATCAATTGAATCTTTCATCCGATTATGGTAGTGATCGTGGCCAGTCTTCCTGGATAGAGTAATCATAGATTGCAGAAGATTGGAGCAGGAGGAGGCCATTCGGCCCTTCGAGTCTGCTCCGCCATTCATCACAATCATGGCTGATTGTCCAACTCATTAGCCTAAACCTGCTTTCTCTGGCAGGCTACCACATAATTTCCCCAAGATCATGGATCAGTCGATGGGAAAGCTGTAGCTTAATTTCTGGAAACATAGACAGGAGAAAAATACTGAATAGTGACCACACCTCAAAGTGGGCATCCATTAATTGTCCTGAGTTGGTGAAAGATGCCCAATAAAACATTCTCATTCTTTTTTATCCCTTCTCCATGACAACACTTTCCAAACTGCAAAAAAAAATTAATCAATGTCATCAATGAATTGCTTCATTATTTCTGTAGGATAAAATTTCTCAAGTCCTGGTAAGGTCCCAGATAAGAATGTAACATCGGGTCTGATGATTATAATTTAGGAAGAGTGTGAGGATCTTTGAAGAGTGTCGCAGTGTAGATTGGTTCCAGGGAGGAATTGTTTTATCTACAAGGTTAGATTGGAGAAACTGGGGTTGTTGCTCTTGAAGCGAAGGAGATTGAGGAGAAAATTGGTGGAGATAGATAGAATATGGCACTATTACCTGATGCAACAAGATCTAAAGAATGTATACGTGCTGGCCTGGACTCCTCCCCTGAAGAAATATAAGAAAAGAACTCGGGCATACCAATGCTGAGAGAGACAATGATCTACTGCTATTATTAGTGGCCTGCTAATCCAGAGATTGAGGTGATGTTTTGGGGTTCAAATCCTGCCATGGCAGGTGGTAGACTCTGAATTCAATTCAAAAATAAAAGTCTGGAATTTTGTTTAATGATGACCACAAATTGGTTGATGGGAAAATCCCATTTGGCACACCAACATCATTGAGGTTAGGAAACTACTATCCTTATTTACATGTGACACCAGATCCGACAGCAATGTGATTGAGTTTGAACTGCTCTCTGATTAGGGATGGGCAATAAATGGCTTTTACAGTAACACCCACAACACATTAGTGAATTAAACATAAACACAGAGAGAGAGATGTCAGAGAGTCAGTATCTGGTCCATGGTCTCCTTCTTTACAGTTATGATTCTGTCAAGAAAATCTGTTTTCTGACCTTTCCTCCCACCTGTTCTGCTGCTTTTAAGCATCTGCAGAGTTGAGTGGTGGGTGGTAATCTGTTGAAGTAGGTCACCCATCTGTTTTCCAGCTCAACTGATCTAATTCTTATTGCAATCAATAGAATAGGATAACAGAACAATGGAGCACTGAAGGAGTTGCAATGCAAAACCTCCCTGTCTATTTTATTTTTGTTTTTCTTTCTTCTCCCTAAAATCAATAACTTCCTTTGCTTATTTATTGAACTGTATTTATCGTATAGCTACTTCTAATTCAAACCCATCTTCTCCAGTATTTTTGTGGAGCCTCTAATTTGGAGAAAGGCAGATGTTATTCCCTCTGCACCAATGTCGACATTATTCATGCACAGAGTGTGACAAACAAAAGATTTCCTGCAGTGATTTCGGGGGCCATGCGAATAGTTCCGTCCTTCCGATCTATCACCTTTATCCTTAACCTTCTTCTGTAACCCAGGCGCCCCTTCCAATCTGTGCTTTCAATAACGTGGACTTCAGTCCTCATCAGCCTCTGACATCACTCCCTATCAATTACATCCATTTAACTCCTTTCTTGCTCAACAATATTTTCTACATAATTAATTAATTAAAACTCAAGCACGATGGTTGTGTCCCATTAGCCCTTACTTCCTCTTGTGGCGCTGATAGCCTACCATTTTCTTGTCCTGTGTACTCAAGTACAGAGCTGCAGGCAATTCTGCTAGAACACGTCTTTGGTGAACATGAACTGGTCGTAATGCCATTTCGAAAGTGTGAATTTTTAAACCGTGTGTTGGCTATAACGCGATTAGTTTGCCAGCACTTTTAAGTGTTGTTTGTATTATGCAATTTTTGTACAGCGCGGGGTCTCACAGGTACACAGCTATGGCATTCTGGAAGATCAGTCGATACAGGAGAGCAGTGCCAAGTGTCCAACGTCTCCAGAAATGGCATCGCCTCAGGTACAAAAACACCTCGGGACATAATGTTTAGGTGCAACATAGTAAAAGTGAGAAACAAAGTTTAAAAAGGTTAGGCATTATACACATTCATAGGTTAAGTAGAAAAGAAAGAAATAAGGAAAGTTAACATCAAAATCCTTCTTAATATGAACTAGAAAAATAAAGGAATAAAGTTCAAAGTTCAAGCGTGTTTGATGAGGGCTTGCTGCGGTGCGGATCTGCTCTGCTCAGCTCACTCTCCAGGAGATCTCAACTGACTGCCCTCGCTGACACTCACTCTTCCCATAGTCAGTCGTAGTACCACCACCAATGCAGATGCTGCTGCGTCTGATCTCCACCGGCTCCCTCTGATCTCCTCCAGCTCCCCCCGATCTCCTCCTGCTCCCTCTGATCTCCTCCAGCTCCCCCCGATATCCTCCTGCTCCCTCTGATACCCTCCTGCTCTCTCTGATACCCTCCAGCTCCCTCTGATCCCCTCCAGCTCCCTCTGATCCCCTCCAGCTCCCTCTGATCTCCTCCTGCTCCCTCTGATCTCCTCCTGCTCCCCCCCAATCTCCTCCTGCTCTCTCTGATCCCCTCCAGCTCCCTCTGATCTCCTCCTGCTCCCCCCCAATCTCCTCCTGCTCCCTCTGATCCCCTCTTGCTCCCTCTGATCACCACCTTCTGTGTCTGATCTCCTTCTGAACCCTCTGATCTCCACCGGCTCGCTCTGATCTTTTCCTGTTCCCTCTGATCCCCTCCTGCTCCCTCTGATCCACTCCGGCTCCCTCTGATCCCCTCCTGCTCCCGCTGATCCCCTCCTGCTCCCTCAGATCTCCTCCTGATCCCCTCCTGCTCTCTCTGATCCCCTCCTGCTCCCTCTGATCCCCTCCAGCTCCCTCTGATCACCTCCTGCTCCCTCTGATCCCCTCCAGCTCCCTCTGATCCCCTCCTGCTCCCTCTGATCCCCTCCTGCTCCCTCTGATCCCCTCCTGCTCCCTCTGATCCCCTCCAGCTCTCTCTGATCACCTCCTGCTCCCTCTGATCCCCTCCAGCTCCCTCTGATCCCCTCCTGCTCCCTCTGATCCCCTCCAGCTCCCTCTGATCCCCTCCTGCTCCCTCTGATCCCCTCCTGCTCCCTCTGATCCCCTCATCCTCCGTCTGATCCCCTCGTCCTCCCTCTGATCCCATCGTCCTCCATCTGATCCCCTCGTCCGCCCTCTGACCACCTCCTGCTCCCTCTGATCACCTCCTGCTCCCTCTGATCACCTCCTGCTCCCTCTGATCCCCTCATCCTCCCTCTGATCCCCTCCTGCTCTCTCTGATCCCCTCCAGCTCCCTCTGACCACCTCCTGCTCCCTCTGATCACCTCCTGCTCCCTCTGATCACCTCCTGCTCCCTCTGATCTCCTCCTGCTCCCTCTGATCCCCTCGTCCTCCCTCTGATCCCCTACAGCTCCCTCTGATCTCCTCCTGCTCCCTCTGATCCCCTCATCCTCCCTCTGATCCCCTACAGCTCCCTCTGATCCCCTCCAGCTCCCTCTGATCACCTCCTGCTTCCTCTGATCCTCTCCTGCTGCGTCTGATTTCCTCCTGCTCCCTCTGATCTCCTCCTGCTCCCTCTGATCCCCTCGTCCTCCCTCTGATCCCCTACAGCTCCCTCTGATCTCCTCCTGCTCCCTCTGATCCCCTCATCCTCCCTCTGATCCCCTACAGCTCCCTCTGATCCCCTCCTGCTCCCTCTGATCCCCTACAGCTCCCTCTGATCCCCTCCTGCTCTCTCTGATCTCTTCCTGGTCCCTCTGGTCTCCTCCCGCTCCCTCTGGTCTCCTCCTGCTCCCCCTGATCTCCTCCTGCGCTCTCTGATCTCCTCCTGCTGCGTCTGATCTCCTCCTGCTCACTCTGATCTCTTCCTGGTCCCTCTGGTCTCCTCCTGCTCTCTCTGATCTCCTCCTGTTCTCTCTAATCTCCTCTTAGTGTCTCTGATCTCCTGCTGCCTTCAGACTGTTCCCAGGCTGAACCCGCTTGTAGGCTCCAATCTCCGGTTACACACTTGCCCCCATCCTCACCACCAGCTGCTCCAGATATCAGGCCTAGAGACTTCCACAGAGACATTGTGATACTCTCACTCTGGGCTTGGAGACTGCCTCACCAGAACCACAGTGAGGCCGGGAGAAGAAAAGACAAAAAGGTACACCAAGTAAAAGCAAAGGAAACAAACTAAAAAAGGAAGAAACAGATTGAGTGGATGAGCTCTGTCTGAAGTGTCCAACTTTGCTACCATCTAACATCCCTGCACCTCAACCAAAAGACCAGGATTCGAGTCCCACCTGCTCCAGAGATCATAGAGTCATAGAGATGCACAGCACAGAATCAAACCCTTCGGTCCAACTCGTCTATGCCTACCAGATATCCTAAACTAATCTAGTCCCATTTGCCAGTACCCGGCCCATATCCCTCTAAACCCTTCCTATTCACGTACCCATTCAGGTGCCTTTTAAATGTTGTACTTATACCAGCCTCCACTACTTCCTCTGGCAGCTCATTCCATACACGTACCACCCTCTGTGTGAAAAGGTTGCCCCTTAGGTCCTTTTTATATCTTACCCCTCTCACCTTAAACCTATGCCCTCTAGTTCTAGAGTCCCCCATCCCAGGGAACAGACCTTGTCTATTCACCCTATCCATGCCCCTTGTGATTTTATAAGCCTCTATAAAGTCACCTCTTAGCCTCCGACACTTCAGGGAAAACAGCCCCAGCCTGTTCAGCCTCTCCCTATAGATCCAACCTCCAACCCTGGCAACATCCTTGTAAATCTTTTCTGAACCCTTTCAAGTTTCACAAAGTCCTTCCAACAGGAAGGAGACCAGAACTGCATGCAATATTCCAACAGTGGCCTAACCAATGTCCCATACAGCCACAACATGACCTCCTAACTCCTATACTCAGTGATCCAACCAGTAAAGGAAAGCATATCAAATGTTTTCTTCAATACCCTGTCTACCCAGGACTCCAAGGTCCCTTTGTTCAGCAACACTCCTCAGGAAATTACCATTAAATGCACAAGTCCAGCCCTGGTTTGCCTTTCCAAAATGCAGCCCCTCACATTTATCTAAATAAACTCTACCTGCCACTCCTCAGCCCATTGGCCCATCTGATCAAGATCCCATTGCGCTCTGAGGTAACCTTCTTCGCTGTAATCTGCACTTCCAATTATGACGTCATCTGCAAACTTACTAATTATACCTCTTATGTTCACATCCAAATCATTGACATAAATGACTAAAGGCAGTGGTTCCAGCACCAATCCTTGTGGCGCACCAATGGTCACAGGTTTATCCAGTCTGATAAACAACCCTCCACCACCATCCTCTGTATTCTGTCCACAAGCAAATTCTGTATCCAAATGGCTAGTTCTCTCTGTATTCCATGAGATCTAACCTTGCTAATCAGTCTACCATGAGGAACCTCGGTGAAAGCCTTACTGATGTCTGTATAGATCATGTCCACCACTCTGCCCTCATCAATCCTTTTCATTACTTCTTCAAAAAACTCAATCAAGTTCGAGACATGCTTTCCCATGCACAAAGCCATGTTGACTATCCCTAATCAGCCATTGCCTTTCCAAATACATGTGAATTCTGTCCCTCAAGATTCCCTCCAACAACGTGTTCTCCACCAATATCAGGCTCACCAGTCTACAGTTCCCTGGTTTTTCCTTACCATCTTTCTTAAATAGTGGCACCGCATTAGCCAACCTCCAGTTGTCCAACATCTTACCTGTGGCTAGTCATGATACAAATATCTCAGCAAGGGGCCCAGCGCTGGGAGGTGATGGTCTGATGGTATTATCATTAGGCTGTTAACCCAGCGACCCAGGTAATGTTGTAGACACACCCACGTTCAAATTCTGGCAAGATACATGGTGAAATTTGAATTCACCAAGAATCTGGACACTTACAAACTAATGATGACCATGAGTCAATTGTTGGGGAAAAAAACCATTTGTTTCACTAATGTTCTTCAGGGAAGGAAGCTGCCGACATTAACTGGTTTGGCTTGCATGTGACTCCAGACGCACAGCAATGTGGTTGACTCTTAATTGCCCTCAGGGCAATAAATGCTGACCCAGGTCCTCATCCCATGAATGAATTTTAAAAAAACAATCACTTCCCACAGAGTTATTGGATACATCTGAGCAGGTCTTGGGGATTTATCCACCTTTATGCTTTTTAAAGATGTTCCTGCTCCTCTCCAGTATGGACATTTTTTGAGATGTTGCTATTTATTTCCCCATTTTCTATATCTTCCATATCCTTCTCCACAGTAAACACTGATACAAAATTCTCATTTAGTATCTTCCCCAGCTCCTGCAGTTCCACACATCCACAGCCTTGCTGATCTTTAAGGAACCCTATTCTCTCCTTAGTTAACCTTTTGTCTTTCTGGATGCTTTTGAACCTTACTGGCCAAAGTTAACGCAGTGTGTTATAGCATCTCTGAACAGGTTGATTAAGAAAATAGTAAAAAAAAATGAAGCAGACCCACTCCCCCTCCAACTTCATACAGAGGCCCTTTTGTGATGCAGCAATAGTATCCTTACCTCAGAACCAGAGGGACCTGAGTTCAAGTGTCATCTGCTTCTGAGGTGTGCACTAACATCTGTGAACAGGTTAATTAGGAAAATAGATTAAATAAAAAACCTAAAGTGCTCACTGACATTCTCCCTCATTATGTTTTCTCAACCACTGACGTATGACGAACTGATCACCTAGATCCACTTATTCATATCTTCTCCTTTTTACTGAACTTTTTATTGCCTTCTAATGCTTGCATAGGACTTCAGAATTGTATGGAATGTACCTCAGCGATTCTGTGAGGTAAAAACAATGACTGCAGATGCTGAAAACCAAATACTGGATTAGTGGTGCTGGAAGAGCACCTCAGTGATTCTGGGCAATTCTTCATGGTAAAACATTCTATTGGCGTACAGCACAAAATAGTGACCTAGTAATAAGACTTGGAGCACGAAAAGAAACTAATGGAGGTGCGGTGGGGAATAATTCGGCATTTGCTTGAAGTGAAGCATCCACCCTGTTTCCCTTCTCTTCCCAGAGAGAAGTGATAACACATTCTGAAAAGTAAAGGAGGGAGTATGTTAGCATGAATATGCCAAGCACACATTAAAAGGTCATTGCCAGCAGAACAGTCATCCTGAATTCCATCAAATGTAGTGGAAAGTATGGGTCATGATCCCCCCGAGTCCCAGTCAGAGCTAAAAGGCATGCAGATGACTGAGTCAGATATGTTTGTTTATTTAAGATACATAATGCATTAAGGGAAAAAAAAAGGTTGTCAGCTTCCCACTGGAACAGCTCGAATCTTTTCCACTTGAATAATAGATCAGCAGCCAGCCCTTATGTGCCAAGCCCAGCTTAAGGGTATTTCCTGTTAACAAGGTACAGCCATCCTCCATCCATCTCAGAAATATTTGAGGAAACCCATTTATAAATGAGAGAGAGAGAGAGAGAGAGAGAGTGGTGAGCTGTCCTTACTGAAACAGACAATCCATACTTTAAATGAGAAAAGTTGATAGAAGCCATACACTCTGTTAATCCTGCTGCACCCTTCAATTAGATTTTATACGCATCTCAGAGCCATAGAGGTCTACAGGACAGAAAAAGACCCTTCGGTCCAACGAGACTGTGCCAGTCTAGAACAATCACCTCACTATTCTAAACACATTTGCTGGCACTTGGCCCATACTCTGCTATGTCTTGGCATTGCAAATAGTCATCTATATGTTTCTTACATGTTGTGATAGTTTCTGCCTTTATCATAGTTGAAGCTGCGAGTTCTAGATACCCACCAACCTCTTTCCTCCCTCTGTCTGCATGTTTCCCTGAATCATAATATCCATGCAGTGTAGAAGCAGGCCATTCAGCCCATCAGGTCTACACTGTCCATCCAAAGAGCATCCAATCCAGGCCCACCCCCTAGCTTATCCCTGTACCCCTGCAGTCCCTGTGGCAAACCTACCTAACCTGCACACCATGGGCACTTTAGCATGGCCAATCTTGCTAATGTGCACACATCTGTGGACTGTGGGAGGAAACCGCAGCACCCAGAGGAAACCCACACAAACACTCAACCAGGGGTTGAATTGAACCCGGGTCTCTGGTATTGTGAGGTAGCAGCGCTAACCATTGAGCCACTGTGCCACCCCAGAATGTCTGTGAGGAGTTTGTATATTGTCCCCATGTCAGTATGGGTTTCTTCTGGGTGCTCTGGTTTCCTCTCATAGTCCAAAGGTGTGCAGGTTAGGTGGTTTGGCCATGCTAAATTGTCCATTTTGTCCAGGGGTGTGCAGGCTAGGTAGGTTAGCCATGGGAAATGCAGGGTTACAGGGATAGGGTAGGGGCTGGGCCTGGATGGGATGCTCTTCAGACAGCTAGTATACACTTGATGGGCCAAATGGCCTGCTTCCACACTATAAGGGATTCTATAATTCTATGATGATTCTTCTGTGGTTGCAGGGGAAGTTGCTGGGGTGTTGGGGGGTGGGGGGGGGCGCTGTAGTAAGTGAAGAAGGAGTGGACAAGGGTGTCACAGGAGGAAAGGCCCTTATGGAAGGCTGAAAAGTGATGGGAAGCAATGTATGTCTGGGCGTGGCATTCCACCAGAAGTGGCAGAAATGGCAGCTAATGATCCTCTGGAAATGGATGGGTGGTGGGATGGTAGGTGAAGACCGGGGGACCCTATCACTGCTCTGGGAGGCGAGACAGTGGGCGAGGGCTGAAGTGGGGGAGACGGGTCAAAACTGGTTGAGGGCCCTGTCAACCATAGCACTGGGAAATCTTCAGTTGAGGAAGAAAGTGGATATTTCAGAGGCTTCCTTGTCATCATCAGCATAGATGGGACAGAGGCAGAAGAACTTGGAGAATGGAATAGAGTCTTTCCAGGAGGCAGAGTGTAAGGATGTATAGTCAAGTAACTTTGGGAGTCATTGGGTTTGCAGTGGGTATTGTTGGTCAACCTATCCCAGAAACTGACCAGGTGAAGGTGAGCACAGGATGGAATTTGGAAACAAAATTGACAAGCATTTCCCATTCCCGATGTGAGAGGGAAACAGCACCAATGATATCACTGGTGTATTGGAGAAAGAATTGTGGGTGGGGGCCAGAGTGGGACTGGAACAGAGAATGTTCCATTTCCCTCACAAAGAGACAGGTGTAACCGGAACCCATGGCCAACCCTCTGACCTGAAGAAAGTGAGAGACGTTAAAGGAGAAATTGTTCAGATGGGCGTAGAGGAGGGTGGTGTTGTATGGTAACGATTCAAGCCTTTGCTCCAGCCATGTGTATGAGTCCAGAACAAGCATTGTACATATCAACCATCACAGATCATCACCATAGCAGAGACATGGTGGTATTATCACTAGACTATTAACATAGAGACCCAGGTGATGTCTGAAACCCACCACAGTAGATGGTGAAAATTTGAATTTTAAAAAAGTAAATCTGGTATTAAGAGTTGAATGATGATCATGAAATCATTGTGAAATGTCAGAAAAGTCCATCTGTTTTATTAAAGTCCATGAGGGAAGGAAACTGCAGTCCTTCCATGATCTGGCAGAAATGTGACTCCAGACCCTCATGGACATAGGTAACTCTTAACAGAATTCAGGGCATTCACAGATGAGCAATAAATGCTGATCTACGCATTGAGACTCACATCCTGTGAATGAATTTAACCCTCTGATTATCTGATATGTTTCAATGAAGTCACCTCTCAACATTCTTCTCGAGAATGAAAACAGCCTCATGTTCCTCAGCCTTTCTTCATTAGACCTTCCCTCCATACCAGGCAACATCCTAGTAAATCACCTCTGAACCCTTTCTAAAGCTTCCACATCCTTCCTGTAATGCAGTGACCAGAACTGTATGCAATACTCCAAGTGCGGCCGCACCAGAATTTTGTACAGCTGCAACGTGTCCTCCTGGCTCCGAAACTCAATACCTCTACCAATAAAAACTAACACACTGTATGCCTTCTTAACAACCTTATCAACCTGGGTGGCAACTTTCTGGGATCTATGGTCAAGGACACCGAGATCTCTCTGCTCATCCAAAAAACCAAGAATCTTACCATTCACCTAGTATTCTGTGTTCTTGTTACTCCTTCCACGTTTCCACATTAAACTCCATTTTCCACCTTTCAGCCCAACTCTGCAGCTGATCTATGTCTCTCTGTAACCTGCAACATCCTTCAGCTCTATCCACAACTCCATTGACCTTAGTGTCATTCGCAAATTTACTAACCCATCCTTCTACGCCCTCATTCAGGTCATTTATAAAAATGACAAACAGCAGTGGCCCCAAAACAGATCCTTGTGGTACACCACTACTAATCGAACTCCAGGATAACATTTCCCATCAATCACCATCCTCTGTCTTCTTACAACTAGCCAATTTCTGATCCAAGGCACTAAACCACCCATAATCCCATGCCTCCGTATTTCCTGCAATTACCTACCATGGGGAACCTTACCAAATGCCTTTCTGAAATCCATATACACCACATCAACCGCTTTACCCACATCTATCTGTTTGGTCACCATCTCAAAGAACTCAATAAGGCATGTGAAGCACGACCTACCCTTCATGAAACCATGTTGACTATTCGTCATCAAATTATTCTTTTCTAGATGATTATAAATCAGATCTCTTATAATCCTTACCAACACTTTATCCACAACCGAAGTAAGTCTCACTGGTCTATAATCAACAGGGTTGTCCCTACTCCCCTTCTTGAACAAGGGAACAACATTTGCTATCCTCCAGTCTTCTGGCACTATTCTTGTAGACAATGATGACATAAAGATCAAAACCAAACACTCTGCAATCTCCTCCCTAACTTCCCAGAGAATCCTAGGATAAATTCCATCCAGCCCAGGGGACTTAGCCATTTTCACACTTTCCAGAATTGCTTACAGCTCCTCCTTATGAACCTCAATCCCATCTAGTCTAATAGCTTATATCTCAGTATTGTCCTCGACAACATTGTCTTTTTCCAGTGTGAATACTGATGAAACATGTTCATTTAATACCTCTCCTGTCTCCTATCTCCTCTGACTCCAAACACAACTTCCCACTACTGTCCTTTACTAGCCCTAATCTTACTAAGGTCATTCTTTTATTCCTGAGATACCTGTAGAAAGCTTTACGGTTACCTGCCAACAACTTATCATGTCCCCTCCTGGCTCTTCTTAGCTCTCTCTTTAGATCCTTCCTGACTTACTTGTAACTCTCAAGCACCTGAACTGAGCCTTCAAAGTCTCATCTTAACATAAGCCTCCTTCTTCCTCTTGACAAGAGATTCAACTTCTTTAGTAAATCATAGCTCCCTCGCTCGACCACTTCCTCCCTGCCTGACTTGCACATACTTCTCAAGGACATGCAGTAGCTGTCCCTTGAACAAGCTCTACATTTCAAACATGGTTGTTGGCTCCCTGGGGTCAGAGTAAAGGACATCATGGAGAGGCAGCATGGAAGGAACTAAAAGTGGAGGTATGTGTTGCTTCCAAAAACATCACAGTGCAAGCTGGAAGAACAGCATCTCATTTTCCATTTGGGGAACCTGCAGCTTTAGGACGCTAAAGCCTGAACATCTCCTTCCATGTCCTTTACCCACTCCCACATTCCAGACCCTGTCATAACATGGGCTGATTTCAACACAGCCAACTCATTTTCACCTACTTATGGTCCCCATTATCCCACTTTTCTTTCTACTTGCTTTGCTAACATCCATCTCTTTGTCTATCTCACTGATATTCTCTCTCTCTCTGGGTTCCATGCCTGCCTATCTGCTCACTCCTTTCCCCCTGCCCACACTTTCCCATCTTCCATCCCCATCTTCAGCATTTCTTACACCTTTTTCTTGTTACTATCACTTTTGAAGAAGGACAAAATGTTCACGCTGCTTTCTCTCCACAGATGCTGACAGACCTATTGGGTTTTTCTAACATTTGTATCACAGGTTTCAGTATTGGGTCCACTGCTCTTTATCGATTTACATTAATGTTCTAAACCTGAATATAAGAGCTTTGATCAATAAGTTTGCAGATGACAGAAAGGTAAGTGGTTTGGTTTTCAGTGAGAAGGAAGGCCTTAGACCACAGGAAGATGTAGATGGGCTGCTCAGATGGGCATAGTAGTGGCAAATTAATTAAGTCCATAAAGTGTGAAGTGATTAGTCTTCAGAATGACTGATAAGACAAGGAAATGTATAATGAAAAATGGCACGCTGAGAATTTCAGAATCACCTAGGTGTACATGCCACAGATCTTTGAAGGGAATAAGACAGGTGAACAAGATCGTGAAGAAGGTTTAGGGATACCTGCCTTTATTAGTCAAGGCATTGAATATCAGAGTTTTCCCAAGAGCCAGGAAGGCTAATGTGGATCACAATTGAGGTTTACAAAATTATGACGGTAAAAAAAAATCACACAATGACAAGTTATAGCCCAACGAGTTTATTTGGAAGTACTAGCTTTCAGAGTGCAGGTCCTTTGTCAGGTGTTACTGGGTCATATGACCCTGCCTCACTAGTTACCTGATGAAGGAGCAGCGCTCCGAAAGCTAGTGCTCTCAAATAAACCTGTTGGACAATAACCTGGCGTTGTATGACTTTTAACTTTGTCCACCCCAGTCCAACACCGGCACCTCCACATCAAAATTATGCAGGGCACAGGTAGGGTAGATAGGAATAAGGAAAGAAGGCAATAACTTTGGGGTACAGATTTAAGATAAGGGGCAGAAGGTTAGAGGGTACGTCAAAGAAACAACATTCATGTGGAAGGTAATGAGTACTTAAACTGACTACGTGAAGAGGCGATAAAGGCAGACATTCAAGAAGTGTTTAGCTGAATGCTGGAAATAGCGTACAAAGCTACGGATAAAGTGAAAGAAAATTTCGTGAGAGAAATTTAGTGCTTAATGAGTGGTGCACACATGAGAAGATATCAAGCCTATTTCCATGTGTTTGTAACTGTATGACTGTGACAAGACTGATTCAGTACTGATGAATTTGTAGCATTGTAAATAGAGATATCTTTAAGGGAGAAAAAGTAGTACTCATTTGGTTAGAGATGAGAAGTGAGAACAACAAAATCATGCCACTTGAGTTATATTAATGACCACCAAATAGAGTCATAGAGTCATAGAGTCATAGAGATATACAGCATGGAAACAGACCCTTCGGTCCAACCCGTCCACACTGACCAGATATCCTAACCCAATCTAGTCCCACCTGCCAGCACCCGGCCCATATCCCTCCAAACCCTTCCTATTCATATACCCATTCAAATGCCTCTTATATGTTGCAATTGTACCAGCATCCAAAACTTCCTCTGGCAGCTCATTCCATACACGTACCACCCTCTGCATTAAAAAGTTGCCCCATAGGTCTCTTTTATATCTTTCTCCTCTCACCCTAAACCTATGCCCTCTAGTTCTTGACTCCCCAATCCCAGGGAAAAGACTTTGTCTATTTATCCTGTCCAGGCCCCTCATAATTTTGTAAACCTCTATAAGGTCACCCCCTCAGCCTCCGACACTCCAGGGAAAACAGCCCCAGCCTGTTCAGACTCTCCCTATAGCTCAAATCCTCCAACCCTGGCAACATCCTTGTAAATCTTTTATGAACCCTTTCAAGTCTCACAAAATCTTTCCGATAGGAAGGAGACCAGAATTGCACACAATATTCCAACAGTGGCCTAACCAATGTCCTGTACAGCCGTAACATGACCTCTCAACTCCTGTACTCAATACTCTGACCAATAAAGGAAAGCATATCAAACACCTTCTTCACTATCCTATCTACCTGTGACTCCACTTTCAAGGAGCTATGAACCTGCACTCCAAGGTCTCTTTGTTCAGCAACACTCCCTAGGACCTTACCATTAAGTGTATTAGTCCTGCTAAGATTTGCTTTCCCAAAATGTGGTACCTCGCATTGATCTGAATTAAACTCCATCTGCCACTTCTCAGCCCATTGGCCCATCTGATCCAGATCCTGTTGTAATCTGAGGTAACCCTCTTTCTCTGGAATCTTGTTATCTCATTTCTGAAGGCTTCCCATTTTCCAGCCGTCCCTTTATAGAACATAGAACATAGAACATAGAACAATACAGCACAGAACAGGCCCTTCGGCCCACGATGTTGTGCCGAACTTCTATCCTAGATTAAGCACCCATGTACCTATCCAAATGCCGCTTAAAGGTCGCCAATGAATCTGACTCTACCACTCCCACGGGCAGCGCATTCCATGCCCCCACCACTCTCTGGGTGAAGAACCCACTCCTGACATCTCCCCTATACCTTCCACCCTTCACCTTAAATTTATGTCCCCTTGTAACACTCTGTTGTACCCGGGGAAAAAGTTTCTGACTGTCTACTCTATCTATTCCTCTGATCATCTTATAAACCTCTATCAAGTCACCCCTCATCCTTCGCCGTTCCAACGAGAAAAGGCCGAGAACTCTCAACCTATCCTCGTACGACCTACTCTCCATTCCAGGCAACATCCTGGTAAATCTTCTCTGCACCCTCTCCAAAGCTTCCACATCTTTCCTAAAGTGAGGCGACCAGAACTGCACACAGTACTCCAAATGTGGCCTAACCAAAGTCCTGTACAGCTGCAACATCACCTCACGACTCTTGAATTCAATCCCTCTGCTAATGAACGATAATACTCCATAGGCCTTCTTACAAACTCTATCCACCTGAGTGGCAACCTTCAAAGATCTATGTACATAGACCCCAAGATCCCTCTGTTCCTCCACCTGACCAAGAACCCTACCATTAACCCTGTATTCCGCATTCTTATTTGTTCTTCCAAAATGGACAACTTCACACTTGGCAGGGTTGAACTCCATCTGCCACTCCTCAGCCCAGCTCTGCATCATATCTAAGTCCCTCTGCAGCCGACAACAGCCCTCCTCACTGTCCACAACTCCACCTATCTTTGTATCATCTGCAAATTTACTGACCCACCCTTCGACTCCCTCATCTAAGTCATTAATAAAAATTACAAACAGCAGAGGACCCAGAACTGATCCCTGCGGAACTCCACTTGTAACTGGACTCCATGCTGAATATTTACCATCTACTACCACTCTCTGACTTCGACCGGTTAGCCAGTTTTCTATCCAATTGGCCAAATTTCCCTCTATCCCATGCCTCCTGACTTTCCGCATAAGCCTACCATGGGGAACCTTATCAAATGCCTTACTAAAATCCATGTACACTACATCCACTGCTCTACCCTCATCCACATGCTTGGTCACCTCCTCGAAGAATTCAATAAGACTTGTAAGGCAAGACCTACCCTTCACAAATCCGTGCTGGCTGTCCCTAATCAAGCAGTGCCGTTCCAGATACTCGTAAATCCTATCCCTCAGTACCCTTTCCATTACTTTGCCTACCACAGAAGTAAGACTAACTGGCCTGTAATTCCCGGGGTTATCCCTATTCCCTTTTTTGAACAGGGGCACAACATTCGCTACTCTCCAGTCCCCTGGTACCACCCCCGTTGCCAGTGAAGACGAGAAGATCATTGCCAACGGTACTGCAATTTCCTCTCTTGCTTCCCACATAATCCTAGGATATATCCCGTCAGGCCCGGGGGACTTGTCTATCCTCAAGTTGTTCAAAATGTCCAACACATCTTCCTTCCTAACAGATATCTCTTCTAGCTTATCAGTCCGTTTCACACTCTCCTCTTCAACAATACAGTCCCTCTCGTTCGTAAATACTGAAGAGAAGTACTTGTTCAAGACCTCTCCTATCTCTTCCGACTCAATACACAGTCTCCCACCACTGTCCTTGATCGGACCTACCCTCGTTCTCGTCATTCTCAGGTTTCTCACATACGCATAGAATGCCTTGGGGTTATCCTTGATCCTATCCGCCAGGGATTTTTCATGCCCTCTCTTAGCTCTCCTAATCCCTTTCTTCAGGTCCCTTCTGGCTATCCTGTATCCCTCCACTGCTCTGTCTGAACCTTGTTTCCTCAACCTTATGTAAGCCTCCTTCTTCCTCTTTACTAGACATTCAACCTCCCTCGTCAACCAAGGCTCCCTCACACGACCATTTCTTTCCTGCCTGATCGGTACATACATATCAAGGACACGTCGTATCTGCTCCTTGAAAAAGTCCCACATTTCCACCACATCCTTCCCTGACAGCCTATGCTCCCAACGTATGCTCCTCAAATCCTGTCTTACAGCATCGTAATTTCCCTTCCCCCAATTGTAGAAACTTCCTTGTTGTGCGCACCTATCTCTCTCCATAACCAAGGTGAAAGTCACAGAATTGTGGTCGCCATCACCAAAATGTTCACCCACTAACAAGCCCACCACTTGTCCCGGTTCGTTACCGAGTACCAAATCCAATATGGCCTCCCCTCTGGTTGGACAATCTACATACTGCGTTAGAAAAGCTTCCTGGACACACTGCACAAACACCGCCCCATCCAATCTACTTGATCTAAAGAGCTTCCAATCAATATTTGGGAAGTTGAAGTCGCCCCTGACTACTACCCTGTGGCTTCTGCACCTTTCCAAAATCTGTTTCCCAATCTGTTTCTCCACATCTCTGCTGCTATTGGGGGGCCTATAATAAACACCCAACAAGGTGACTGCACCTTTCCTATTTCTGACTTCAGCCCATACTACCTCCAGAGGCAGATCCCCCTTAAACTTCCTTTCTGCAGCCGTTATACCATTTCTAATTAGCAATGCCACCCCCCCTCCTTTTTTACCACCCTCCCTAATCTTACTGAAACATCTGTACCCAGGAACCTCCAACAGCCATTCCTGTCCCTCATCTATCCATGTTTCCGTGATGGCTACAACATCGTAGTCCCAGGTACCGATCCACGCCTTAAGTTCACCCACCTTATTTCTGATACTCCTTGCATTGAAGTATACGCACTTGAGCCCATCTCTGTGTCTGTAAGTAGTCCCTGTCAGTGCTACCTTCTCCACAGCCTCCCTACAGTCTTGGACATCCTGACACACAGCTAGCTTACTTGCTGGACTACAAGTCCGGATCCCACCCCCCTGCCAAATTAGTTTAAACCCCCCCGAAGAGTGCTAGCAAACCTACCCCCCAGGATATTGGTGCCCTTCTGGTTCAGGTGCAACCCGTCCTGTTTATTGTTTTACCTGCGAACATCTGCCTCCAATCAGTTCTTGCTGAATACTGTCAAAATTGGCCTTTCTCCAATTTAGAACTTCAACTTTTAGATCTGGTCGATCCTTTTCCATCACTTTTAAAACGAATAGAATTATCTTTGCTGCCCCCAAAGTGCTCCCTCACTGACACCTCAGTCACCTGCCCTGCCTTATTTCCCAAGAGTAAGTCAAGTTTTGCACCTTCTCTGCTAGGTACATCCACATGCTGAATCAGAAAATTGTCTTATACGCACTTAAGAAATTCCTCTCCATCTAAACTTTTAGCACTATGGCAGTCCCAGTCGATATTTGAAAAGTAAAAATCCCCTACCATAACCACCCTATTATTCTTACAGATAGCTGAGATCTCCTTACAAGTTTGTTTCTCAATTTACCTCTGACTATTGGGGGGTCTATAATACAATCCCAATAAGGTGATCATCCCTTTCTTATTTCTCAGTTCCACCCAAATAACTTCCCTGGATGTATTTCCGGGAATATCCTCCCTCAGCGCAGCTGTAATGCTATCCCTTATCAAAAATGCCACTCCCCCTCCTCTCTTGCCTCCCTTTCTATCCTTCCTGTAGCATTTGTATCCTGGAACATTAAGCTGCCAGTCCTGCCCATCCCTGTGCCATGTTTCTGTAATTGCTATGATGTCCCAGTCCCATGTTCCTAACCATGCCCTGAGTTCATCTGCCTTCCCTGTTAGGCCCCTTGCATTGAAATAAATGCAGTTTAATTTATTAGTCCTACCTTGTATATGCCTGCTCTGACTGTTTGACTCACTTCTGTTCTCAGCTGTACCCGTTTCAGATCGATCTCTTTCCTTACTATCTCCCTGGATCCCACCCTCCCACCTTACTAGTTTAAATCCTCCCAAGCAGTTCTAGCAAATTTCCCTGTCCGTATATTAGTCCCCTTCCAATTTAGGTGCAATCCGTCCTTCTTGTACAGGTCACTTCTACCCCAAAAGAGATTCCAATGATCCAAAAATGTGAATCCTTCTCCCATACAAATAGCTCCTCAGCCATGCATTCATCTGCTCTATCCTCCTATTCCTGCCCTCACTAGTACGTAGCACTGGCTGTAATCCAGATATTATTACCCTTGAGGACCTCCTTTTTAAATTTCTGCCTAACTCTCTGTAATCTCCCTTTAGAGTCTCAACCTTTTCCCTTCCTATGTCGTTGGTTCCAATGTGGACAATGACCTCCTGCTGGCCCCTCTCCCCCGTGAGAACATTCTTCACCCTCTCTGAGGCATTCTTGATCCTGGCACCATTCTGCTTTTTCTCTGCTGGCCACAGAAACGTCTGTCTGTACCTCGGACGACAGAATCCCCTAACACAATTGATCTCTTGGAAGCCGACGTACTCCTCGTTGAGAGTTAGAAAATGAGAAGATCAAATTTGCGGGGAAATCATCGAAATTTTCAGGAATCTGTTGATACAATCCCAGCTAATGGCAATCTTCAACAGGTCAGACCTCAGAGTGAAATCTGGCTTGAGAGACCAAAACGTTTACTGTTCTTTTTATTTACTACAGAATTCAATCACTGAACATACTCAGAAGTGGCTGCTAACAAAATAGCATAATGTTCAATTCACAAAATAAAAACACGAACTGCACTCTGTCAGATGTGAGCTATTTGAAATTGTCGCCTTACAAATGTTAGAAGGAAATATTGAACCCTTCCTTTCACAACAACAACTTGACAAACACAAAAATGTCAGGTGGGGTAGCAGGAAGGTTACAACTGTCTCCATGTGAAGCTTATTGTTCACCTTGCACAGATGTACTTTGATCATTTTTATCACATATTTATGCTAACTCAGTGTTGTTTTCTTCAATTATACCTCTTCCTTAGAACCTCAAATAACTGCTAACTTAGCTCACTTATTACTCAACATGGTTTCCTTAACTTTATGCCCTCAACAGCCTTGTAGGATGTCCTCCTCTGTGATATCTCCGCAGCTTTCTTATTCTGCATTTTTATTGAATATGGGTGTAGCTGGCTGGCCAGGCATTTAATGCGTATTCCTAGTTGCCCCTTGAGAAGGTGGGAGTGACCTGACATTTTGAACCGCTGCAGTCCATCTGCTGTGGGTTAATCCACAATGCCATGAGGGAGGGAATTCCAGGATTTTGACCCAGTGGCAGTAAAAGAATGGCGATATAATTGCAAGTCAGGATAGTGAGTGGCTTGGAGGGGAACATGAAGGAGGTGGAGTTCCATGTATCTGCTGCCTTTTTCCTTCTAGATGGAAGTGATTGTGAGCTTGGAAGGTGCGGTCTAAGGATATTTGGTGAATTTCGGCAATGAAAATTGTAGATAGCACACACTGCTGCTCCTAAGCATCAATGGTGGAGGAAGTGGATGTGGTGACAATCAAGGGTAAGAATGAAAGGAAAAGTCTCAGTGGAATTGTTGAAATATGCTCAGGAGACCATCATTGGCCATCATGCTATCGGTCCAAGTAAGAAGAAGGAAATGCGGGATTTGGGCCAATTGTATATCGGAAAACATTAAGTCACATGATTTCAATTATTAATGAGAAAAAAAAATTAAGGAGCAAGATAAAATAGACCTAAACTGGAACAGGGCTAGCTTCTGCAATGAGAGGAAATCTAGGCAGATAAAATAGAGCCAAATGTTGTAACAGGACAATGAATGGTCTTTAAGTAAGAGGTGTTTCTCAGATGCTTAGCTTTGTTATCTCTTACACCCAGACCAGTGTCACAGCCACTCATCTATCCCCTTCAACACCACAGGGCTGAGATTGTTCATAATCTGCCCTGATGGTTTCATCATAATAACCCATCCCTTTGGCCAAATATTTGCAGCTTTTATCCTCATAAAATCCCAAAGACCAATCAGCTCTTTACTTGGTGAAATTCACCACTCTCTAGTTCTGTGCAACAACTAAATGTTTTTTTTAGTTGCCTGACAGCTGCCTGATGAAGGAGCAGTGCTCTGAAAGTTGTGCTTCCAAATAGACCTGTTGGACTATAACCTGGTGTTGTGTGGTTTTTAACCTTGACCACCCCACTCCAACACCGGCTCCTTCATATCATAAAACTCCTTTGGAGGACTTGTTCTAGTCTTCATGAAGCCAGTCTCCCAGCTTGAAGTCTTTGTTCCTCAGATTAGATTGGATTACACCTCACCCCACACTCTTGCATTCGATTTTAGTGGCACTTCAAGCATTTAGTTGGTTGTAAAGTTCATTTTGACTTCCTGGAGTTTCAAACAGAGCTACATAAATCAAATCTTCTCTTCATTTTGATAAATAGCAACAGAGTCTTCAACCATCATATCATAGTGAGCTGGACACTTCTTCAAAACTCTTTGATAACTTGGTAGCATTCTTTCCTTTAAGTTTTCTTGCCCATATCTTTCTTCACCTTGTTACTCCATCTCTTCTCTGCAACCCTAAGATTTGTTTTTTTTTACTTTAAACATGTTGTAGCTATTGCATATTTGCTGTTCAATGTCCACCACTCCACCTGTAAAGCAACAGAAGATATTTTATTTCAAGAAAGAAACCACATTAAAGTAATTTATTGTTTTGATAGCTACAGCAAGGTTTTACAAGATGATCCTGCAATAAAACAGAAAGGTAAACAAAGTGCTCATTACAAAGGCTGCAGCAGAGGTAGAGTAAGTATTCTTCAAGTCTTCAACAATCCCATTCCCTAGGTAGCCATTGACAAGGACAGTGTATACAAGAATCTTGTCAGAAGATCGCTGAATGCATTAACATTAGACAATCACATTATGGCAGAAGGATGCTCGTAAAAAATAATAAAAGGTTATAACAAGGATTCATCATGAAACAACCAAGCAGCTTTTAAGAAAACAGGGATAATGTGCTGAAATTGTGCAGGGGTTTATCACTATGTTCCATTGTTGCTGTACCTTGAGACTGTGATAGAGCCCTGAGGAAGGCAATGGAGGTCTGGTAGCTTCAGGTGTTCACCATTTCTTGCGGATTCCATTTTTAAAATATTCATTCATGAGATGAGGGTGTCACTGGCTAGGCCAGCACTTATTGCCCATCCCTAATTGCCCAGAGGGCTGTTAAGAGTCAACCACATTGCTGTGGGTCTGGAGTCACATGTAGGCCAGACCAGGTAAGGATGGCAATAGACAATAGACATTAGGTGCAGGAGTAGGCCATTTGGCCCTTTGAGCCAGCACCACCATTCATTATGATCATGGCTGATCATCCACAATCAGTATCCTGTTCTTGTCTTATTCCCATAGCCCTTTGGCAGTTTCCTTCCTTAAAGGACATTAGGATCCAGATGGGTTGATCTGACAAGTGCCAATGATCTCATGGTCATCATTAGACTCTTAATTCCAGATTTTTATCAAATTCACATTCCACCATCTGGCATGGCAGGACTTCAACCTTTGTCCACAGAACATTATTTGGGTCTCTGGATAATACCACAAGGCTGTCAGCTCCTACATAATGGGCAGAATTTCTGTCCATTTACTGGAATATTTCTGAAGTGGTTTCAAGCACTGAAATATTGGTACAAAATTATAGGGAATTTAATCCTGTTTTCTGACTTTCACAGCATGCCTCTGAGCTATCTGTAACCTGATGTGGTCAACGAGGGATTGATGGACTGGCAAAGTTGACTGGGAAGTCTTTACAGATGAAATCCTTGCCGAGGTGAAAGGTCTTTGCTCCCAACAGCAAAGTTCTTCCGAGTATGTATTTCCACTGCTTTGGAGGTGATCTGAAATGGAAAAATGCTCATGACTAAATGGAGGTGCAGGAATAAACTTCTTCTTTGGAGAACAAGTGCAGATTCTGCATTTGTTTGACAATTTGTTGGTCTTGCTGCTGCTTATTGTCACTCAATATCACCATGCAATCCTCATTGTCAGAGGGCTCTTCCTCACTCGCATTGTGCATGATTGGTGTGCTGCACACTAACTTACAAAAACTTTTGTTCCTTCTCAACGTGGTATCATAATCATTAACAATTTTATACAAGCTGGGAAGGTTACAGTTTTTCAAATCCTTTGTTGCTGTCAAAGTACATATGTTTGGCTGTCCAGCTCACACAGTGTGCCATTTTAGTAAAAACAAATTACTGGAGATGTTAAAAAAATCTGAAATAAAAACAGAAAATGTCATTCCGAAGAAGTATCGCATTGGACTCGGAAACTTTCATTCTGTCTCTCTTTCTATAGATGCTGTCAGGCCTGCTGAGTTTCTCCAAAGCATACTGCTTTTGCACAGTTTTGCTTCCTGTTTTCCAGAGGTTATGGATCTCCAGAGAAGCGCAGTTAATGAGAGTCTCGATGTTCTTCACTGTGCTGAATGTGATGTGGAAGGTGAGCATCCAGGGTTATTGCTGCTCTCAAGATGATCAATAATGGGAAGATGATACCAAAAGCCTTAACAGATGGAACCAAAAGAGAAATTGCTGGAAAATCTCAGCAGGTCCGGCAGCATCTGTAAGGAGAGAAAAGAGCTGATGTTTCGAGTCTAACTGACCCTTTGTCAAAGCTTAGCCGATGCAACTTGACCAAAAGACAATGGGTTGAATCTGCTGCAAAGGTGGCGTTGCACAGAAGATTGACACCAGTGTACCCAAAGTGACTTCAGTGGTGTTTAAAGCTTTAAAATCCAAAAGTCCACAGATGTGCAGGGTAGGCGAATTGGCCAGGCTAAATTGCCTGTAGAGTTAGGTGCATTAGTCAGGAGTAAATTAAGGGGAATGGGTCTGAGTGGGTTACTCTTCAGAGGGTCGGTGTGGACTTGTTGGGCCGAAGGTTAAAACAATGACTGCAGATGCTGAAAATCAAATACTGGATTAGTGGTGCTGGAAGAGCACAGCAGTTCAGGCAGCATCCAACCCCGAAGGGCCTGTTTCCACACCGTAGGGAATCTAATCTAATCTTATTTGTCTTGGTGCCACCTCAGCAGCTAGCTTGAGGAATCCTGCTGTCTGTTTTTGCTGCGTTGCTGGAATAGAACCTGGCTGAGCAGGAGACTGAAGGGTAACCTCTGGAAGATATCTTTCAATGGTTTTCTGAATGAAGTGATTCATTGAGGTTCCTTTGCCAGCTCAACAAGTTGATATCGGTATTGGCAATCAGCTTGGATAGTAATTTAGGTTGTGATTTGGTGAATTTAGGTTTCAATTCATCTAATTGTTGCAGCTTTGAGTGGGCAGCTCTTTAGTGAAGGGTTGAGAGTTCCTGTGTTCAAACATGCCCTGATTGTGACTATCGTTTGCAAGTGCAGAGCTGCACCACTCTATGAGTTGATTTGTCAATGGGTAAAACTATTTCACTCTGCATAGTTGGCTCAGCCTGGTGGCACAGTGGTTAGCACTACTACCTCACAGCACGAGCGTCCCCAGTTCAATTCCAGCCTCAGGCAACAGTCTGTGTGGTGTTTGCACATTCTCCCTATGCTTGTGTGGGTTTCCTCCCACAGTTCAAAAGTGAATTTGCAGGTCTAGTGAATTCACCATGCTAAATTGCCCATAGTGATAGGTGCATTAGTCAGAGGGGGATAGGCTACTCCTCGGAGGGCCAGTGTGGCCTGGTTAGGCCAAAGTGCATGTTTCCACACTGTAGGGAATTTCATGTGCATGAATTTTGGGAAAAGTCCATTGGTGGGACTTGTACATTCACTCCGGTGCAATGCAGCATCACCTTTGGAGTTTCCTGTAGTGTCAAATCTGACTGGACACAATTGTTATAAATCTTGGAATGAATCAATGGGAGTGTTATTGTTATGTTCATAGAATCCCTAGAGGGTGGAAACAGGCCGCTCAGCCTTACAAGTCCAAACTGACCCTCCAAAGAGTATCGCACCCAAATCCATTCTCCATTACTCTATATTTACCCCTAACCCACACATCCCTGAACACTATGGGCAGCTTAGCACGGCTAATTCACCTAACCTGCACATCTTTGGATTGTGGGAGGAAACCCACGTAGACACAGGGAGAATGTGCAAACTCCACACAGTTGCCCAGGGCTGGAATCGAACCTGGGTCCCTGTTCTGCTGCAATTGTTATTTCATGAATGGTCGCAATGTTGAGTTCTATTCTTGTTGATCATCCTGTTATTCTGATCCATTCATGTCCCCCTGGCCGAATATTTCTAGCTTTTATGCAGAGTTGTTAAAGCTGCATTTCATTGTCGATGCACCAATACAAGGGATGCCTATATTTGCAGTCAGGTTTGCTTTTGTGCACTTTCAACAATCCAAAGACATATCCTACAGAATTTTAACTGGTAAGATGTTTGCACTTGGTCCCATGTCAACATCAATCTGGATTGTGCATTTCCCAATTTCCTCTGGGCATAGGCATCTAAATGGGTACATGATTAGGAAGGATTTAGAGAGATAAGGACTAAGTGCTGCTAAATGGAACTAGATTAATTCAGGATATCTAGTCGGCATGAATGAGTTGGACCAAAGGGGGTGTTTCCATGCAGTTCGACTCTGCAACTCTATATATTAATTGTCAATAAAACATCCATAGAAAATAGTGTTTTCACAAAGCCTGTTTACTTTTCAATTGAAGTTCTTAAACTTGAATCTTCACTCTTTCTGTCTCAGTAATGCACTTCTATTTTCGACGATTCCCAGTATGCTACATTTACTTTTTGTATGGTTCTATCTTATTCTAGGTTCAATTTACTTGGAAATCTCAATGAAGCTTTTCTTTCACAGAAAAATTGATAACTGGTCATTCCAAAGCAGACGATGTGCACATCCTTAATTTGGCACGTTACTGTTTGGCCTCTCATGATTGTTGATCAAATGGCTTCACCTCGGTCTAATGTTCGTTAGAATACTCAGCTCTGGAGTGCTAGTTGGCATTTCCATCCTGCAGCAATAAAGTCAATGCAATGGCAAGATACTGGATTAACTGGTCCTGTAACTGGTTTCCTTAAAACTCGCTATTAGATACGTGTGAACTAAACTTGAGAAATATACACTTCCAATGCAAACTAGTGATAATTGTGACACACTTTAATTATCTCTTCCAAGTGGGCTAAATGTTGCAGTCAGCTGGAATTGGATAGTTGTTGATCGTTAATTGTATTTGAACTTGGCACAGGCATCATATGGGCTTG